>NW_027185804.1:24732440-24754635 GCF_028583685.1 Petaurus breviceps papuanus
ATGTGCCTTTTTTTCTCCCATCCTCCTTAACCCCCACCAACTTTCAGTTGTAAAAATAAGGTTAAAATAAATTAAGCAAAACTAACAGTCACATATTCATCAGAACTAATGGAATATCTAGCCTCACACCTGTAATCCCTCTCTCCAATGGATGGAGGGTATAGCTAATAAATAGCAAGCATTTATATAGCTCTTACTATGGGCCAGGAATTATGATAAGCACTTTACAATTATTATCTCCTTTGAGCCTCACAACCCTGTAAGGTAGGTGCTATTATCACCCACATTTTACAGTTAAGGAAACTGAGGCAAGCAGGTGAAGTGACTTGCCCAGGGTCACATAGCTTGTAAGTATCTGAGGCTGGATCTGAACTCAGGACTGGAATGCTATCTGCTGCTTCACCTAGCTGTCCTATTAGGAGTCTTCTTTTCTAGGGCTAGGAAAATGTGGTAGTTGGGGAGTAGTTGCAATAGCTATTATTATGTGGGGGAATCCCCTCAACTTTTCAGTCAAGGGAGATCAGCTAATTAAAGACATGCTTTGGAGGCCTGCTAGTGTTGTATGTTTATTCATTGACTGGTTCACTGCATTTGGGGTGAATTGGGGATTTTAGGAGGAAATTATCTGTGATCCCTTCCAGATGCAGCTTCATGGTATCACCTAGACTATTGCAATAAACTCCCAATTGTCTCCACTTGATGCCTTCCCAACCTGGCCACCACCTAACTGACTATTTCTAAAAATTAATTATTTGATGTGTTATGTGCTATTTATTTATAAATTGAGATTCCTAAAACACAAGTCTGCTCATATCACTCTTCTACTTATGAAAACCCAGTGGCTCCTTCCTATCTTTGGGATCAAATACCAACTCATTTTTTATTTTTTGGCATTCAAAGCCCCTGACCACCTGACTCCAGCTTAATCCATTTCTCTGTGATCCAGTCAAATTGGCCCACCCGCTATTCCCTCTTTCAGGCCTCTCCAGTTTCCCATTTGGTGCCTTTGCAGTCAATCCTCTGTTCTTGGAGTGCAGACCTTCCCCCTGAGAATCTCCAGACTTCTTTCAAAGCCTAGTTTAAGTACCACTTATACCTCCTACAGGGGACCTTTCTGGTCCCCCACTTGCCAGTAGTTTCCCCTGACCTCCAGTTACTTTGTTCTGTTTATATTTTGAATCTGTCTGCATTACCTCCCCTGGTAGATTGTAAGCTCCCTGAGGGCAGGACTTTGCATTCCCAGAAGCCCAGAGCCTGACACATAGTAGGTAATTAATAATTAACTTGTTGATGAATTAACTGGTAGTGTGACATCCTCTATCTAATTTACATTTTGTTTAGTGTTTTGAGATCAACAAAGTGATTCCTCTTAAGATTTAGAGTGATTCCTCCCACAACAATCCTATAAGGTAAATGAAAAGATTACAAGATTGTTTTTAATGGACTTGGGATTTCAATGGTGCAAAGAACTCCTCTGATGAGCTTTTTGTCAATTTGGCTACAGCCATCAGGAATTACCTGAACACACAGACCAGGTAAGTTATTTGTCCTTGGTTACATAGTTAGTATGTATCATAAGATTTGAGCACAGGTCTTCCTGACTCCAAAGTTGGGTCTCTAGCTTGTAGACCTATTTATTATGCCCCTTTTATAGGTAAGAAAACTGAGGCTCAGTGAGATTGGGACTTACCAACGTCACACAACTAGAGAAGGTTGAAGCCTTGACTTGAACTTGGGTTTCCTGGCATCAAGTCTAGAGGTCTTCCCGCCCTTGGATCTGACTCTCCAAATTGAGGTAATTAAAGGCTTGACATTTAAGGAGGATGTTGATAATATCAAACCTCTCCTTTTACGGTTCCATGAGACAAATACCTAAAAGTGAGGAAATGTAGTTACAATACAGTAACCACAGGGAAGGGAAATGCCCTAGTTATGCACTTTGAGGAAGCGGTGACACATGGTAGGTGTAAGCAGGCAGCAGTGTATTACCAGTGATGACTTGTATGAGGAGATGGTATAAGACAGAGGTATCAAACACATGGCCTGAGTGACATTAAAATGTAATTAGAAAGCATTTAACAGAATAAAAAAATAATAAAACAAACCAGAATAGTTAAATATTTAACAAAATGAATACACATATTAATACATAATTAATACATATATAATACATAGATAATGTCGATGTATGGTTTTCTAAGTCAGCATGTGGTTCATGGGGAGCCTTGGTTCAGTGGCCCTGTTTCTATTTGAGGTGGATGCCCTTGGTGAAAGAGAAAGTCTTGAGAACCTATATGACTGGAAAAGGAGGAGAGCCAGTCCCCTGGAGCAGCCTGGGCAGGTGTGTGCTACAGGGATACCCCTGAGATGTGAAGAATCAGAGGAAAGATTCCAGACATTTGGGTGGATCCTCTGTGGAAGAGTGGGGGGAGACAAAGATAGGTTGCAATGTACACTGATAAGATCATCAATACACCCAAGTATCAAGATATCATCTAAAATATTTCTGATGCCACAGGGTTGTCAATAGCTCTTATGGAAATAAGGTTCTTTCCAGTGTGGCTTGCTCCTTCTCTCGTGTCCTTGACACACTGGGTCAAGAGGGGAGTTGGCTTACTTCCAAACTCTCCAACCCCAGCCATATCATAAGGCTAGCTAGGTGGTACAGCAGATAGAGTGATATACCTGGCGTGCAGAAGACCCAAGCTCAAATCTGGCTTCAGCTACTTTCCGGTTGTGTGACCCTGGGGAAGTCACTTCTCCTTTGTTTCCTCATCTGTAAAATGAAGATAACAATAGTACCCACCTTCCAGGGCTGATGTGAGGATAAAAGGAGAGAATATTTGTTAAGTGCTTCGAAAACTTTAAAGAGCTATACAAAAGCTAAGTATTGTTATTATCATTTTCAATTATGTAACCACTCTTCTTTTGAGGTTTACCTGCCTATTTCAAATCACTCCACTGAGATCTTTCTTGTCAAAAAGCCTTTATGCCATCCCCCCTCCTTTCTCAGGGAATCTAATACCTGGCACATGGTTTCCTTCTGCTCCTTTCCCTTTTACCTTTGGACTTTAATATTTGTATTGATGGAACCTCAAACACCCAGACCTCCCAGTCATCAGTCTTTGAACTCTCATAACCTAATGCCTCACTCAGGAATGATCTCACCAACACCTCTAACAATACAATTCCATGTTCCTCACTGGGACCCGCTGTTACTCTATCCCTTCTTATTCTTCCATCCTGACTCTGGCTTCTGTTTCCTAGCTTCATGAGCTTGTTCCTAGAGTTGACCAGTTCTAGGATCCACTTTTCTCTAATCTTGAATTTCTTACCTCCTCTTTTCTTGCCATGGTTCATACACTACCATTCTTAGTCTGAGTCACCCCCACCATCTATCTGCCTTCTCAGCTCCTTCTCCTGTACTAGGAGCTCCATTCCAAAATAATGTTACCTAAACTCAACTGGGCTCTCACTGCACCTCAGAAATCCTTGAGTTCTTTCCTGATTTATTCTCACACTCCCCAAAGCAGCTGTTCCGAGGGCTTCCTATTGCTTTTCTGATAAAAATAAACACAGACACAAAAATAAACCTCAGCATTGAAGATCCTATGCAGTCTGGCTCCAACCTACCTTATCTCACTTCATACTCTGTGTTACAACCTAACCAGACCCTGAGCTTTTCTGCAAATTCTACATTCCATCTCACATCTTCACAAATTCTCCTAAGTCATCCACCCTTCTCTGGAATCTTTTTTTTTTTTTTTCAAGGCTAAACTTTGGCATTATCGCCTTTGTGACAGCATCTTGGACTACACTCACCTTCCTCGCCCTCCATTCAGCTCCTAACTCTCTCTTCCACTAGCTGGTTCCCATTTAGGCCATTCTTCATCCTCCTTCCTTGCCTTTTTAGAGGCTCTCTCCCATGCCTGAGATGATCTCTCTCCTCACTTCTGCCCCTTGGTTTTCTAGCTCCCTTCCAGAGTTGATTCAAGGACAACTTCCTAGTCAGCTCTTTCTTGACCCTCATAGTCATTTGTGGTCCACCTCCTCCCATCCTCAAAAATGAGTTTGCATTTGTTTTTACATTTCATATTGGCTCATCTCATTTTTCCTGCTTTGCTTGCTTCTTCTTAGTATTTTATATCGACTTATCTACACACCTGTGTATTTCCCATGGTAACTGGTAAGCTCCTTGAAGGCAAGGGTTATGATGTCTTTCTCTTGTTTAATGCTTAGGCTGAAGCCTAGCACAGAGTAGGCACTTAGTAAATGCTTTGTTGAACTGAATAATTGAATTCTTCCTCAAATTAATTTGCATCTTCTTAGTTGCATATGTCTTATAAGTACAATAGATTGTAAGCTCTTTGAGGCCAGGAATTGTTTCATTTCCATCCTTGTATTCTCCATACCTTGTAAGGAGTAGATGCTTAATAAATGGTTGTTGAGCTTCGTGCATTCATGGGGGAAACTGGGGCACCAAGGGAGGGAAACTCCTGCAGAAAAGCAGAGCAGTATATTCTTTGTGAAGGAAGTAAGATGCAAATCTGTGGAAGATGTTGGGAGAGAGAAGCCCAAATCCTCTAGTATCCCATGGGGAGGGAAGGGAGTTTCTCCAATGGTTAACAATGGAAAGGCAGAATTAATATTGTGACCTGGAAAGGCTCATCTTCTGGTCATTCACACATTCTGGAGCTGGCTCTTTGGGTATCCTTGTGTTCTAGCATTGTCTCTGTCAGAGAGACAAATGCTTTTGTCACCTGCCCCTCCCCTACTTCTAACAGTGTCATGTGTGGCAGTATGGGGACCTAGGAGCTTAGCTCTCATCCCCACAATGGACAAACTTCAATTGAATGACTGTCTTCCTGAATGAAGAGGGAAAAACTATGGAATGGTGTATGTAGTTTCTTTATATGCTTCCCACACACATATACATGTAATTGTTGATTAGCCATGTCCCGTTCTCTGTGACCCCACTGAAGGTTTTCTTGGCAAAGATACTGGAGTTGTTTGCCATTTCTTTCTGTAGCTCATTTTACAGATGAGAAATTGAGGCAAAATGGATTAAGTACTTGTTCCAGGGTAATATAACTAATAAGTTTATGAGGCCAGATTTGAACTTAGGTCTTCTTAACTCTAGGGTTCTATTCACTATACCACCAAGGTTTCCCTACTTATATAATACACAATCACCCCTTTTGAAAACTCTCACTCTAACTTTCTCATGACTCCTCCTTCCAATAGAATCACTCCTATAACAATAAAATTGAGTGAAAACAAAGCAAACCAACGCCCTAGAAACAAATGTAAATGCATGGTTCATTCTCCATCTGTGGCCCACCACCTCTCTGCCTAGCATGTGCAATGATTCCCAGAACTGGTCCTTTGATTTCTTGGCAGGCCCTACTAGGTGGACCCAGCTAGAATACCTTTCTTTTCCTTCTACGTTTGTGCCATTAAGTGTCACAGAGGAAATAAAAAAAAAGAAAAACCACCTCCAGAGAACCCTTCTAGCTCCTCCGGGGCCAAGGGAAACTATGGGGTGGGGAGAGAGAAAGGGGATAACCCAGCTTCAAAGGCAGTTAGAAGCACACACAGAAAGAAACCCAGAGTGTGGGGAGGAACAAGTATATTAATGAATCATGTAGGGGAGAGAGGACTCAGAAACACAGGATCTCAGATTTGGGAGGGACCTCAGAGGCATCTAGTCAGAGAATGGACCAGTCTCAGGACCAAGTTTGAACAGCAAATTATTTGATAACAGAGGTGTCAAACACATACCCTATGGATATCCACAACACCCCCAAATTCAGCCTGAACCAGATTAAAATATAATTTGAAAATATTTAACAAAACAAAAATATCAATAAGATATAGATAATGTTAACATATGGTTTTCTAAGTCAATACATAACCCTCAAGGGTAGTTAAATGTTTGTATTTTAGTTTGACACCATTACTCAAAAACACACTGGAAAAGTGGCCAACTAGCCTTTGCCTTCAGACTTCCATTAAAGGGAAACCTTTCAATCCTATGGCAGCTCATTCTGGTTTTTGCATAGCTTGAATGACTAGGAAATTTTGGCCTTACCTTGAGTAATTCTCTTCCTGCAAATGTCACTTGTCACTCCCAATTCTGTACCCTTGTGCCTAGTGAATGAGTTTAACCTCACTTCCACATGGTGGCCCTTCAAATAAATGAGGACAGTAATCCTGTTCCAAGTCAGTATTCCCTTCACCTGGCTAAGTCTCCCTAGTTCCTGTAACTAATCTGCACATGGCATCAGTTACAAGAATGTCACCATCTTGGTGACCCTTCTCTGGATCCTCTCCAATTTGGCAACATCCTTCTGAAAACATGGCACCCTTAAGCCAACCCAACCTGACTTTTTCTGAAGCACACCCTCCTTACCTCTTCAGGTAGAAGTTACTCTTCAGGAAGTCCTCAGTTCAAATCCAGCCTCAGACACTAGCTATGTGACCCTAGTCAAATCACTTCAACCTATTTGTCTCGGTTTTCTCATCTGTAAATTGAGCTGGAGAAGAAAATGGCAATCCACTCCAGTATCTCTGCCAAGAAAACCCCACAACAATTCTTCTTATTATCTCTGGGGGTACCTCATTCCACTTGATGATGGATAACTCTAATAACTAGGTTCCTTTCATGGGACCTAAATGTGTCTTTTTCACAAAGTCCACCCATTACTCCTAGTTCTGCCCCCTTGAGCCATGAAAAAAGAAAAGGGTCAAGAAGGACATGATAACTGTCTTCAAGTATTGGAAGGTATTTAATATGGCAGCCCTTCAATCGCATGAAGATTCATGTGCTTGCTTTTCTTGACTCCTCCCCACCACCGAGTTTACTGTTCCTCAGGTTAAATATCTGTTCATTAACAAGTCCTTTTATGACATCCTCCCTATCTTTCTGTCATTCTGATGACCCTTCTTTGTATAGTTTCCAGCTGGACAATGACCTACAGAAAGGTTTTAAGACTGATTGGTGAGAAGGATAAACGAAAAAAAAAAAATAGATCAAAGGAAGAGAGAAAAATCAGGTTGTATTCCAGTATTTGAAGGGTCACTTGAAGAAGAATAAATCTAGATTGACTTGTCCAGAGAAACTAAATATGAAAAGATTTCTCTTTTTAAAAATAATTTTTATTGCTAGCTTTGGTTTTGTGCCATCTCCATTTGCCACTATATGTCTCCTCCTTCCCCCTTCCAGATAGAAATCCCTTAAAATAAAGAATAAAAAAGGGGAAACTCCAATAGTTAGCAAAAAGTCCAACATAAATATGCAATGTTCCGTGCCTATAGTCCCTTACCTCTGCAAAGAAGGGGAAGAGGATCTTTTTCATATCAAAATTATTTCCCTTGAAAGAGGAAGAGGAAATAGAGAATAAAAGAGCACGAAAGACAAAGAGGCAAAAAGATGGAAGTCAGAAAGATGAAGTGGCTCCAGACACATTTCATTTCTCCCCTTCTGACAATAACAATCTCAATAATTAATAATGGATGACATTTGCAAGGCCCCTTTAAGGATTATAAAGCACTTTCTATCCATTACTTCATTTGAACCTTAAAAAATCCATGAAAGGTAAATGCTACAGGGTTTATTATCTCCATTTTACAGATGAGGAAACCAAAGCTTAGAAAAGTTAAAGAACTTGCCTGGGGTCACAGAGCAAGTATCAGAGGCAAGCAGTGAATCCCACATTACTCCTAATTCTACTAAACCACGTTTTCTTTCTTCATGTGTGTGACCCATCCATTGATTCAAGTTAATTAAGTGACTGTTTTTCACTCATTTTCCAGTTGTGTCCAACTCTCTGTGACCCTATTTTGGGTTTTCTTGGCAAAGATACTGGAGTAGTTTTTCATTTCTGTCTCCATCTTATTTTACAGATGAGGAAACAGAGATAAACAGGACTATGTGACTTACCCAGGGTCACAGAGCTAATAAGTGTCCGAGGCTGGATTTGAACTCATGAAGATGAGTCTTCCTGACTCCCAGCCTGATACTCTATCCACTGTGCTACTCAACTGTCCCTAGGAGGCTACTAAATGCCAGACGTTCTCATAAACAAAAGAGAACAAACCAAGCAACCAACTTATCAACCCTGGTGAAGCTGGAAAGGAAAGTTGAGTAGGAGATGAGGACGTTTCTATTTCATTACTGTATTTTCAAATCCTTTCCTGAATTCACTAGGACTTCTCTTTTTTTTTTTCTTCAGTTTTCTTCTTCCTGAAAGGGAAAGCAGTACCTGTCTACTCTGAGCCACTGTAGAAGTCATTCAGAAACATGTAATTTTTGGCTCCAGTGTCCTAAGCCGTTTCCCCCGCCCCCCCAGTTTTTCCCCTCAGAGAGCCCTGATACTCAATTATTCATATGTTTCTCTCTTCCAAATCCCCCATCAAAACCCGCTCCCATGAAATGGTCAGATGGACTCATTCACACTAAAGTATAAGTGACTGATGTGGTCTAATGTCATCCCTCCTAATATTATTTGGAAAGTGTTTGATTTGGAGTCAGAGGACCTGGGTCCAAATGCCATCCCCTATTAATACCCATGTGACCTCAGGCATTGTAATAGTAATGGAATTTAAAGATTCCCCCTCTATTGGCTTGGTTTTTGGTTTGATTGTGTTAAAACGCACAGCTTGTGAATTCCACTTGTGGGATGGACTTGTTGACGTGAAAAGAGAGGGCTGAACTGGGAGGAGCTGGTGTGGTAAATTTAGAGAGACACAAGAAAAGAGAGAGGCAGAAGAACTTTTTGGAAGCAGCATCTTGGAGGCAGAGAAAGACTGAGAGGATTGCTGAGGGCCACTTTGAATTGCCCAGGACTTTTGAGAGCTGCCACCTAGAGCTGCCAAGGACTGAGGAGACATGGCTGTTATTCTGGTACTTTGTCTGTCTGTTTTGATGTTGTTATGCCAGATTTGTTTACTGGTGAAAGACAGTCCTGTTGTTGCAGAGGTCTTGGAACCTTCCTGTTGGTTCAGAGCTCCTGAGACTGTTCTGTAGACAGAGAGTGAATTCTGTCCACTGGTGAAGGACAGTGCTGTTGCTGCAGAGGTCTTGGAACCTTGATGTTGGTTCAGGACTGTTCTGCAGACAGAGAATGAATTAATGAAGACACTGGCAAAGTATCTTGTGGCCTTGCTAGGCTTTGTCTCCCCAGGAACAAAGATTGCCGAGAACTTGCCTGGTGTCAAGATGAAGAAAAGACCTCCATTTGGGTATTAAGTGCTGTGCTTAAGCTTGTTGTAACTCTGGGGTAGATTCAATTGTAATCCAAGGGCAGGGAACTTTTGATTAAACATGTACTTTACTTATGATTGGAAACTAATCCCCATTTGAGAAGAGGGGCTTTGTGATGTACTAAATGAAGGTACAGCCTAGGGGTGGAGTAGTATTTAGAAGAGGAACTTTGTGATTGATTAAATGAATGTAATGTCCAGGGGTGGGTAGTACTTGGAGATTATTGAATTACACTTGGTAAATGCTGTATTTTGAATGATGTCATATTTTTATTTTCTCTGTTCTTAATTTTTCACTGAATAAAATGGAGAGCACCTATGCTGGTATTTTGAACCTTGGGAAGTTGCCTTAGCTTGGCATTACAGGCATGTAATTTAACCTTTATGGGGTTCAAACTACTTTATTTATAAAGTGAAGGAACTGGTCTAGGTCATGGATTCTTAAACTTTTGGTGTCATGGACCTCTTTGAGAGCCTGATGAAGCCTATGCTTTTAAATGCATGAAATAAAAATACATAAGATTACCAAGAAAATGGATTATGTTGAAATAAAGTTGCCATTCCACGCCCCCCCCATCCACATCTATAGACTCTAGTTTAAGAAATTAAAATCTGTCTCAGTCCAGAGTCCCATGATACTATATTCATTTTGTTTAGAGACATAGGAATTAGATTCTAAACAGTGAACATTTCCCCATCTGTCACTCTTGAGAGGCAAGGATATTTTGGGGACCTTTTCTTTCCTGACATTCCACTTTGGAGGTGACCTGGGTTCTTATCCCCAGAGAACCTTAGGCTTCCCTGAACAACTTCCTAGAATGTTAACCTAATGACCATTTTCATGTTATGGGTTTGCATACAGACTGCTGGGATTTGGCTGAAATTTAAGGGAAGGTAGCATAAGACTTGTCCTTATCAAACCCTTTTCCAACCAGACCCAGGGTTTGAAAGATGAGGAATCCTTTTCTGTGCCTTTTTATAAGCCATGGGTATGACTGTCCTACAACACACATGAATGTAGCCTGAAGCAGATTAAAATGTAATTGGGAAATATTTAACAAAATGAACAACAATACAATCAAACACAGATAATGTTAATATGTGGTTTTCTAAGTCAATATGGGACCTGTAGAGATCCTTATGTATAGCTCAGTGACCCCCATTTCTATTTGGGTCTGGTTTAGAACATCATGATGTTGCAGATGTTTTGGAGAGACAGGAGCAAGAGAGAGAGGTTGCTAAGTGGGTGCTCCTTAAGAATGCACTGATGCCTTTTTTTTTGGTACAAGCATTAGAAATTGAGGGGATGGGGCGGTTAGGTGGTGCAGTGAATAGAGCACTGGCCCTGGAATCACAAAGACCTGAGTTCAAATCCTGCCTCAGACACTTAACACAAAAACTAGCTGTGTGACCTTGGGCAAGTCACTTAACCCCAATTGCCCTCCCAAAAAAAGGCAAAAAAAAAAAAAGAAATTGAGGGGATGCCCATCAATTGGGGAATGGTTAATCAAGCTGTGGTATATGAATGTGATGAAATGCTGTTGTTCCATAAGAAATGATGAGCAGGTTTCAGAAAACCTTGAAAGACTTACATGAACTGATGCTGAGTGAAGTGAGCAGAACCAGGAGAACATTGTACACAGTAATAATTACATTGTGCAATGACTGACTTTGATAGACTTGGCTCTTCTCAGCAATGCAAGGATCTAAGATAACTCTGAAAGAGACTCATGATGGAAAATGTTATCCACATCCAGAAAAAGAACTATGGAGTCTGAATGCAGATCAAAGCAAACTATTTGTGCTCTCTCTCTCTCTCTCTTTGTTCTCTCTCTCTCTCTTTGTGCTCTCTCTCTCTCTCTCTCTCTCTTTGTGCTCTCTCTCTCTCTCTCTTTCTCTCTCTCTCTCTCTTTCTCTCTCTCTCTCTCTCCCTTCCCTCCTCCCCCTCTCTGTTTCTTCTTTCTTGTGGTTTCTTCCATTGGTTCTAATTCTTTTTTACAATATGATTAATGTGAAAATGTTTAATATGAATGTATATGTAGAGTCTATTTCAGATTGTAAGCCATCTTGGGGTTGGGGAGTGTAATGTAATGCCAAAAGAAAGGCAACTTCCCAAGGTTCAGAATACCAGCATAGGTGCTCTCCATTTTATTCAGTAACAAACCCAGAACAGAGAAGATCAAAACATGACATCATTCCAAATACAGCATTTACTAAGTGTGATTAAATAATCTCCAAGTACTACCCCACCCCAGGACCTTCCAATCATTCAATCAATTACAAAGTCTCTGTTCTAAATACTTCTCCACCCCTAGGCTATACCTTAATTAAGTCCACCACAAAACCCCTCTTCTCAAATGGAGATTAGTTTCCAAACATAGGTAAAGTACCTTCATTTGTCAATCACAGAGCACAATAAGGTCAAAAGTTCCCCACCCCTGGATCACAATTGAATCTACCCCAGAGTTACATCAAGTTTAAACACAGCACTTAATACCCAAATGGAGGTCTTTTCTTCATCTTGACATGAGGCAAGTTCTCAGCAATCTTAGTTCCTGGGGAGACAAGGCTTAGCAAAGCTACAAGATACATTGCCAGTCCCTTCATGAATTTATCCTCTGTCTGTAGAACAGTCCTAGAACTCCTGAACACATTAGCAAAGCCCTCTCCCAGGATTTCTGTAAACATACAACAAGAAAATCCTTCTTCAGGGCTTCTGAACCAACAGAAAGGCTCCCAGACCCCTGCAACAACAGCACTGTCCTTCACCAGTGGACAGTATTCACTCTGTCTGCAGGACAGTCTCCAGACCCCTGCAACAACAGCACTGTCCTTCACCAGTGGACAGTATTCATTCTGTCTGCAGGACAGTCTCCAGACCCCTGCAACAACAGCACTGTCCCTCACCAGTGGACAGTATTCACTCTCTGTCTGCAGGACAGTCTCAGGGCTTCTTAACCAAATGCCAGGTTCCAGGACTTCTTCAACAGGACAGTCTTTCACCAGTGGACAAATCTGGCAAAATAACATCAAAACAGACAGACAAAGTACCAGCAAAACAGCCATGTCTCCTCAGTCCTCGGCAGCTCAGGGGGCAGGTCTCAAAAGTCCAGGGCAATTCAAAGCGGCCACCAGCAATTCTCTTAGTCTCTCTCTCTCTCCACGAGGTGCTGCTTCCAAAAAAGATCTTCCGCCTCTCTCTTGTCTCTCCAAATCTACGTCACCAGCTCCTCCCAGTTCAGGACTTTCTTTTCACATCAAAAAGTCCATCCCACAGGTGGGATTAACAAGCTCTGGGTTTTAACACAATCAATTTGAAAACCAAGCCAATACAGGGGAATCTTTAATTGCCATTACTATCACAGGGAGAAAATTTGGAGCTCAAAATCTTATGGAAATGAATATTGGAAACTAAGAATAAAGAAATAAATCAACATTTTAAAAAAGAATGCACTGTTGCATTCAGTTTTGCCTCTAAGGTCTAATGAAAGAGTTATCCTCAAACTTGCTTAGTTGAGGATAGCAGGAAATCAGAAGATACACCAGGGTTCTACCTGAACAGCTCCCTTTGTAGTTCTTTAGACCAAGTACATCATAGAATCACTGTGCCAGAGCTGGGAGGGACCTCGTCCATTATTTGGTCCAACCTCATCATTTAAGAGGTGAGAAAACTGAAATCTCAAGAGGCTGAGTGACTGCCCCTAGGTCACACGATTGGCTCTTGCAAGCTGGTCAGAGCTGGCTCCAGCAGACCTTTGCTTAAGGTTCTTTTTTACTTTCTCTTGAGTTTATGAGGATGTCAGGTGGTGGTGTGGATTGTCCATCAATCATCCCTCATACTTAACACTGCGCTTAGCATATTAGGTGCTTAATTAATGTTTACTTACTGACTGATTCTTGCCCATCTCATTAAATATCCCTTTGTAAAAGCTAACTGATATTTGTTGTTTATTGATAGCATAGAGGAGATAGCAACTGCTTTAGATGATACAGGGGATGTAGTAATTTGCAGTGATTATTGATATTGGGGTGTTAATTTTTAATTTTAACTATTAATTAATAATTAAAAATTAAATTAAAATCAATATAATTAATAATTGGCAATTGTATTGGGGGAATATAATATGGGGGAATACAATGAATGGAGTCCAGAAATTCAATTACATAGAACATTTATTAATGTTTTCTATTTTCTGGGTACTGTGTTAAGCTCTTGAAGTACCAATATAAACAAAAAGAAACAGAAGCAAGAGAGAGAGGTTGCTAAGTGGGTGCTCCTTAAGAATGCACTGATGCCTTTTTTTTGGTACAAGATTAGAAATTGAGGGGATGGGGAAGTTCCTGTCCTCAAGGAACTTATATTCTAATGTAAAATAAAAGGGAGGTGGAACACAGGAGGAGGTATCTATCTGTAAAAGGAGCAAAATGTGAAAGTAGTCTGAGGACTCAAGATCTGAGCCAGGTTAGAAATGAATATGGTTAGGGTGGGTACTTCTTGAGCAGAGGCCTTTTTGGGGAGAACTCATCAATCAGAGGAGGATGCAGCAGGACTGGAGGCATTGCTAGCTTGATGGGGGCAAAGTGGAAATGTGGTCCAGGGAGTATGGGGTTGAATCCTATTATGAGCTGACACAGAGCCAATAGCTTTACAAAGATGCTTTTATATTTATAAGCATATGAAAAAATGCTCTAAGTCACTACTTATTAGAGAAATGCAAATCAAAACAACTGTTAGGTACCACATCTCACCAGTAAGATTTGGCTAAGATGACAAAATAGGAAAATGATAAATGCTGGAGAGGATGTGGAAAAATTGAAACCCTAATGCATTGTTGGTGGGGTTGTGAACTGATTCAACCATTTTGGAGAGCAATTTGGAACTATGCCCAAAGGACTATAAAAAATGTGCATGCCCTTTAACCCAGAAATACCCTTCTAGGGCTGTACCCCAAAGAGATCATACACGTGGGAGGAGGACCCATATGTATAAAAATATTTATAGCAGCTCTTTTTGTGGTGGCAAAGAATTGGAAATCAAGATGATGCCCATCAATTGGGGAATTACTAAACAAATTGTAGTGTATGAATGTAATGGAATACTATTGTGCTATGAGAAATGAGGAGCAGATTTCAAAATCACCTGGAGAGACTTCTATAAACTGATGCTGAGTGAGGAGAGCAGAATCAAGAGAACTTTGTACACAATTACAGACACATCATATGTGTGATGACTAACTTTGATAGACTGGGCTCCTCTCAGCAATACAAGGTTAGAAGACATTCTGCAGATGGAAAGACTCATGATGGAAAGGGATATCCACCTCCAGAGAAAAGAACTGCAGAGTCTGAATGCAGACTGAAGCAAGCTACTTGCTCTCTTTTTTTGTGTTTTGTTTTGTTTTGTTCCTTCTTTCTTGTCGTTCACTCCCCTGGCTATAACTCTTCTTCACAACTTGACTAATGTTTAATGTGAAAATATTTGTAAAACCTATATCAGATTTCATACTGCCATGGGGAGGAGAGGGGGATGAGAGAGAGGGGGAGAACTTTTGTAATTTTTTTTTGTAAGGGATTGTGGAACTGAATGTTATAAATTAAAAATTAATTAATTAATTAATTAAAAAAAAGAAAGATGCTCTCAACCCCACAGCAGTACCCCTAGAACTGAGGAAAGATGTAGTCAAGTTCCAGGGATTCAGCCTGACCCTATGATGGGGGTGGGAGAGTAAGTCACTAGGCAGGCTATACATACAACAACACTGAGAATATTGGTGAGCAAAAGATGGGACTTTTTATTTTCTGAGAGAAATTCAGAATCATTAGATACAATAGTGATAGAGACTGAATGGGTGATTTCATTGGTATTGGAAATTTCCAATGAAGAAAATTCTTTTGCCTATACAGCTCTGTCCCTTCCCTGTGATTTATAATCTTAGGGGGCTGCTTAGAACACTAAGAGAGAAGTAACCTGCCTCCCACCACAGTCAGTAGATGTTAAAAGAACTTGATCCTAGGTCTCTTGGGCTTCAAGACCTTCTCCCTGTGTAGTATTCCACTCTGTTTCTCTTAAATAAAATTAACTAAATATAATTTTAAAGAAAAGATTGAATGGTGTGCCTTATGTGGCCAGAAGACCCCTTTAGATCCAGAAGAAATTTTAGAGTCTACATAGTCCAGCCCCCTTCCACCCCACCCCCATTTTGCAGATGAGGAGCTGAGAGCACACGAGAGGCAAGTAATACATAGTGTGAATACCTCTGGCAGGATTTGAATCTAGGTCTTACTGACTCTGAGTCCAACACTTAACTACCTCATGTCGCAGATTCAGGAATGTCATCAATTTGATATCCTGTATTGGGTAGCCACCAGGCTACATGACCTCTATTGTCCTTTCCTGGTCTATGCCTGGATGGAGGCACAATGGACCTACTTCCCCTAATTAACACAAAGGTGGTCACAGGGAACATACCAGATTACCATTTGATGATGGAACTGATGAGGACCTGCTGACAGCAGGTAGAGTTCAGAGCTAAGCTTCCTGGAGGGAGGGAGAGAGCTGCTGGGCAAGGAGGCACCCAGACTCATGTCATCAGCAGCAGCTTAGCCCAGAAAGGCTCAGTTATTGACGATGCTTGTTAGAAATTCTCCAAGAACTTGGACATTGCATAAGATTGCAATCTCTACAAGCCCAGTGTGGAGAAGATGGGATTAGAGGAGCCCTGTTCTCATTGCAACTGTTTTCCAAAGAACTTTCAGACTGCCTTAGGGAGTTAAGCAACTTTCATCTGATAATTACTGTTTTTCATCACTACCCTAAGTGAGTTTTTATGGCATCACATTCTTCTCTGGAAAAGACAGTGGTTAGCATTAGCCTGTGCTAATATTTCAAACATAATGGTCATTCACTGAACAAATATTTAAGTCCCCTCTGTGGACAGAGTACTGTTTTAGATACTGAAGCAAATATGACAAAGTTGAGTCTAAATACAATTCCTGCCCTCATGAAGCACACCATCAATCATTCATTTAATCAAGTATTTATTAAGTGTGGGGTTCTGGAGAATGGGAAGGGGACGGGAGATAAATGCACAAGGCACTTTTAAATTTATTTGACATTATCAATATTTCCCTTCATCATTTTCTTAAATCTACAAATCAACAAAACAATAAACCAAGCCCCAACTTGTAGCATTTGCTGATTTCTGAGGTGTAAAGGCTCACCCTGGAAATTTAACAACCAGCTCTCAGAGCAAGTATGAGCTGGCTCTAGGACACCATGGGATGACCTATTATGTGGTGACACTGCTAGACCTTGAAGATATAACTGCAAAGAATGAAGGACTCCTACTCCTCAACTAGACCTCCCTATTCCCTGAGACACAACAATGTGGAAATCAGGCTGATTAATAACCCCAATGGCCTCTAAGTGTTCAAGGGAACAAAAGAGCCAATAGATGTAGCAAACAGCATTGCTGTCCCATTTTAAGAAATTGCCACAACCACCAGTCAACAGCCATCAATATTAAGGCAAGACCCTCCACCAGCAAAAAGATTATGACTCACTGAAGCCTCAGGTGATGGCTGGCATTTTTTTAAACAATTAAGTATTTTTAAAATTAAGGTACATACATTGTTTTTATTTTAGCCATAACACCAGTGCACACTTAATAGAACAGTATAATGTAAATATAACTTTTATACTCACTGAGAAACCAAAAAAATCATGTGACTCGCTAATGTGATATTCACTCTATTTCGGTGGTCTGGACCCCAACCCTCAATATCTCCAAGGTATGCCTGTGCAGTATTCCATTTCCCATCTTTGCCCAGGATGTCCCCCTGCCTACAAAACCTTCCCTTCCTACCTTCACCTACTGGAATCCCCAACTCCCTTTTAGCACTCGTCTATGGGCCATCACCTACATGGGTTCTGTCTTTATCTAGTTCTTAACATCTACCCCCTACTCCACCAACAGGTACTTTGGATTTACTTTGTATATTCCTTGCATTTACTTACCTGTGTACACATTAAATCCCCCTAGTAGACATGTTCCTGGAAGGTAGGAACAATTTTAGCTTGGTCTTCATATGGTTGGTGTTTAGCACAGTGCCCAGACACATTTTAGGCCTCAAGAAATACTTAGCTGTTTGCTGTTCTTCCTGACCTAGCAGCTTCCTATTCAGAAGGGTGAAGAATTAATTGATCTGAAGAGTCCCATGGGAATGACCCTTAAGACAGTGGGTGAGGTCAGCCCTAGCTCAAAATTTGAGAACTGCTCTGAATTCCCTGAGAGTAAGAAACTATGGCAGGCTACAAATTGAACTCAGAATCTCCCTCTCACCTGCCCTGATTTTGCTGATTTGTGGACTCTGTACCCATAGTCCCTCTCCTCTATAATGAAAAGAGGAAGCTGCATTTCCTTAACTCTATTCCCTGGTCAAGTTTGATCATAATTACACTGGGTTCGGTTTTGCCTTGGGCAAATGGACTGTGGCTCCACCTTTGGTGACTGATGGATGCTTCATCGTGGCCAGCTGTTTTGGAACATATGTCTTGCCTCTGAACCTGCTCATTCTCCTGTGGAATGATCACTTCTACTACTTAGTATAGACTTACCTTTGACCTTGGGCCCTTTCCTGAGATAGACTATAAGTTTCCTGAGGGCAGGGATTTTGTTTTTGTATACTTAGCACATAGCCAGTATCTGAAACACCTTAGTTACTTAATCAATGTGATTGATCGGGGCCCTTGATGGGCTGAGCATCAGCTTCCTTCCCTTGATACCCACAAGCCTCAGTGTCTGATCCTCCCTCAGCTCAGCTCAGCCCTGGGCAGTTTATCCTGGCCCTAAGGACCACACCCTGAGAGACCAAAGCAGGTACAATGAGATTTCTAGCTGTGCCACACCTCTGTTCCCATCCCTGGGCTACAGGGATTGTTTTCTTTTTTAATTAACGTCTATTATTTGTACATGCATTCACTTTCCAATACATCCCTTCCCCCACTTCCCTACCCATTGAGCCACCCTCTAAAAGAATGATTTTAGAAGAAGGGGAGAAAGAAACCAAAATACTAACCCTGGAAATCTGTGCAGTCACCTAGCTCAAGGTAGGGCACATAGGAGGTGCTCGATAATTATTTGTTGATCGATTAATTCCATACCATTAGTTCCCCACCTCTGGCATGAAGGGGAAGTTGTATTTTCTCAACTCTTCCTTGACCAGGTTTTATCATTATAATTGCACTGGGTTCAATTTTGGCTTTTTGTTCTTTACTTTGTTGTGGTCAATAGATTAATTTTTTTTCTTGATTTCTGTTTACTTGAGGGAGAAATTGTTATTACAGACACATGCCTGAAAAGAGTGCTTTTCATTCATTCATTAATCTTTTATCAGATGCCTATTGTTCAATTATTCCCCTGGAATTCTTGGCACTATATAGTTACTTCAGTTTTCCATTGCTAAAGAACACCAGGTAATTTTCTTATCCTGAAATGCTGCAGATATCTAATCAATGGGGTCCAAATGACCTGGGTTAGATCCCAGGAAAGGAAAACATCCCTGGGATTCTTCAGGGGAAAAGGGAGAGGAACAGAGAGAGTCTCAATTCTTCCTGGGTCACTCAATGTTAGGACAAGGATGTGATCCAACATTTATTATTTCTAGAATACTATAAATTTCCACAGGACTTTTGAAATTATTTTCCAAAATGCCTCTATGATGTCATGAAGGATCCCACATCCACAGTCTAAGAAGCCACAGGAGCTCTGAGTGGGGAGTCAGAGATTCAGACCCAGCTCTTAGCTGTGTTTTCTACATGACTTTGGGCAAATTGATTCCCTTCTGGAGGCTTCAGTTTTGTCATCAGTAAAATGAGATACAGGATAAGCTCTCAGGTACCTTCCAGCTCTAAGACCTGGGATCATCTTGTTCCTTGGAAAACCACAGCCTAAAGGTCAAGCAGCTTGTCCAAAGTATCTCAGTCAGTTGCAGGTGGAGCAGGTGCAAGGACTTGTATAGCCTGCCTCCCCAAGCTGTGGTCAGTCCAAGTTACAGCTCTGACCACATGGGCTGGCAGAGGCTTCAAAGGCGAAGCTTCCCAGCTCTGTCCAACAATTCAGGTGAACTTGGCAAACCTCGATTAAGAGCTCACTATGTGCCAGATGCTATGCTAGGCATTGGGGGATGCAGAGACAAAAAACAAACTGACAGACAGAAGTATTCCTGACCCTAAAGTAACTTACCTTCTGTGAGGGAGGAATACAGAATGCACCCAAAGTCAAAACAAAAGAGATTCAAAAGCTCACAGAGTCATTTCAAGCAGGAGTCAGGGTGGGGATCAGGAAAAGCCTGATCCTTCAGGATGGGAGCACCCAGCTGTATTCTTAAGAGGTGGAGATGAGGAGGGAATGCAACCTAGACCCAAGGTTATAGTCCTGGGTAAATGCCTGGAGGGAGGAAATAGAATGTTGTGAGTGGAAAACAGTATAATTTGGGTTGGGACAGATCAAACTAGAGGTTCTCTGGAAGGCCCTTTATCTATCAAATATCTAGCGATTCTCCATTTCCTGAGCAAGCTACCATCACATCCAAAGACCTGGGTGATATTTGGAGAGAATGAGGGAAGGACTGTGGCTTTGTGAATGAAATCTGTGATGGTTATAATGGGGGAAGGGAAGAGTAGTGGTTTTCATCTTCTGAATCAGGTGGAAAAGGAGCTGGAAACTCAGACTGAAGTTTTTAATTCAATCAAATGGCTCCATGGACAGAGCGCTGGACCTGGGATCAGGAAGACTTGAGTTCAAATCCAACCTCAGATACTTATTAGCTATGTGACCCCGAGCAAGGCTTCTCACCTCTGCCTCAATTTCCTCCTTTGTCAAATAAGGGCCATAATGATAGCACCTCCCTCCTTTGGACTGATCAAAGGGGACCATGTGTGTGAAATGCTTTGAAAAACAATAGTAGAGAGGAGGCATGGTGTAGTTGATAGAGAGTGAGTCTCTGAGGGAGGAAGACCTGGGTTCAGGTTCTGACAGCTGAGTGACTCTGAGCAAGTCACTTCCTCTCTGTATAGTTCTGTGTAAGACTTAAAGCACTGTATAGATTCTGGATGTGGTTTTGGTTATTATCTGAATCCTGTACCTTGAATAGAATGTAGCCTCATACCTCTTAGGAAATGGTCTTTGAGCTGCTCTGGCTACTATTCATCCTCCTGTGAGCCCCACTAGTGGTAAGCTTTGACTGTCTGATGTTTAGATAATAGAATCATAGCTCTACCAATCAACCAATCAAGAAATATTTATTAAATACCTACTAGGTGCCAGGCAATGTTCTAGGTGCTGGAAATACAAGAACAAAGAACAAAACACCCTCTGCTCACGATGTCTTTACATTCTAGTGGGGAACACAACAAATACATACAAAAGTCTAAACAGTGCAAATATTAACAAAGTAGTGAAGGTAATTTGGAAGGGAGAGCACCAGCAATTGGGAAGATCAGAAGTACCTTCATGCATAAGGTGGTATATCTTAAAGGAACAGAGGGACCTCAGGATGTGGATCTCTCTGTCTATCTGTCTGTCTGTCTGTCTATCTATCTATCTATAATCTATCTATCTATCTATCTATCTATCTATCTATCTATCTATCTATCTATCTATCTATCTACCTACCTACCTACCTATGTCTGTCTGTCTGTCTATCTATCTAAAATATAAAGGAAAAAAATACCAAACAAACCCAGGGCAGTGAAAGTTGGCAGGTATGATGAATCAGAGGATCAAGAAAAACCTCCTGCCAAAGGTGATGTTGAATCTGAGTCCTGGAGGAAGTGAGGGACCAAAAGAGACAAGAGGAAGGAGGGTGTGCATTCTGTGCTCAAGGGCCAGCCAGGACACAGAGAAAGGAGCAGAGACAAGGCTAGCTGGGTTGGATCATAGAGCCCCGAAGGGAGGGTAGGAAGGAGGACAACAAAGCTATGGAGAGGTCTCATCAATCTTTTATTCCAGGAGAATTGAAAGACTGAGTGGAAGTTTGGCTAGAGTGAAACCTCACTAAGACCATATTTATGAAATGTTCTTCTAGCAATCAATTAACAAGGATTTATGGATGGCATTTGAGGCTAGCTTAGATGGATGGGTAACTTAGATGGATGGGAGAGGGAGGGCACTCAGAACAAATTCACATGAAATGTGCATTATTTAGGCAAAACCATGCTAGAGATCCCACCCCAGGTCTAGGAAATTGATGCTTCCAGTCAGTCTGCTGATAAATCTACTTCTGATAAATGATCTGGGACCTTACATGTTACTTTGGGCCTTTCATAATTTTCTAAATTATGAATCTAAATCTCATCTCTGAACCCCAAGCCTGCTTGATCCCGCTTCTAATACTTAGTACCTGAGTGATCATAACCATGATTGTGACTTAACTTTTCTGGGGCTCAGTATCCTCATCTTGTCCAAGGCAGCCAGATGACAAAGTAGACAGAGCACTGGGCCTGGAGTCAGGGAGAAGTCCAAACCCAGTCTCAGACTCTGTGCGACGCTGGGCTAGTCACTTCACCTCTGTTTGCCTCAGTTTCCTCAAGTATAAAGTGGGAATTAGAATAACACTGACCTCACAAGGTTGTTGTGAGAATCAATGAGATAATAGTTGTAAAGTCCTTAGTATAAGACCTAGAACATAGTGCTTATTGAACATTTATTTCTTTCCCTCTCTCCCTCCTTTCCTTTCCTTTCCTTTCCTTTCCTTTCCTTTCCTTTCCTTTCCTTTCCTTTCCTTTCCTTTCCTTTCCTTTCCTTTCCTTTCCTTTCCTTTCCTTTCCTTTCCTTTCCTTTCCTTTCCTTTCCTTTCCTTCTTGTTCCTTCCCTCCCTCCCTCCCTCTCTCCTTCCCTCCCTCCCTCCCTCCTTCCTTCCTTCCTTCCTT
>NW_027185804.1:24754735-24761799 GCF_028583685.1 Petaurus breviceps papuanus
CTTCCTTCCTTCCTTCCTTCCTTCCTTCCTTCCTTCCTTCCTTCTTCTATATAATAAGGACCATGAGCCTTTGATCCTGTGATATTACAAGTCCATGCCTCCCTGGGTTCAGACATCTGCCACCACCCAGCCACACATCTGGTTATGACCTTTTCCCTTTCCTCTGCTGCTGTTCCTATAACTGACTTTCTGACTTTCTTAGAAGAACACTGGGTTAGAGTGGTAAGAGGCCTTAAAGATCACCCCAGTCTATTCTTCACTTTCCATATAAGGAAGCAGATGCTTAGACACTTTAAGGGATTTGCCGCTTATCACACCAGGATCAGAACCCGCTTCTCCTGTCTCCATATCCAGTGGCTTTGCCCCTCCTCCTGGATATCACACACTCTAAGTTGCAACTGTGTATCTCTTGGTAGAAGATGCTATACAGACTCTGTAACAATGTATCAGAAAGTATTTAGAACTGTTCCTCAAAGGGATGTGGCTGGTTGTCCTGAGCAAGGAGATATTTAACTTTTTTACCTAGCTATGGTGCGTAGGATCGTAACCAAAGGAAGGGAACTTCCAGACTATTAAACCCAATCCCCTGATTTTACAGATGAGGAAACTAAGGCAAACAGGGGTAAGTGACTTGTTCAGGGTCACACAGCTGGTAAATGTCTGAGGCCAGATTTGAACTCAGCAAGATGAGTCTTCCTTACTCCAGGCCTGGTGCTCTATCCACTGCAACACCTAGCTGCCTCTGGGAAATGACTGGGGATCAGGGAAGGGCCCCTTCAGCAAAGCAGGCTCCCTTGGAAAGCCGTCCTTTGGAGACAAGACCTTGTTGGCCAAGCTTAGTCCCCACAGGCCCTACACTTCATGGGATCCTAGGTTTAGAACACAGATTTAGGCTTTTAGAGGCCCTTGACTCTGACTCCCATTTTACAGATGAGGAAACTGAGGCAGAATGGTGTTTCATTACTTGCCCAGACATAGCTAAGTAACTATCTGAAGCAGGATTTGAACTCAGGTCTTCCTGACTCCAAGTCCAGGACTCTGCAGACTGTTCCATCTTGCAGTCTCTGCAGAATGGCACAAACCTTCTTGTTTCCCACAGCATTAACAATTCAGGCTTGTCACCGAGGGACTGTTCTTTCCAATTGGTCTGAATTAACTCAGTTCGACTATATTCTCTCTAGAGATGATCTTCAATAATGTCCCAACTAGCCAACATTTGTGGCTAAATGGTGGAATTTAGTCAAATTTATGTATTATTTTGACTCAGTAAGAATCCTTCTTGTGGTTTGTTTCACTTATCTGACATTCTTTGTAATAAAGGAATAAGGGAGGATTCTCTTTGTAAAGTACCATATATGTATGTATAGCATATGAATATGTATCTGTATGTTTGCTCACAAAGTGTAGGACATCAAGCAGTTCTTCCTGAGAATGCTCACTGTTATTCACCCTGCATATTTATACACATGTTTGTATATATACACATGTGCACACATGTATATAAACATGTTTTATCTGCACATATGTGTGTATCTATCATCCATCCATCCATATATCTATCCATTTATCCGTCCATCTATCTATCTACCTATCTACCTACCTATCTAGCTCCCATCTTGTTAATCATCCCTTGGTTGCAGGCATAGCCAAGCAGCAAGATGCCCCCCTGACTCACACTACCAGTAGAAGAATTCCATTCAAAGTGATCCCACATTAGATCATAGATTTGGAGCCAGAAAGGGCCTCAGAAGGCATCTGGTCCAATCCTCTCTAGAACAGAGAAGTGGGCTGCTTTTCCTGAGGCCACAGAACGAGCAAGGGGGCACAATTGCCAATTTGACAGCAAGACTTCTCACTCTCAAATCCAAGGGTTTTTCACTGATACCACAATTCCTCTTTTTTTCTATGAACCTGCCCAAAATGATAATGGATTAGGATACAACTAATTAGCTCATTAATTTGTCATTTGTCTAGAAGATTTGTTTCCCAAAGAATATGCTATTATTGATCCTTCCTGAGAATTCGCACAGTTGTTGACTCCGAATGCCTGAATTTTACAGTTTGGTGCTTAAGTGGGTGAGTTGAGCTAAGTGACTTTGATCTGCTTACTGTATGAGCTGCCTCCTTCATCTGGTTTGACAGCAAAGTGGGAGAGCAGAGTGAATGCTGATTGCTCCATTTAATTAGTTTGTGACTATGTACTTATCAACCTTGACTCCCACAATTCACTACAGAGCTGTACCTAGCAATTTTGATGCCCTAGAAAAATTCAGTTAGGGGTTGGGATGGGGGGGGGAGATCCAGAAAAGAGTGTGTCATGCTGGAAAAATGGGCCTCTTGTTGGGCTAAGAATCTGTCCCCAGGCCCTGGTCAATGGTTTTCAAATCTCCAACACTTGGAAGGAGGTAGAGGGTCATAAACCAAGGAGAGATTTCAGGGGTGATCTAGTGCAACCCTCCTCTTTAAGAGATGAGGAAACTTACGACTGAGGTTCTAAGTGGTTGAGACCCAAGGTCATACAAGTGATAAGTACAGCAGGTGAGAGGAACATAAATTTAGAGATGGGCAGGGAATCCAACTCCTTCCTTTTACACCAGAGGAAGTAAACTGAGGCTTGGTCAGGGCAAGTGTTTGAGGCAGAATTTGAAAGCAGGTCTTCTGGATTCTGAGGGCATTGCCCTATCCACAACACTGCACAACTCAGGCTTCAGAGCTCTTTCCCTTTCACACTGCTGTCTGCTTAGAGAAGGGGGTGCCCGGAGTCAACCTAGCGAGCCAAGGTAGCTGCATGGTGTGGGGCCATGATGATGGAGAACCTCTTCAGTCCCCTCTTTCCAACCCCTCAGTTGCCACCCCATGGAGGAAAGCTCTGGTTGACCTACTCAGCCCCAGGTCTCAAACTGCTTACTCTCCAGCTCCTGCTTTGATCTCTCCACATGACTTATTTACAGTCAAGAAAAAGGCCACTCACCACTGAATGGTTCCCCCTTAAAGACCAAAATTAGGCAAAATCAAGTCTTTCTATGTGAACAGCATCCTAGGAGTATTGCAGGGACTCCTGAGCCAGCTCCTCTAAATTACCGCCAATCTAAATGCAACAGGTAGCTAGGTGGTGCCATGGTGCGTAGAGTGCTGGGCCTGGAGGCAAGAAGATCTGAGTTCAAATCCAGCCTCAGACACTTACTAGCTGTGTGACCCCAGGCAAGTCACTTCACCCTGTTTGCCTCCATTTCCTCACCTGTAAAATGAATTGGAGTAGGAAATGGCAAGCCACTCTAATATCTTTGCCAAGAAAACACCAAAGCAGGTCACTAAGAGTTGAACACAATTGAACAACAAAAAATTACTACACCTTCCCACGCCAAAATTCTCCCAGAATGGGTATGGAGTCTGCAATTTGATTTCTGTGCATTTTTAAAAATGTTCCTCTGAACATACCCTTGGCTGCTATTGACAATGGAGAAATTATTCAGATAGCTGTTTCAGTATTATACAGAACTTTTATCCACCTAGATCTCATCCATCCATCCATCCATTCAAACCATTTATTAACTATCTACCATCTGCAGGGTACTGGGCAAGGTGCCAGGAGGTGGGGGGAGATGAGAGAAATGAGCAAAGATCCTTAATGCATAATCCCTGACCTAATAGAACTTATGTAGTTCAGTCAAGAGGTGTAGTACATATGCAAATGACCATAACACAAAATAATACAGTTCAATACTTGGAGGAACTGGTGGGTTTTTTTGGGGGGGTGGGGTAGGGGTAGAATTGGGAATTTACACTCTGGTGACCTTGCTTCAGTTGCCAGGTCCAACAATTAGAAGGTGTGTGACTTTGAGACTCCATAATCTGGAGACATCTTTCCTTTCCAGACTTCATGTAGTCTATATTCCAAGTGTATAAAACACCTCTACTTTCTGAGTTTCAATTTCCCTTATTTATAAAATGAGGAGGGGTATTTACCTAGAGGACCTCTCTGATGCCATGATTCCAATAGACAAGTGTAGCATTTGAGGTCTAATAAAGAAATGGAGAAGAGTCAAGGAAGGCTTCGTGGATGAAGTGGCATTCAAGGTGAACTTTAAAGGATAAGCAGAATTGTTTGAAATTCTAATTCATAAATGATGTTTTAGCTTTTCATGCCCGGTCCAAGGATCCACATATATGAATAAGAACGATGGAAAGATGGACAAGCTAAACCCAAAGCAAAAACAATGACAATCACAAAGACTTAAGATGGGTAGGAATTCTACAGTGAGGGGAGAGTGGAGACAGTAGAAGTAGGGAAGAGTATAAGGAGAGGGTTAAAGGTTGGAAAGCTTGGGAGCACATGAATGTGCTTGGGAGATAGTGAGTAGTACTGATGACTTCCTACTTGGAATATAGAATACATGAACTGGGGGAGGGACAATATAAAACAAGTCTGGCAAGATGGTAAAATAGAGTCAGATGATAGTCCTGAATATCAGACACAGAATTGAAGTTTATTCCATGGGCAAAGGGGAGCTGTTGAGTAGCCTGTCACGGAAGGTTAATCTGATAGCACAATTAAGGCTGTTTTAGAGGGAAAAGAGAGGGAGTGGCATGTTGTTGTTGCTGTTGTTTGCCCTTCTTTCTCAAAGAGGACCAATGACATCAGGGTGGTGATGCCATGACATGTAAGGGAATTGGATTTAAGGGAGGGAGGGTTATGTAAAGTCACCAGGCTCACTTTCTTCTCTAGAGCTATCTGGGTTCAGTGGCAAGATATAGATCAGAATGACTGGAGATAGCTCTGGATACAGGATTTGGGGTGGGAAGATCTCCAGGAGAATGTTTCTAAATAAAATACATAGGGAGTGAGTAGAGCACTGGCCCTGGAGTCAGGAGGACCTGAGTTCAAATCCGGCCTCAGATACTTAACACAAAAACTTGTGTGACCTTGGGGAAGTCACTTAACCCCAATTGCCCTCCAAAAAGCAAAAAAAAAAAAAAAACCCAATAAAATACATAGGATTATTAAATATAAATAAATTATATTAAATTAAATATTATAAATATATTATCAAAATATTTTTGAAAATTTGTGCATCCCAGGTTAAGACTCCTAACCTAGATCTAAAAGGAATCTCTGAAGCCACCTGGTCCAACCTCATTTTTTAGAAGAGGAAAGTGAAGACTTGAGAAGCTTCATAATTTGCCCTAAGTCAGATGAGGGAGTAAAAGTCAGGATTCAGATGCAGGTGTTCTGACTCCAAATGTAGCATTCTTTGTACCAGATGATACTAGCTTCTCTCATAGCACACTTTTGTTCTTATCCCAGAGCACTCGACCTTACCCACAATTTAAACAATTATCTCAGGAATGCTTGATCTTGGTCCCAAGGAGAATCATCTAAGAAATTGGATGATCTGGTACAAATCCATTCATTCCTCCTATGGGGAAAACCACTCTGCAAATATGGAGGACAGCATGGTGTGCTGTAGTCCCTCGTTCCAGGCTTCTTTCCATTTTGTCTTTGTATTCCCAATATCTAACAGTGCCTTGTACACAGTAAATACTTAATAAGTGCTCATGGAATTGGAATGAATTGAATTGAGCTGCTGTTTATCCCTACTGGAAAACTGCTTATCACTTCAATCCCATACTGGAAACACAATATGGCCACTTATCCCATGTCGGCATCATGGTCAGTCATCATGCTGTAGATGGCCATGATCACGGAGGGAGCAAAGGATTACAAGGGTCATGTAGATGCAGTTACCCTTTCCTGTTTGGGGGGGGGGGGCTATGAGGAAATGGGGATATGCCCTTTCTGTTGCCTGGAGAGGGGTTCTCCCATTTGGGAGAAATGGATGGAACTGTAACTTCCACCTACAACTGGGTACTTGGACTCTGGATCTTAAAAACAGAATGGTACCTCACAAATAGATGCTGAATTGGGAGTCAGAGAATCTAGATTGGAACCCTTGGGCTAGGCAAGTCACTCAACCTCCCTAGACTAGAGTTTCCTCATCTGAAAAAAGCTAGTCAAATGATTAGCTACCCTCTGAGGTCTTTTCCAGTAATAGAGCTATTATTCTAAATCATGTAAACACCTCTGGACCTCAGCTTCCTCATCAATAAAATAAGGGGGTTGACTTCTTAGGATACTCAGAAAGAATCTTTGGGGAATGAAGGCTGGATTGCCAAAACAGCTTTAAAGAGTGGGGAGCAATTTCTGCTACTCGGTTATTTCTAGGTCTTCATTCCGTCCTAATAGAACTGTCTAACAGTCTTGGGAGGGAGGATTGATAAGAAAGCCAGACCACCCTCCCAGCCAAGTGCATGGATGGGAACCCGGCCATCGGCTTTTTGCCATTCCTAGTCCTGATTTACAATCTCATTATACTTTAAAGAAAGCAAGTAAGCAAGCAAACACAAACCAGAAGCCAAACAAAAGAGGGCTGGTGCCTCCTTAAAGCAGGCTGCTTGCTTAATCATACAACTACCCTTCAGCTATCCACATGGGTGTGCCCTCACTCTCATGTCCCTCCTTCATCAAAACTGCAAGCAAACTTCCGAGAGTCTCTCACTCTTGGACCGACTCATCAGACTCGGACGTGTTTTTTGGTGCCTTTGTCTTCGCAGCTCCGACTGGGGAAACTCTGAGCTTGTTTATAGAGAAAGAGAAAAAACCCCAGCGCAGACAATGGACAAGTCTTGGAGTCGTACAATTTGGGGATTATTCTTGGTGCAGCTGAGCCTGGCCCAGATCGGTAAGTGGATTATGAATGAAAGAAAATTTTAGGGCATTTGTTCAGTGTGAGGACGGACTGTGCCTGGGGGAACAGGGACTGTTGAGCTACGACTGCTGCTGGTTTCGGGAGGCAGGGGATCTCCTCCTCAGCTGCTGGCTTCTACCACTCTACCTTACTGCCTTCCACCCCGTTCTCACCTCTACCCATCACTCAGTTGCCTACCCCCAAAATCTTTGCCTAAAGTTTGGTCCTTTGTTAGTAAGTTCTGGGAATGGGAAAGTCAGATAGAAGTTTTCTATGTTTGCCTTATCTGAATGAGTGAATACAAAGCTCTGAGAGAGG
>NW_027185804.1:24761899-24801461 GCF_028583685.1 Petaurus breviceps papuanus
TCTCTCTCTCTCTCTCTCTCTCTCTCTCTCTCTCCTTTTTCTTCCTTTTCAAGTTTGCTTTCAAGGCTCTGGGAAACAAGAGATTGTTCCCAAAGCCTGGGCATCACCTCATCCCCTGTACACTCAGACCACATGGTGTAAAGGAACTGACTAACTGTCCTTGTGGAATCCCCTAGCCTGCTTGCAGTTGAGTAAGAAGCCCATTTCTGGGGTTGGGCAGGGCTGGGCAGGGCTGGGCAGGGCTGGGCTACAGTAGCAGGCTCAGATATGCCCATGGCAGAAGAAGCTCCAGGTAGATTTCAGAGAGCCCAGTTGAAGACTCCCCAAGAAGTTTTCCCTGCCTGCTCAACCCCACGCTGATCTTACCTGTCTCTGAATTAGTGAAGGATTGTTTTTCCTACCAGCTCTCGATTGATTTCATGTTGTCTTGTATTATTCTACAACTAGATCATAGCTTTCAGGTTGGAAGGGTGTTGTGGAGCCATTCAGGGGAATACTGGCCCGTAGGATTAGAGCGAGAATTCCCGGAGCTCTCATTGCCCTCACTTTACAGAAGCAGAATCATCTATTTAAAGCTGGAAGGAACCTCAAAGATCACGATCCCCCCTTTCATTACGGAAGTCACCCCTCTTATTATACAGAAGTGAGGTTCAGAGAATTAAATGACCTGAACCCATATCTTGCTTCCTGCGCTCCCCACCCCAACACACAGAGAACACATTTTCCACTACCTGTTTAACGGAGAATGAGTTTTCTTTGCATATCCTGTAGAGAATGTGGACACCTGAAGGGCCCTTCATACAGTAGGTGCATAATAAATGCTTATTGCATTGGCTAGGGTTGGGGCTAACCAGGAAGCTGAGGGCATTGGAGAGGGATGTGAGAGCGCGGTCTAAGTAGGCTGCAGTAAATAATTCCTTCCAGCAACCCAAGTCCCTGGAGGAGCTGAAATCTGCTCCTCCCCACTCCCCCCTTCCCCCACCTCCCCCAGCTGTCCACAAGTCCTAGCTCTTAGAAGCTCCGTGGTAGCTTCAGACGAGTGAGTGTTTGCGGGAAACTGGAAACAGCCCGGCTGCCTCTTCCCGAGCTCCCCAGGAATAGAAATAGTCTGGGGGAGGGGGTGGGAGCAGAGAATCAATGCGCCGCTCCAGCCTGCAAGCGCTCACTGTCAAACCTGGGGCCCTCTAACTATCCTGACCGAAAGGGCTCTGGATGGCCCATCTACGGGGCAGTGAGGAGTGGAGAACAAGCCTAGTGCCTTCTTGGCCCGAGGAGGGGCACGACTTTAGGTCAGGCATGGCAGTGGACTGGGGCAGCCCTGTCTTTGGTCTCGAGGAGGGGCTGGGAGCTTGGTAGGCATGGGAGGTGGGGTTCTTCCCCAGGGCGGGTTTTCTTTGTCTCTCCTGGCCTCGGTAGATAATTACAGAGCCCATTGGCTTATCGCTAGCTAAATTAATTTACCCTTTCAAGAAGTGCCAAAGATATCATTAAACATAACCCAGTTGAGGATTCAGTTCGAGGAGTATTTATTACGGACCTTCCCGGCTCTGGACTGAGCGGTGGGGACAGAGAAAGTAGAATTACAACAGCTGGCATTGTAAACTGTTTTCCTCCCAGCAACCTTGGAAGGCAGGTAGCCTGGCACTGCATGGGCAGTCAGCAAAGACTTGAGTTCAAACCTTGCCTCCTACCCTGACTAGCTATGTGACTATGGGCAAATTACTTAACCTCTCTGGGCCTCCAATGAATGAACAGAAGGGGTTGGACTTGGGGACCTTTAAGGCGTTTTCTAACTCTAAATCTTTGATTCTCATTTCACGGATGAGGAAACCAAATTGGTTAAGCAGCTAGGTGTGCCCGAGGCCACAAAGAGAGTGAGCAATAAAACCTGGATCTCTCATGCTAGATCCAGAGGTCTTTCTCATGTATTACAAAGTTAAAAAAAGATGTTCTGCTTTGGAGGAACTTATTATCTAACCGGAAGAAAAAATTCGTACCCACTGGAGGCAGCCTGACCTTGTGATTAGAGATCCAGCTTTGGAGTAGGGAAGCTCTAGGTTCCGGTCCCATTGGTTTTGTGACACAGGGCAAGTCAGCCTCCCTGAGCCTCAATTTCCTCCAAAAATATGAAGAAGCTGGTCCAGATGATATCTATGATCCTTTCAGCTCTAACTCCTATGGTCTATGACCCACTTTGAGGTTAATTTAAGACATTAGGTAATCGAGCACTGTATTATGTGTTGTAGACAAAAGTCCTAGGAATTCAGTGGCAGAAGAGATTGGTGTGAATTGGGGCAGTCACGGAAAGCTTGATGGAGGAGGTGGCCCCTGATTTGGACTCTGGAGAGCTGGTGAGCTCTGGGGAGGCTAGAGAAAGAGAATAGCTCAGTCCATGAGCAAGTGCCCATATCCACCAGGCACCCTACTACAAGACACAAAGACAAATATGAAAGTCCCTCGCCTCAAGGGAAGGAAGGAAACAACGTGTTTCTATGGGAGGAAACAACACGTCCATATGTTTAAGTTAATGAAAAATCGACACTCTATACAAATAGTCTGCACCAATTTCTGGTGGATATTCATGGGGCACAAAAGGAAAATGTTCATGGTGGAGAAGGCCCTTGAGCTGAACTTTGAAGGCTGTTAGGACTACTGAGTCAGGGATGAAGAGGGGATACATTCCAGGGGTGGTGGACAGCCTGGGCAAAGGCATGGACATGCAGGTGTAGACACTGTAGAGTGGCTGACCTGAAGAGTGTGTGAAGGGAGTAACAGGGGCAGTTTTATCTTGAAGATCAGAGAGCAACCCCTTACTTGTATCTTAGGAAGGTGAATAGATTGAATTTCCCAACTGGCTCTAAGGGAGTTATTTAATAACTTTGCACAGTATTAAACTACAGCTCAAAGCATATTGAGTCCAATTGTCTTTATTATAAACCCAGGGATACTTATTAAGAACCTAAGATATGCTAAGCCTGAGCAATAAAACTAAAAATGTCCACTAACTTGCCTGGAGGCTTGTCGCTTCTCGTATGGGGCTCTCCTCTCCTTTTTTACAGTTCGTTTTGGGTGGGGTGATTCACATGATGAAATCAGTAGCTTCTCTGGTCCCAGCTATCCTGACTTTCATGTACTTGTAAAGTTGTTTGGAAGGGAATTGGAGGCTTGAGGGGAGGCGAGATTGAGGAAAGGAGGAGACCCCAAGAAGGGGAAGAAGGCAGGAGAGAAGAGTGGATGGGAAGAACGTGGTGGAGAAAAAGAGAATTCTTCCCTGTCTTTTAAAGAAGGGAACTTGGGAGTGCTTGGAAAGGGATGGTGTTTGGGGAAACAACTCAGAAATAAGGAGGAAGAGTGTGGGCCAGAGGGGAAGGGCTGAGTAACCTAAATATGGGCGATGGTTTAAGGAGAGAGAAAAAGGAACTGGAATAAGCAGGTGGAACTATAATTGGGCAGGGCATCTACTTTCAGGCTGGTGTTTTAGGTTTGTTTCTGGGGAAATGTTACCTTGGATAGTGCTCAGAGTATGGGGATCTGATACTTTCTGGAGATGATTTCAAAGCCCCACAAAGTCTATGGATTCTCTTGTTGCAATTCTCTTGGGTGTCTGGTGCAAAGAGTTTTGGGTAATGATGTTCTCCCAGGTGATTAGATTGAGGAAGAAAAGTCATTGGGTGGTGGTAGTATTTCATTCACTCCTTTTTTCATTCATTCTACTCATTCAATATTTATTGAGCCATAATAGTGTGCAAGGTATTATGGGAGGGGCTGTTTTAGGTAGGCAACGTTTAAATAAGCCTCAAGAGAAGAACTTGCTGAGAAATTAGTTCCCCTTCCAGTTACCAAACCAATCCAATCCCACAAACTCTTATGAGGCACCTACTATGTGCAAAGTGCTAGGGCCAGGGATGATTAGTTTTGGGCTGGATTTGTCATTTCATTGGTGTGGGGAAGCTATCCTTGCTATGCAATTATCACAGTCTTAGAGAGATGCCCGGGAACATTGAGGGGCGAAGTTATTTGCCCAGGATCATATCACTAAGTCTGTCTGAGGTGGGCTTACAACCCAGGCTTTCCTTGACACCAGAGCTGCCCCCCTGGTCACTGCTATGCTGCTACTTGGGGGATGTTAAGGCAAAAAAGGAAAACATCCCTATATAAGCACTGGACCTATGATTTTTTTATATGGAGAAATCTAAGGGGAAGAATCTTTTTCTACCAATTTAGGTCAGCAACTTGTCTGCAAGTTAAAAGTCTTAGCCAAAGTCATATAGCCATTAGGTTTCAGAGAACAGATTTGACCTCAGGTCTTCCTGACTTCAAACCCTGCTCCCTAGCCATGATACCATATTGTCTCTGTATACAGCCCAGGAGAATGACTAATTTTCATTGGACTGGCCCTCAGGAGACTGGGTACCTAGAAATGGTCTGGAGGGAAATCAGTGTTGCCGGGTTGCACCTTTGCCTGTCTGAAGAGCTGGGTTTCAGTTTGCTGAGATGCCAATGGAATGAATACAACCACTTATGAAAGTCCAGTTGCCCCCCTAGACATCTCATCTCTCATTGTAGGGAACAAATGAAAAAGCTGATGAGAGACAGTTGGGCTCTGGGACATGGAAGGCTTTGGCTTCTCTCAGAGCTCTCAGAGACTGACCAGAAGATAATTTCGGATGAATCTGCCATAGAAAATCAGTCAGGTCACATGTCTGGGGAAGGATTGAGTTGTAAACATTAAGTGTTCACTGGCTCACCCTGTGGCCTCAACCAGGGTAATCCATAAATCCCTTCTCTCTAATCTCCCAAGGAACCAGGACAACCTAAGGTAGGAAGTTTGCTTTGTAAATGTCAGGGATTCCAGTGGAATTTCCGATTCAGCCCCTCTCTCTGGCATATATTCGTTCCTTCTTGGTTTCTGTCAGCTGTGACAAGGGAGGTGGATTTATTTGACATTGACCCATATTAGTATTCCCTCACCATCTCTCCAGTCCCATAGTGGAACAACTTTATTTCTTGGGAAACTGAAATAGGAGGTGGCATTTCTTTCACCCAAAAAGGATGTTCCAAGGAATTGAACCGCTTCTGTTCTTGAGATGGGAAGGTCAGGTGTGAGCTTGGCCCCTATTCATTTCTCCCCTTCCAGTGATTGTATATCCAGTCTGCCTGACCCTTGCAGTCTGCGTGTGTGTGGAGGGTGGAGGGTCAGGGAGGGGAGCAGTAAAGTCAGCCACGGTTGGTTTTCCTTGTTTCTCTTCCTCTTCTGCCTCCTCCCCTTGACCCCCTCTAGAGCCCTGGAAGGAGAGCAGGACTTGTGAAAGAAAGAGTAGAACCATGAGCAGATGGTGCCAGGAAATGAGTTAATTTTAGAGGGAATCTCTTCTGTGTCAGAGAAATTCTGGGACTTTGACAGGGATGTTCATGACTCAGTTTACTTTTTGTGTCCCAGCCTGAGTGAGAGGAGAGGAAGGAGTGGGGAAGAGGGTGAGGGTGAATGAATCAATGAATGAATGAACACATAAATGAATGAGTGAATGTTGGATTAATCATAGGAGTGCTCAGAATGTTACTCATCAGGCCCAGGGCTGAAGTCCTGGAAAAGCTTCATGGAAAACTTGATAGCTCTGGGAGCAGGTTTAAGCAAAGCCCTCCCACCCTAACTGAAGTTCTTTAACTGTCATGGGTCATTGGCATTTAGGAGGGTCCTGTACAGATGGAGAAGGAAACTTGTTCAAACTCACCTGGCTCATTGAAGGTGGAGCTGGGACTCAGGCCTTTGATGGAGACAGATGAGTCCCATACATAGTGTGAGTATTTTTCTGAGGAGAGGGCACTGGAATTCTCTGGTTGTTCTCCCCCTCCCCACCACCAGGGTCACAGATGTAGAGCTAGAAGGGACCTAGAAGCCAGCCCTCTCATCTTATAAGCACGGGGGAACCTGAGGTCAAGTGACTTTCCCAGTGAGCAAGGGTCTGATGCAGGATTAGGACCCAGGTCTGTCCTGACTCTAAGCTCAGTGGCTCCACACTGGCTCTCCCCAAAGCTCAAGGCCAGAGAAGTATGAGGACCCAGGCCAGCATTTCATGCTGGGCCCATCTGTGAGGAAAGGGCAGGGCAGGGAGGCTCATCCACATGGAGGCCATGTGGTATAGTGGATTGAGCTGGACTTGGCCTCAAGGAGACTTCAGATCTAGAGGCTGGCTCATCCAGATGCTTCATTTTTCAGTGGGGAGAATTGAGGCTAAGGGAAATAAGAGATGTACCCAAATTTACCAAAGATAGCACAAATCAGAGGTGCTGAATTCCAACCCAGGACCTCTGACTCCAGAACCAAGACTGCCTCCACCCTCCCCCTTCCCAGTTTTATGCTCCTTTGTCATTTGGGATCTGGCCAAATAGCTCATTCTTGCTTGTCTTATAATTATTTGTGTGTGCGCGTGCATGTGTGTGTGTGTGAGAGAGAGAGAGAGAGAGAGACAGGAAAGAGAGCCAGAAAGACATAGAGAGAGATAGACAGAGACAGAGAAACAGAGAGAGATATCTCCACCAGACACCTGTGTGATGCTGTGCATATGACTAAACTTCCTCTCAACCTTAGTTTCCTTATCTTCTTTGCCAGATAAGTGAAGCACTGGGTCCAGAGTCTAGATGATCTGAGTTCAAATTCAACCTCAGTCACATAGCTGTGTGACCCTGGGAAAGTCACTTAACCTATTTTTTGCCTCAGTTTCCCCAACTGAAAAATGGGGAGAACAACAGCACCTACCTCCCAGGGTTGCTGCAAAGATCAAATGAGATAATATTTGTATAGCACTAAGCACAATGCCTGGCATACAGTAGGAGCTTAAAAGATGCTTATTTACACCACCCCTTCTAAAATGGAGTCTATGTGTCTATGTCATAATAGTGTCTATGTCATAGGGCTGGTTAGGAGGAACGATTAAGATAGCACATGTAAAGTATTTTGTGAAACTTTAAAGCTATATATGTAAGAGCCATTATTTTGGGGGGCCACCAGGTGGTACAGTAGATAGAATACCAAGCCTGAGTTCAAATCCGGCCTCAGACATTTACTAGCTGTGTGACCCTGGGCAAGTCACTTCACACCTCAATTTCCTCATCTATAAAATGAGCCAGAGAAGGAAATGCCAAACCCTCCGGTATACCCAAGAAAACCTCATGTGGGTCACAAAAAGTTGAACAAAACTGAAAAGACTCAACATTATTTTTTTCTTGGAAGGGTTCTTTAAGGGAATCAGTCTTATTCAATACTTTAGTCTCCAAGGATGATGATGTGAATGCTCCATCCACTCATCCAGATTGCAGCTCCTCTGTGACTTAGAAGATAGTCTTTGAGAATTGCCAAGGCAGAAAAATGCATCTCCCTTGGGGCCCCCTTCAGTTTAGCTGGCCTCCAATCACTCACTCAATTAATCAATAAATATTTACTAAGCTTGTGCTGTGTACAGCTGAGACATGGAGCCAGGTTTTGGGACTCCAAAGATGGATTAAGACAGTCCCTGACTTCAAAGAGCTTATGTTTGATCACAGTTCTAAATCCATGATCCCCCAATGTGATCCTTGGGGTGGGGGTGGAATTTCTGGCACTTACTCTATGTGTGACCTTGAGCAAGTCCCCCTTTCTGGTCTCAGTTTCTCCTGCTGTAATATGTGCTCCATGGCCTCGAAAGTGTCTTCTGACTGTAAATAAATATATGCTCTTGTGATCCTACAGAGACATAGCATGATGTGGTGGATAGAAGGGCTAGCCTTGGGGTTGTGATGACTTGGGTTCAATTTCTGCCTCTGATTCATTTTAACCATTCAACTATATCTTAAAATTGTCTGAATCTGTGTGTGTCTCAGTGTCCAGAGGAAGGGACAAAGACTGTAATTTACAAATGAGTTTGTTGATATGCATGGGTGGAGGAGGCTTCCACACCTGAAGTACTCTGTGTGGGTGAAATCACAAATCCTGAATCCCTCCCCGACACACTGAAAAACAAAACAAAACAAAAAGCAAGAAACAACCACAAACTTATGACTAAAAGCCTCGGTTTTTTTTAATCTATGAAATGGGGATTAAAAAAAAAATAAAATCACACTGCCTACCACAGGTTCACTGTGAAGAACGAGTTTTGGAAATGGGTGAAGCGATGATGTGGCAATGTGAGCCAGTCCATAAATTTGAGCATAAATAACAGATATGTTATTATTCCTTGGGTAAGTGAAGTCACTACCAGTCTTTTCTGCTGTTTGAAGGTCTTTAGAACTGGTGCATGTGAAATGATTGGAAGTATGAAGTCAATGTAAACATTATCTTCTCTTCTTCAGGCACTTATCACACATGCATCTCTGGGGCAGCTATCAATGGGGGAGAGACCTTGGGCAAGTCAATTAACCCTGTTTGACTCAGTTTCCTCATCTGTAAAATGAGCTGGAGAAGGAAATGACAAACCACTCCACTATCTTTGCCAAGAAAATCCCACATGTGGGTCATGACTAAAAATAACTGAACAGCAACTTGACTTCATGGGATCTTTGTCACTGCGATTTGCATTTCTTTGTTCTAAGGCACACTTGCCCAGTTCCAAATTGCCCCTTGATTGGACCCCATCTCTGTTGGGTTGTGTGGAGGAAGGTGTTCTTTCTTCATTAGCAGCACAGAAAGGAGTATAGCTAGCAGGTGGGAAGGATGAGCCATGGGAAGCTCATTTCCTGAGGTTTCAGGCTCATTGGTATCTGACTGAGTGCCTCCCTTCTAAGACAAAAATCTACCAGACTTGTGGGCAGCTGGGTTCCTTACAGATGCATCTTCTGCAGCATTTCCGGATGAATCTCAGGGAGGGTGGCGAGAGACTGAGTCATTTAAGGAAGTGATTTGCAAACTAGAGGCTTGCAAAGCCCTTCTAGATTTTTGGGTTTGTCCCAGATGTGCTTCTGAGAAGCTTATTATAGAATCACCGATTTGGGGCTAGATGTAACCCTTTCATTTCACAGATGAGGAACTTGAGACCTAGAGAAGACTTACCAGCCAGTAACTGAACTGGGAAGCAAACTCTGGTCGTTTACAAATCAAGGTCTCCTTCCAATTTGTTTTTTCACTTTCCAGGTGAAGGAAATGACTTGTTACCTTTCAGTGGAATCATTGCATTTATTTACTATTACTTTTTGGCAAGAGGTATGTTTCACTGGGATGTAGGGCGTTGTTCCCTTCCTCCTAGCCTTTCTTTGTGTTGCCTTTGCTTGGAGATCTTAATGTGGTATTCCCTAGAATCAAAACTTGTGTCTTTTTCTTTGTTGGACTTCTTTTTTCTCCCTATTGTTATGACCCATCAATGAGACTATGGGGTTTTTTGTTTTTCCACAAATGGAGGTATGTCTTCCTTTTATGTTGTGTGGATGGAGAATGGAATTATAGAATGAGGGGAAGGAAAAACATGTAATTGGAGTTTCCTCATATGAATAGTTTGGGCTGCTTATTCATTCCAAGCTAGGAATAGAAAGGAATTGGTCCTTTGTTGTGTGGGTTTGGGGGTGGGGAAAGAACAACCTCTGTGGTTTTTGTCTATAATTTCATCCCTGGGGTCCCAGATACAAGGCAGAAGTCCCTGCTACACCTAGGTGCAATATCAGCACTTAATATATAGCTGTTGCTCAACTGATTGATTGATCTAGAAACAAAAAGAACCCTCTCATTTTATAGAGGAGGAAACTTGTGCCTCTGTGGGTTGTGACTTAGCCAAGGTCACATAGTTAGCAGAACTGGGATTTGGACTTGAGTACTTTGGAAACAGCATGGCATAGTACAAAGAACTGTGGTTGTAGTTTCAGACTCCTGGATTCTAATCCCCTGTCTAATGCTTGTGTGACCTTGGACAAACGTGTCACTCTTTCTCCCTGAGCCTCCGTTTCCTCACCTGAAAAATGGGTTGGTCTACTTAGCCTCTGAGGGTTCTTTTAGCTTTAAGTCTGTGATACTCTGGCTCCAAATTCACTAGTATTATTAATACCAGTAGTGGTAAAAATACCAGTAGTGTTAATAATAATATCAGTAGTGGTAATAATACCAGTAATGGTAAAACTACCAGCAGTGGTAATAATGCCATTAGTGGTAAAACTACCAGCAGTGGTAATAATAATACCAGAAGTGGTAAAAATACCAGTAGTGTTAATAATATCAGCAGTATTAATAATAATCCCAGTAGTGGTAGTAATACCAGTAGTGGTAAAAATACCAGTAGTAGTAATAATACCAGTAGTGGTAAAAATACGAGTAGTAGTAATAATGCCAGTAGTGGTAAAAATACCAGTAGTGGTAATAATACCAGTAGTGTTAATAATAATACCAGTAGTGGTAAAAATACCAGTAGTAGTAACAATACCAGTAGTGGTAAAAATACCTGTAGTGTTAATAATAATATCAGTAGTGGTAATAATACTAGTAGTGTTAATAATAATATCAGTAGTGGTAATAATACTAGTAGTGTTAATAATAATATCAGTAATAGTAATAATGCCAGTAGTGGTAATAATACCTGTGGTGTGAATAATAATATCAGTAGTGGTAATAATACCAGAAGTGGTAAAAATACCAGTGGTGGTAATAATACCAGTACTGTTAACAATAATATCAGTAGTGGTAATAATACCAGTAGTGGTAATGATATCAGTAATAATATCGGTAGTGGTTCTAATAACCAGTGGTGGTAATACTACCAAGTGGTAATAATACCAGTAGTGGTAATGATATTATTACCACCACAACACTCTTTTCTCATTGAGCTCCTAGGTCAAGGGTGGAGGGTAGCAACTCTGTCTTTACACTTGGTCAACATCAAAAGGACCTCTTACCTTAAAGCTTCTCTAAGAAGACCTTTAGGTCCTTGGGACTCCCTATTTGCTGAGATTGACAGGTGAGGGAAGGAAAGCTTTGAGACCTACAAACTCTTGGAATAAGGGGCTGTTCTTGACAGATTGAGCCCCTACAAGGAATATGGTGGGACAATTTTCTTGTCACCTAATATATACTATGCACATAACATAATGGTTAGAGTATTGGACCCAGAGTTAGAAAGAACTAGGTTCAAATTTCTGTGTGACCCTGGGAAAATCTCTTAACCTCTCTGGGCTTTATTCTCCTCATTTGTGAATTGAGAGGGATTGGCCTTGATGACCTCTAAGGTCATCCTAGATATTTGGCAGTGGACCTGGGACTTAGGTCCTAGGTGCAGTTGAGCGAGTCAAATATCCATTCATCCATCATTATTCCAAAGAATGCCTTAGGAGGTAATAGATACCTCCTCACCAATTTGTGATTTCCTTAATTCATTAGAATGCAAGCTCCAAGAGAGAAGGAATAGCTTTTTTTTTTGTCTTCCTATTCCTAAGTTTAGCACAGTTCCTGGCACATAGTAATTTCAGTTAGCATATAATAAGCCAGTGTTTGTTTGATTAATTGATTCTGTTGAACTCCATTCTAATACAAGATTTAAAAAATTCAGATGTTGTGGGATCTGTTCTTGTTCTGTTACCAATAGTTTAAAAAAGAAAAAAAAAAGTCTAAGAGATGGTTTTAGTTCAGGCCTCCAAAGTCCCTACTCTCCTTTGTAATGCACTTGGAATTGATGAATATATCCTGCTCTGAGCTTTGATCTGAGGTTTGAAGTGGGTGTAAAGACCACCCCAAAAGTTATCTGAGCTGAGGACTGTCCCTTATCCTCTGGTACTACAACCAAATCTGATGGGCATCCTGTACCACAGTCTCCACCAAGAGGAAGTCAGAGATGGTTCAGGTAGTCCACACAAGCACTGGTGCATTTCAAGGTGTCATATCATTGGAGGGGCAGGAAGTTGGAGCATCATGGAAACAATCGGGGGACCACCTAGCCGTGGGGTTTTGTCTCTGGTAGCTCTCTCAAGGGACACTTTGAGGATGATCACCGTCATATGCGATGATGTCAATCCCAGAGATTCTGAATGCCCCCAAACATTCCCTAGCCAATGTTTGGGGATCTACTTCTCATTAATTTATTTAAATACTTCTTGAAACTTTTGATCTTTACAACCAACGCATGGGATCTTGCGTCCCATTTACTACCCCCTTGTGAAAGATAGGATTTGGAATCATGAGCAAAGATTTAGAGCTAGAACGGGCTGCCTACTTCAGACTCCTCATCTTACTGAACAGTAAACTTTAATGTTTCTGAAAGTCTCTTTGGAACTTTGAAGGGAGCCTCCCATTTGTCATTATTTTGGGCACTTGTCCAATCTCTTCTACAAACTCCCTGACCTTCATCTTTTTGAAAGAAGCTTATGTCTTGTGAAATCTCTGTAACGACCACGGCACCTTAGCACAAGGCCTGGCCCCTACGTTTTCCTCACTTGTTACATTACTTAATTGGCTCAATACATATTTGAGATGGCTAAACAGTGCAGTGGATAGAGCACTGGGTCTAGAGTCAGGAAGATTTGTGTTCAAACCGAACCTCAGATACTTACTGGATGGGTGACCCTGGGCAAGTCTTTCAACCTGTTTGCCTCAGTGTCCTTATATGTAAAATAGGAATAAGTGGGGATCTAGTAAGATAATAATTGTAAAGTGCCTGCCACATAGTAAGCAATATATAAATGTTAGCTATCATTATTATTAGTAAATGAATGGATAAGTGCTTTTATTTTGAATAAGACACAGCTATGGGCTGGGTGGCAATACAATGAGGTCAATTTGGAATTTTTTGTATAGCTGGACCCACAGAATAGTTATGAGTGATTCAGTGCCAGCTTGAAAGGAGGTCTCTAATGGAATGCCCCAGGGATCTATGGTAGGTCCAATGCTGCTTAATACTTCTATCAAAGATATGGATATAGGCATGAGACGGCAGATGAGGGGGAGAGCACATGTGTTGGATAACTGAGTCAGGACCAAAAAAAAAAAAGATTTTGGCAGGCTAGGACACAGGGCTGAATCCAATAAAATGAATTTCAGTAAGGATGATTGTGGTGTATTGTGCTTGAGTTTAGAAAATCAAGTTATCACTGAGAGAGGTCTGATTCTAGAGCATTTCATAGGAAAGATATCTGTGTGTGCTTCAGTGGGCTGAAAATGAGTAGGGTGCTAGACCAAGCAAAAAGATAATGTGGTCTTGGTCATAGTCTCCAGGAATCAGGTGACATTCCTGTTGTCATCTGCCCTGGTGGTAATTCACTTGGACTACTGTGTTCATTTCTGGGCATCCCATTTTGAGGTCTTTGTCTGAAGAATTGGAAGGTGTCCATAGGAGGACCATTAGGAGAACGAAAGGCCTCAGATTCTTGCCATATGACCATATGGTGAAGGTACTTGGGTCATTTAACCTGGAGAAGAGAAGATATGGACAGTCAAGAGGGAAAATGTGATGGCTTTCTGAAAGTACATGATGGGACATTACAGGGATTAGACCCATTCTAAGCACAAGACCAGGAGCAGTAGATGTGAAAGGACCATCAAGATGGTGGCTGCAGGGAAGACACAACATGCCAATAGGCACATTTCACAAGAAAATGCTTCCTAACCATCCTTGCCCTCCAGAGATGAAATGGGATTCTTTGGGGGGATGGTGAACCTCCAGACCGGAGGCCTTCCTTTAATGGCTGCATGACCACTTGACTGGTAGGTTATATGTGACATATTCAATAAACTCCAATAGTGCCTTATGATCTCAAGGATCAAATATAAGATCCTCTGTTTGACATTCAAAGCTTTTCACAACATGGTCCCTTCCTATACTATGCTAGTGGCATTTCATTTAAGGTTGCCCAGAGAAGCATTAATACAGTGAGAAGAGGGCTCCCACCCTAATCCCTCTCTCTTGTAGGTTGACCAAGCTTTTTGTGAAGAGACTGAATCACTGAGATTGAAAGCATCCCCCCCTAAAGAAACCTTGGGAAACAAGAGGGTCTCTAACAGCTTCTCCAGGGTGAAATATCGGCCTGTCTAGGGCTTGACTCTACTGAACATGGTGACTCAGGTTCTAGTCCAGCCTTCTTAGACGGTGGGTGAAAAGCCTTATCATTCTAGACATCTCCTACTTTGTCAGACATATCAAACCTCAGGAAACATATGGCAGGGGCTGGAGAAAGCCCAAAGAAAGCCAACCTCAAGGGGATGGAGATGCTACCAGAAGAAGACAAATTGAACACATTAAGATTCTTTGTTCTGAAAACAAAAAGCCAGAAAGAGATAAAAATCACCAAAAATGTGGCTAGGCTGAAAATGGAATTGTTCACCGAATCCCTGAATTCTATTTCATTCATTCATTCACATCAAATAACAGACCTCAGAGGCCAGCTCCTAGCTAACCATCAAGTCAAGTCAACAAGCATTTATTAAGCCCCTTATAGCTGTCAGGTACTTCACTAAGCTCTAGAGATACAAAGAGAGGAAAAAACCTGTCCCTGTTCTCCAGAAGCACACATTCCAGTGAAGGAGAAAACAGGAAAACTACATACAAACAAGATATATATATATACATATATATGTATATATATAGGATAAATTGTGCAAGAATAATAATGACTATTCAAAAATGAAATGGGCTTCCTTGAGATAAGAGGGCAGACGGTAATATTAATTAATTAAAATAGAGGGCAGATTGGGAAAGGCTTTGAGTAGAAGGTGAGATTTTAACTGGTCATTGAAGGAAGCCAGGACAGCCAGAGGTGAAGAGGAGGAGGGAGAGTGTTCCAGATATGAGGGCTTTGCAAGCCAGTGAAAATAACCTCTTCATACCTTAATTTCCTCATCTCTAAAATGAGAGGGGTTAGCTTCAAAGGTCTTTAGGATCCTTTTCAGTTCTTAGTCTGTGATCCTTTGAATGAGCAAGGAAGCTGGGACTGGTTGTTTGGGTTGGGAATCTGTCAGACTTTGGGAATGGCTCCCAGATTTGAGCTGGGATTCCCCTCCATAATCCTAGAGTAACTCCTGTTTCCTCTTCTTTGGCTTTCTAGTCAGTCAGTCAACAATCATTTTAAAGTGCTTACTATGTACCAAGCTCTGGGTAGACACAGGAAGGAAAAAAAAAAACAGATTTCTAATCCTAAAGGCAAGGGTCAGAAAGATTTAGGATGTGAAGCAGAAAATACGAGATCCTGTGTCCCTTTTCTGACCTCTTTCTAGGCACCCACCCAAAGTCCTTTGCCGGAATACAGTCCATCCTGGGTGTGCCCATTTCATGCCCTTCAGGGATCTGCTGACGGGAGGGTCAAATGGGTCACCTCATGAGCTCAGTTCGTGTTTCCGGCTCAGTGCCCTCAGCTCCTTCTGAAGGAAACCAGGGGTCACACCCAAGTACCACCAGCTGTTCACTCTGAGCCCTCATGGAGTGTTGTATGTGGTTCAGGAGAAGAGGGAATCTCCTTGGTCCCTGAATTACTGGGTAGCCTAATAGTGAAGTGAACATGGATTCAGAATCAGAGTGTGTGGGTTTGAAGCTCGTGATACCAGTAAAGGCCCTTGGAGAGGTTCCATTTTACTGTCATGGGGAGGGAACAATACATGTACCCGTTAGAAAATACTAAATTCGTGGGAAGTAAGTGCAAAGAGAGTTGGGAAGCTCTAAGAATGTGAGGAATCAGGAGGGCTTCATAGAGGAGGTGGCATTTGAATTGGGCCTTGAATGGAGCTAGGAATTTCAGGAGGTTGAAGTAAGAAGAGAGACAATTCCAAACAGTAGGGACAGTCACCTGTGCAAAGGCCAGAAGGAGCTAGATTGCAGAATTCAAGGAACATCAAAGTTGGCCAGCTTTGGCTGGAGTAAGGGTGTGTGATGGGAAATAAGTCTGGGAACTTAGAATAAGGACAAATTGTGAAGAGCTTTAATGTCACACAAATGAGTTTCCATTTTCTCCTATAAGTGGCAATGAGCCACTGGGGCTTCTCAAGAAGGTCCCATTTAATTTGCCTAAATTAAAGCATTCAGCCACACCTGTGCTTTAGAAAATGTCTCTAGGCCTTGGTTTCCTCATCAATAAAACAAGATAGCAGGACTAGATGACTTCCAAGGTCCTGTCTGGATCTAAATCTATGAACTCATCTCTACTTTGCCCTAGCTAATCTTATTATTCTGACTTACTTATGGAACATTATTTAAACTTACTTAAGTATGTGAACTTAGGTACATGACAACTTCAGTTTCCTCATCTGTAAATTGAGGCAATTGGACTCAGTGATTCTGAAAATCCCTTCCAGTTCTGTCAATTTAAAAATCAGTTTCCTCATCTGTAAATTGAAGGGGTTGGACTATGCTAGCTTTGGACTGTAAGGGTCCCTGAAATCCCTTATATCCTGTACATACTTAATTTTTTATATCTAGACTCCTTCATTAGAATGTAAGCGCCTTGAAGACAAGGGTGACTTTGGCCTTTATGTCCTGAGCATTTAGCATGGTACCTGGCTTTAATAATTTAATTTAATAAATGCTTAATAATTGCTTGTTGACTGGCGTATTGACCATGTTACCCTGGGCATGTCATTGCCTCAGTGTCCCTCTTCACTCTTCTAAAAAAGCTTCCTATGCAGGCTGATCGTTCTTCTGGTGTGAAAACTTGGAGGAAATTATTGTGGGACATACAGAGCTAGGATGAGAACCAGGATGCCAATCCTGAGTCTAATCAAGAGATCCTTGATTCCCCTTTTCTTTATCATTTCTCTCCAGCTGTAAACTACAGAAAAATGAAATGATGTGGAAAGAACACTGGCTTTGGAATTCAGATCCTAACACTGCTTGCTACTTATGTGTCCATGGGTAAACCACCTCACTTTCCTGGGACTCAGTTTCCTCCTCTGTAATCTGAGGGGGTTGGGCTACATGCTGTCTAACCTCTCTTCCATCTCTGAATCCTATGATTTTGTGTTTTACCCATGGAGGGGGTGGGGCAGGAGTTGATATGAACATAATTAGCTAATGTCAGTACTGGCTTTGAAGATGAAAGGGGTGTAAACATGTTCATTAGGACTCTTATCTAGACCTGCAGACTCCTGTTCTCAGTTGCCACAGAGGTGCCCTCTTGGCCTCCCAAGTTTTTCTAGAGATTTCAGGTCATGAATTAATCCTAACAGGGCAATATTGACATGGGATAGGTTCTGCAGTCTAAACTATGGGCTGGTGTTAAGCAGCCTGTGGGTGGATTGCTGGGTCTGAAGTCAGGAAGGCTCAACTTTCTGAATCCAAGTCTGGCCTCAGACACTTGCTAGCTGTTACAAATCACTTAATCCTCTTTGCCTCAGTTATCTTCTGCAAAGTGAGGTAGAGAAGGAAGAGGCAAGCCCTAGAGGATCTTTGCCAAGAAAACCCAAAGTGGCATCATGGAAAATTGGACACCACTGAACAACAACAGCAAATCAACTCATAATTTCCATGCAACTCTAAGAACCATGTCAAGGCATTAGCAGATAAGGCCAAAGAAGGGAAGGGGTGTGAATGAAATGCTCCCCCTGCCCCAGACTCCTAAGATAGTCTTGGGAGAAGAGAGGCCAGTCAAGACACACTGGCTGTAATACTAGCTCAAAGACCCTGGTCACTATACATATCTCTTAGAACTTCACCATCGTCTTGTGAGAAATATTGATATAATAATTCCTGTTTTCCCTGGCCTGTGGCTGTCAGTGGTTATGGGATCCTGGGAGGAAATTAGTTGATGGAGTGGAGAGAATGTTAAGACTTGGCATCTGGAAGATCTGAATTCTTGAGTCCCATCTAAAATGTTATCTGTGGAACCCTAGGCAAACCACTTAAAAGTTTCCTCATTTGTAAAATTGAGGAAAAAATAGAACCCATACCACTGGGTTTTTTGCGAGAAACAAATTATATAATATATGTAAAACCCTTTAAAAACCTTAAAGGGCTATATGTTGGCTATTATTATTAATATTTCAGGACCCTAGCAATATCTCCTAACTAGACAATAAATTCCTTGAATATATGGACTATTTCTTATGTCTCCCCTGGGATCCAGCCCAGTGAGTTGTTAAAAGATGCTAGTTGGATTTCACTGGTTGGTCCCTGAGCTAATGGGTGTGAAATATATCAGTGTTGCATAATGAGGGTGATGAGGAGGATGGTGATGCCGCTGCCGCTGCCTTACATTTCTATAGGTCTTTCCCATCCATTACTTCAGCTGACCCTCACAATAAACTCTGGGAGGTTGAAAGGACATCTATTATTATCTCCAAATTTATGGTGAGAAAGCTGTCTTTGGGGAGAGTTATTAGCTACCCCTGGTCTCCAAGCCAGTAAGTGTCAGAGTAAGGACTAGAATCCAAGCTTTGTCTTTGTTTTGATTTTTGCTTCCCATCCTATAAATGGGCTTGGTTTGTTAGAAAGGGTGCAAGAATGCCACAAGGTGGAATACTCAGTAGTGGCAGCCCTCACCTACATCTTTTTTTTTCCTCATGCCATCAGATGTCTCTACATCACTGGAATGATATTCTTTAAGGTATATATACATTGACTCCCATAATATCCCTTTGGAGTATATATACTGTTTACCATAATACTCCTTTCCTCCCTGGCGTTCTGCATGTGGGTTAAGGCTCAGAGGTTCACAGATCTAGGGATAGAAATAACCTCAAAAGCCATCTAGTTGACCCCCTCTCATTCATAGATGAGTGAATTGAGGGGGGTTGAGTGATTTTACCCAAGGTCACCTAGTCAGTAAGTGTCAGATGTGGGATTTGAACTCAGGTCTTCTGACTGCAAAACCATTGCTCCGCTGTACCAAGAAGGCTCAGCATTTAGAATCCAAAAGGTCCTGACATGCTAGGCCAGGAATTCTTAAACTGAAGGCTGTTTTTTTTATTTAAAAATTTAAAAATACTTTGATAACTGTATTTCACTAGATCTGGTTTTCTTAATCCTATGTATTTTATTTTATGCCCTATTTATTTATCTATTTAAATATGATTATTCCAAGAGAGGCTCCATAAACTCCACCAGATTGCCAGAGTGACCCATGACATAAAAGATTAAAGACCCCTGTGATCTAGGCAATCCCATGAGACCAGCCCAAGGGTAACAGTGTTATTAACTGGAATAGACCAGTGAGGGACAATGGAAAGCTTCTCTGGAGGGCTTTATAAAGGGTATGTGTCTAAGATCGTTTAAAAAATATTCCTACCTAAAGTGAGTTATAACCACACTTATTTACATCCCACTTTATTAAAAGCTCCTTCTTCAGACTCACCCTGCACTCTGGAGGAAGGGACCAAGAGAGCTTCCCCAATCCTGAATGGTCTATGATTCAGTGTTGAATTCAGAGACAGTCAGACTCTATGCCCAAAAAACCCAGACCGAAACCAGGGAGGGGCAATGGTGACTTTATTGAAGAGGACTCAAACTTAGAGGACAATATCATTCAGTCAGAACTGTGCAAGAAACTAGGAGAATACAAATAGAAAACAAGACAGGGCCTGCCCTCATGGGGCTTTCATTCTGCAGCTTTAGATTACATCCAGTTTAAAATAGATCTGTTTTTCCCTTTGTCATTCTTCCTCCACCTTTCTTCTGTCTGTTATGATGATCTAAGAAACAGTGTCTTCCTGTTTCCTTTAAAAGGGCAACCCAAGAAGTTACATGCTTTGTTAGCTAGAGCACTACCCTTCCAAGCCTGGTGTGAAAAGTGAAGAGACCTGTTCATCGCTCAGGGAACAGAAAGATACTCGGTCATGCTTGGGACGGCTCTTGGAGAGGGTGTTTTCAGTTATACTAACTTTCGTTCTGGCCATCATCCCTTTGCTTCCTGCTGGCAAGCAGCAAGGACACCCCTCCATGTGGATTCCTCCCATGGGCATGTCAAGAGCGGTCCTTTCTTTTTTGATAAGCATAGCCAGACAATCGCCAGTCTTTGTCACCCAGAGAATAGGAAAGGGCTCTTCTCTGTCTGTCTGTCTGTCTGTCTCTGTCTGTCTGTCTGTCTGTCTCTCTCTCTCTCTGTCTCTCTTTCTGTCTCTCTCTCTGTCTCTCTCTCTGTCTCTGTCTCTCTGTCTCTGTCTCTCTCTGTCTCTGTCTCTGTCTCTCTCTCTCTGTCTCTCTCTCTGTCTCTGTCTCTCTCTGTGTCTATCTGTCTCTGTCTCTCTGTGTCTCTCTGTCTCTCTCTTTCTCTGTCTCTCTGTCTCTCTTTCTCTCTGTCTTTCTGTCTCTCTCTCTCCTCTTTCCTTATGGAGTATTGACTTGGCCAGTGAAAGTCAACAGCCGATTTTGTAACTGGCTGACATCTTCTCTTTTAAGAAAACAAAAGCCTTTGGAAGATAGAGCTCCCTTTTTTTTTTTGATTGAAAAAAAAAAAATTTTTTTAATGAGCCTCCTAGGCGTTCTTGGCCTTTCTAGAGCTACCGAGTTCGTGGTTGACTCTGAGGCAGGCTATTATAAATGTGGGGTTGAGTTGCCAGATTTTTCCATCCACTACTAATTCGATTCTCTTAGGGTCCAGGAGCAGGGGTGCATGAGTAGGAGTGAGAGGCGCTGGACGGGGGGAGGTCTGGAGGCTTCTCTGTTGTGGTTCAGGCTCTAGGCTTTGGACCAGGCTGCTTTGGAGGGAGGGTCCAGCCTGATCAAGTCCTAAAAGTTTTTCTTCTGGATCTTCATTTCCAATTGCTCCCCTCCTCTCCCAACAAACACTCTGAATGTGTTGTCAGACCATAGATTTAGAACCCGAGGAGTTCTTACTGTCTTGTATGTATTATGGCTCCATAAATGGATCACAATTCATAGGGCCATAGGGAAAGGAATGGAAGGAGATTCCTTCATTTTACAGATAAGGAAACTGAGGCCCAGAGAAGTGACATCTCATAGGATCCTAGACTGATGTAAAGAAACTGAGACCCAGAGCCAAATTGACTTGCCTGGGGTCAATGGCAGCAGAGTCAGAATTTTAACCCAGGCTTCTGACACCACTGCCAACCACCTTCCCCCTTTGATTCTACTGTACAGTTAAATTGCCTGCTGATGCACACTGAAGATCTTCCTTCTATTTCTGGGCCAAGCCTCGGCCAATAAGATCATGTTAAATTGAGGAATGATTGAAGAATGGGGAGTGGGGAGGGGCAAGAGAAAGTTGGTGGGTCAGAGTTGTGACATCCTCACATGTTTATCCGAGCAACGGTTGCCAAGCGTTACAAGCAGCTCATAGATGTATCATGGGCCACATTTTTTTTAAACTATAGCAGCTGGTAGAAGAAAAAAGGAGGGAAAATCCCCTGGAGGTTCTGTCCTTACTTGTTCAATTACGGAAACTCAGCTCCACTGCGAGTCTGGGCAAACGTTCTCCTTCCTGCCTGCGGCAGGTCTAAGGGCGAGGGAGATGATGGTGCCTGTGACTCAGGGTGGCCATGGAGTCAGAGCTCTTGGGGTGGAAGGAGCCTCAGGAGCCATCTAGTCCAGTCCCTGTGTTTTACAGATGGGGAAACTGAGGCCCAGGGAGTTTAAGTGATTTTCTTCAAGGTCACATGGCAAAGCAGAGCTTTGGGAAGTGTGCTGGATTGGGAGTCTGGGTTTGATTCTAGCCCTGCCCCTTGGACAAATCCCTTCCCTTCTCTGGGCTTCAGTTCCCACAGCTGTAGAATTTGAGGGTTGGACTAGGGGGGTCCTTGAGGTCCCTTATATCTCTAGGCCAGTAATCTTGTGACCTATAAACCTCTCTGTGTTTCACAGAAGACAGTGAGACTCAAAACATGACTATGCCAGTTACTATTTGGGTGACCTTGGGCAAGTGCTGCACTATCCTGGGGCTCACAGATTTAGGATGGACAGGAGTCTGTCTGTCCAAGGTCATGCCCTGTGTCAGTGGTGGAAGTGCCTCAAGGGACAGAAAGGATCCTTTGAAGATCATGGGTCCCTTTCCCCCAAAGGGGACCTGATAAAGTTCGAGATTGTACCGCAAGCCTCACAAGCTGCTTCACACTACCCTCTGTCCCCCTAGAGACTCTCCCAGGTTTCTGGAGGGCTTTCAGTAGCCCTAACTACCTCCCTTCCTGGGTAGGGCTCTGGAGCTCAACTCCATGAGTGCAGCTGAAGCTTTTAGTTATAAATTGGGTGTTCCTGAGCCCAAGAGTGAAATCCTACCCCGCCCCCCCAATTAGCAAATTCCTTTCATAGCAAGACCCTTTTATAGCTTCTTAATAACTCAAATGACCATTCCATGGTAAGACATTTTCAGTTGCTCAGTGTGGTCCTTGCCTTACTGAGTCCTGAGGATGGAAGGTCATAGCTCCAATGTGTGAGATCAATGGACATTTTATAAGTATTTACACTGTACTCTATCCCAGTTCAGTGTTTAACTTTATAAGTGTGCTAAAGTGAGGGCTTTGAGTGCAATGTAGGATTGACAAAGGGCTTTTCATTGTGTGAATACACTTTAAAACAGAGAGAGAGAGGGTCTGAGTGGACCCTGACCAGTTGTCTAGAGTGATGTGGAAGGACAAGGGAAAGGATTCTAGGAAGAATCATAGATGGAGTGTTGGAAGGGACCTCAGAAGTCATCCACTTTAATCTCTCCTTTTTACAGATGGGGAAACTGAAGCCCAGAGTGTTATAATCAAAAAAGTAATTTCCATAAAAAGAAAGGGTCAATTAAAAAAATTAATGATGGGAATTTGTCCCCCCCCCCCCCCCCCCCCCCCCCCCCCCCCCCCGCCACTCTCCCATTGTAGCAGAAGCACCAGCATTGAATCTGGAGTCACCAGACCTGGGTTTGAGTTCTAGTTTTGCTATTTACAATCCTTTTGAACTTAGGCAGATCTTCTCTTGACCTCAGTCTCCCCATTTGTAAAATGGGGGAGATGTCCTCTCATTCCCAGAACTAGAAGGCTTCCAGGTGCTGGATCTCCTGTCTTGGCACTGGTCCTTCTTGTGGTTTAAGGGTGGGTTTGAGGCTTATCTCCAGTGTTCAGAGTACCTGTATCTACCTTGCATGGGGTCTTACAAGGAGACCAATGTCTGTCATCCAGGCTCTAAGTCCCCATTTAGAGAAGAGCCCATCTGGTACTGCTCAGCAGCTCTTCAAAGGAGAGTTGTCTCATCGGCAAAGAATGGCCCAGTTGGCCCTGCCAATGCGAAAACTCATTGCAGGGAGCATCGACATTGTTTATAGTAACTTAGTAAGACCCTCTCCAAGTTGATCTTAACTCCACGGTGACTCTCTTCACAGAAAATGGTCCCTCCTGCACTCTCCCCCACCCATTCCAGGCTCTAGAGTGGATATTTGATTCTCTCTTTGCTGGAATGCACATTTTATGGTGTAATTGGATCGCAGAATACTCCCAATTCTCCCGCCCTTTTGCTTGTCTTCTCATTTCCCCTTCATGGGCCTGTCTGCTCATATCTGATGAATGAAGCATATTACTATCACAAGCCGTAATACAGAAATGGAATCCTCCAAAAGCATGGGTGGGAGGGACTCATCTGGGCTTGTCTAGTTAGACAATAACTTAAAAATAGGGAGAGGAAGGGGAGAGAAATAGAGAGAGAAAGAGAGGCTGGGAAAGGAAGGAGAGAGGAAGAGAGAGAAGAGAGTGAGAGAAAGGGAGGGAGAGAGGGAGGGAGGGAGAGGGAAATTGAGGGAGGGAGGGGGAGAGAGAGAGAGAGACAGAGAGAGAGAGAGACAGAGAGAGAGAGAGACAGAGAGACAGAGACAGAGAGAGAGAGAGACAGAGAGAGAGAGAGAGAGAGAGAGAGAGAGAGAGAGAGAGAGAGAGAGACAGAGAGAGAGAGAGAGAGAGAGAGAGAGAGAGAGAGAGAGAGAGAGAGAGAGAGAGAGAACAGGGAGGAGAGAGTGAGACAGAGAGTTGTCAAACCAGAATATTAGGCCTAGGGCAGGGGAGCCCAGTGGACATTACCTCTTCATCTGAGAGATAAGATCTTAGCTCAGCATAGTGCCTGGCTCTTGGAAGGATCTTAACCGATGCTAGGTCTCTGACATGGAAACCCAGAGCAGTGAAATAGCTTGGCAGGGCTGGTTAATGACCTCTAAGTCTCCATCATTCTACCTCCTCCAAAGCACCCATGTGGGAGAGATTCTTCAATGTTTTCAGTGAACAGACTTTTATTGACTACTCTCTAGAGCAGAGTGGGTCTTTAGGTACACTGTCTGCCATATAGTAGACACTTAACGCATGTTTATTGACTGGCTACAGTCAGTCCTTTATAACCTCTCAATTTCTGGGTCCATGTTGGATGTTTTGTCCTGAAGCAGCCCATGCCACTTTGGGATTGAGGTGGGAATTTTGCCTGACATTAAACCTGAATCTTCTTTGTAACTTAACTTTGCTTCCAGTTCTGCCCTGTCTTTCACATAAGAACTCTCCAAAACACTGTAAGTGCATACCTGAAAAGTCCTTAACCTAAAAGGGTCAGGGTCTCCCATTTCATCCTCCAGTCATCCTCATGAATATCTGGTTACTGGACCCAGATGACTCTAGAGGAGAAAGTGAGGCTGGTGACCTTGCCCAGCCCTTCCTCTCTCAAGTCAAAGTCAACAGCAAGTCAGGTCATCATCTCCCTGATGTCATGGTCCTCTTTGAAAATGAAGGACAAACACAGCCTCCAAAACACTTAAAAACAGCTTCTTATGTTCCTCCAACCTTGTTTTTTTCTTTTTAATTTAGTTATTCCCACTTTCTGTAGTAGATCTTCCTCGTATGTCCCAAACTCAAGGATCTTCACCATCCTGACTGCCCTCCTCTTTACACTCCCAGTTTACCCACGCCCTCCCTAAAATGTGGTTCCTAGAACTCCCTACAGAAGCCAGATACAATCTGCGCTGGGCTGAGCACAGCAGGCCTGGTTCTAAAGGCTGCACCTCTTACTGCAGGCCAAGATCACGTTAGTTTTCTTGGTTGTGTTTCACAGTATTGGCTCACACTTGACTTGTAGTGCAGTAAAACCATCAGAGCTGTTTCAAATGAACTGCCATCTCCCCCATCTTGTGCTTGTGTTCTAGTGGTCAGGACAACTTACTAGCCTGATGATGCTGAACCAGCCTTTTCATTTCTTTCTCAGTCTCCTCATCTGTACAATGGACACCATGACCTCTAAGGGCCCTCCCAGTTGTACGTTACATTTAGGGAGTAGTGAACTAAGCTACAGATGCATTTAATATAATGTATTCTCTGCCAGGTGATGGTGAAAGCACTTCCATATTTTCTTATGCTCCAAGTTCACCATTCTGAATATCACTTATCATTTAGCATACCGTTGTAATTTTTTTTTTAACATTATGGGTTGTTTGTCTTCTAGAGCAAAGGGAATCCATGTTGCTTCCCAAAAAATGTTTGTAGGCATCCTCTGTCCTCACCATGAGCTCACTGGTGGCCTGTTATCATGGCAATGGAATAATCTTAGTTTCTTATCAAGCCTAAAGAATGTCTGAGAATGAAATAGCTTGGTAGTAAGTTACCATTACTAGAGGTATTCAATCCATAGATGAGAACTTTATAGAGGTGATTCGTACTTGGACAAGATGACTTCTCAGGTCTATTCCAGCTCTTGGAGTCTTTGGTTCTGTGGCTGGTAAATACTGATTGTGACTTGGATAGAATAAGTGTTCCTGGCCCCAGGTCATTTCCACTTCCATGGTCCATACAATTCATATCTATCGTACTTCTACTACTAAGACCAGATCCAAGGGAGACAAGTAGACCTTTTTTCATGGAAGCACACAAGGCAAAGTTTTATTGCAGCCTGGTCAAGAAAGCCCAATATCTCTTCACCAGGTTTTTGGCCCTACCATAACACCCATCATGAATAGGAAGTAAAAAGGGAGAGGAATTGATAGATAGAACATGGTTTGAGTTGGTCTCTTGCTCTGGGACTGCTTCAGTTTTTATAAAGGGTAGGAAGTATAGAATTCAGAGGAATTCCTGTTTGCTTTCAGTTGATCTTTGACAAGTACCCTTGCAAATGGCAGGAGTGAACTAGACACAAGGGACTTGGGTAACTATGGGTTTCCATTCATTTTGAAGAACTTTTCTTGAAAGGCAAATACAATAGTATTTCTTCAACAATGTACAGTAGGGTCATTTGAGAGCTGCTCTCCCGGCCTTTAGATTCCTTGAATGAATGGGCTTTGCTTAGAAGCAGGAAGTTCCATCTGGGCAGTCCCAGCTGAACACGAAATGGAAAAAAAAAAAAGACTTTTGCACGAGCCTTGGGACTTGAGCCGGATGGAAACTCATCAAAAATGCATTCCCCTTGAGCTGGCATTTGAGGCATACATTTGCTACTTCAGAAGAGATGTGAGCTACAAGTCCATTGTTAACTCTTCAAACATTGAATTTAGGCTGATCCCCTAAAATCTGCTGGCGGGGATTAAAACTAAAAAAGGGCAGCCCACAAATTCCCCCTTTCCCATGTGGTGCTCCCAAATAGCCTCATAACTTTATATGCTCCCCAATATGTCAGAAAGATCATGGCCTGGACTTGGCCTCAGAAAAACTGAATTCTAGTCAAACAGTAAGCATTTATTATGCACCTACTATATGTGCAAGGCACTGTGCTAAGTGTTAGATATACAAAGAAAGGTAAAAGACAGTCCCTGCCCGCAAGGAGCTCATATTCCTTCTTCCCAAGTATAAAATTACAATAATTCAGTTCAATAATTGCTAAATGCTCATTACACACAAGGACCAGGGTTTTATCCTTGAGGACAAACCTCCCCATGGGAAGCTTGCATTCCACTTGGTCCTCACCGGGGAATTGTGAAGAAAGAGTTTTAGGAACTTCAGAGCATTGCACAAACCAGAGCTAGAACACGTTGGGGTAGAACTGAGAGGTCTAGAGTTTGACTTAGAGGGCTAGGATTCAAATTCTGATGTGGCTACTTGCTACCTTGATGGCCTTGTGTGAGTTACTTCTCAGTATGACTTAATTTCTTCATCTGTTAAGTGGAAAGTCCTGGCTGGGTCCCTTCTCATTCTGAATCTATGATCTTTTGGTAGCCTCAGGACCTGACCCAAGGACTTCCAATGGGAAGCCTAGTATTCTTTCTACTGTTATATGGAGTTTATGGCCTTAGGGATTTAAGGTAGATGTTTTTTCACTAATAGAGGGATGAAACTCTCTCCCAAAATAAGAGCACACTAGGCTCTGTAAGGAATAGTTCAGTTGCTGACTACAAGACTTTAGGCAAATAGAATCTTTCCTCCATCCTGGTTTGTGTATCTGTGAAATGGGGATTATCACACAGTAATTATTGAATGTAAAATGGGGGTTAATCTGCATCTCTTCAGGTTGCTAGGTGGTGCAGTGGATAGAGCTTAGAGTCAGAAGGATCTGAGTTCAAATTCAGCCTTAGACACTTACTAGCTGTGTGATCCTGGGCAAGTCCCTTAACCCTGTTTGTTTCACTTTCTCATCTGTAAAATGAGCTGGAGAAGGAAATGGCAAACCACTCCAGTAGCTTTGCCAAAACAAAAGAAAACAAAACAAAAACCCAGATGGGGTCACAAAGAGTCAGACAAGACTGAAAAACAACTCAACAACAACAGCAACAAAGTGCATCTCTTTTATGGGATGATTTAGGAGATTATCTATATGCAAAATTTAAATTGGTGTGGACATCAAGTTACTAATATCAGAAACTGAAAAGTTCAACACTTGGGCAAATGCTTATAAAGTACCTACTATGTGTAAGGCACTGGGGATACAATGATTATGATTAATAATAACAGTATTAAAAACTAGTATTTCTATAGCATAGAAATTAGAATAGATGCATAGAACTTATCTGTATTTAATTGTCTGCTTGTGGTGTCCCCTCTTAGACTGTGAGGGCAGGGACCTGCTTGAACCTTTCTGTGTATCCCTATTTCTTAGCACAGTGCCTACCACATAGTAGGCATTTAATAAAAGTTTATTGACTGTTATTGACTGAGGCCCAAAGTAGGAAAATGACCTTGCTAAATTCATGTTGGATCTGAGCTTGAACCCAGGTCATCTGATTACAGACTATACTCTTTCTATTATATCATGACATAAGTGACTTATCCATGTCCACACAGCTGTTATGTGTCAAGACAAGACATGAATCCAGGCCTTCCTGCCCCCAAGGTTGCTGGTGCCACCCTTATATCATGTATCTTTAGAATAAGTTTAAAAAAATTTATAAAAAGATTTAAATTTTACCTTGGAATGACTGTCATTCACCCTCCCCTGTTTCCTCCATTATGTTTCCCTGAAACAGAAGGCTACTCATGGCCAGATATAGAGGGAGACAGAGCAGTTGTGAAATAAAATCCTTAATTAATTAGGAGGCACAGCTCTGACTGATAACATACAAAAGTACTAGATGAAAAGCTTCTTCCTTTTGCCAAGAAATACTCAGCCAGGGTGTCTGAAATAAATTTTTGGGGGTCAAGTTGCCACATCCGGGGTTCATGATCATCAATCTGCTACACTAAGGAGAACCCCCCCCCAAAAAAAGACTTGAGAGAGGAAGTTGTGTGCTTCCTGATCTCCATGGTGACAAACAACCCTATACACTGTGGTTTTCCCCCAACTGCCTTCCTTGGGGCCTTGCTGTCCAAAGGGCTTTTGGCTTCAAAGAATCCTTCAGAAGTCAGACAACCCTTCCCTCAGCCTTGGGCTGGCTGCCACTCTGGTCAGGCCCCTCCATTGACTTCAGCATGCTGGGGCAAGGGGGAGGTGGTGGGAACAAAGATGGTGGTGGTAGGGGGAGGGCAAAGACTGGGTTACACGTCAGGCTTCCAGATGATACATAGACACTGCCCATCCATAGGTCAGTCAGACCCCGGGTTCATGGACCTGTAGGTCTGGAGACAACAGTGATTCAGATTACTTGGGTAATGCAAATGTGACCCAAATAGTAATGCTTGTTTTATTTCATAAATTTTAAAAAGAGAGAGAGAAAGACAAAAAGAGATTCAGCATTTCTAATCTGCATATCTAATTAGTTTGGGGTATAGCAGCCAGGAAGACCAGACTTGTCATGAAATTGGTGATTTCTTTCTGATTATCTGAAGAGATAACAGCCCAAACATACTCTAAAAAAACGGGGGGGAGGGAGGTTCCAGGCGATAAAAACTTGTAAAGTTATGTTTGATCATTTACCATGTTTATTCAATCTTCATCTTCCTTTTGGTCACTATTCTATGGATAGAGTGAGTCATACAAGGCTCATGGGATTCACCAAGAATGCCAGTGGGCAATCCGGCCCTGGCGTGTGATTTCTCTGCCGCCATTCAAAAATGATTGCCAGACAATGTATTCTTTCACACTGGCCAGTCATATGGCCTTCTTTCTGGGGGGAAGGGTGTGAGTACCAGGGTGACAACTATGAACACTGGTAGCCTTCCAGATTGACAGGACAGTGACCGAGAGGGGAATACAGCAGATAGGCATTTTTGAGTGAAAATGTTTATGCTTTGGAGACATTCTCAGAATCAAAGACTTAGAACTGGAAGGGCCTTGGAAACCATACAGTTCAAAATCCCTAATTTATAGCTGAGGAAAATAAGGCGCAGGGGATTGAGTGACTTGGCTGATGGATCAAGACTGAATTCTAACCCAAGGGATTCAAACCCTGCTTCTGTCATTTCAATGAGGGGGTTGGTTGTGCCTGAAGCCCTCTTGGGTTTCTTCCAGCTCTAAATTTGACATCCTATATATTATTTTAAGGGCAGCTGGATGGTAAAGTAGATAGAGAACCAGGCCCTGGAGTTAGGAAGATTCATTTTCTTGAGTTCAAATCCAGCCTCAAACATTTGCTAGCTGTGTGAGCCTGGACAAGTCACTTACCCCTGTTTGCCTCAGTTTCCTCATCTGTACAATCATCTGGAGAAGGATATGACAAATTACTACAGTATCTTTGCCAAACACCCCCCACCCCCAAACAAACCCAAGTGGGGTCACCAAGACTCAGACACAACTGAATATGTAATACTTTACAATTTCAAAGTAAAAACAAGGGAACCATTATACTCAAATAAAACTAATTCCAATCATTGATCTTCCAGGCAGTAAACAAGCATTCACCAAAGCAATATCTTAAGGGGAAGAGACAGAGAGAATTAGGTATATTGTTCTATATTGGAAAGAGCACTTAATGCAGAGTAAGGAAGACTGGGGTTTAAATCCTACCTCTGAAACTTACTACCTGTGTAACAGTGGCAAAATGGCTTCATCCCTGGGATTTTTTCTCATTTTTGACACCAAATCCAGTGTTCTTGTCATTTTACTTTAGCCAAGAAAGGAATGCCTTCTTCTATGGATTTTGGCTTTTTTTGAAAAACAAAAAACAAACAAAAAAACAACTCGACCTAATATAAAAGGGAAGCACAATGTAGTGGAAATTGACCTGGATTTGGGAAACCCAAGATTTGATACATGTTGTTCTTTCCAGTAGAATGTAAACTCCCTAAGGGTAGAGACTCTTTTTTTTTTTTTCACTATCTTCTCAATGTCTATTAACCCAGTGCCTGTCACAGAGCAGGGGCCAGGGGAAAAAAAAATGCTTGTTCCATGCACAAAGAGGTCTCAGCTCTGCCCATGACAGCACACATAATCTTGGGTACGATGTCTCATTTTCCTAGACCAACCTGTTTCCTCTTTGGAAAATTAGGACTGAACAAGATTATTTCTCATGTCCAATTCTAAAGCTTTATAAAGAAGAATTTTTGGTTGACTTTGTTTTTTTTTTTTTTTTGTGGTTAATTCTACTTTCCCAAGTCCACCAATTTCTCTGACTTGTTTTTGATACAAAAACCAATTAAGTTGGGTTCTTATTTTATGTACTCTTCAGTTCAGGATATGAACTCAGCAAATTTCATTCAAGTTGGTAAACAAGTATTTATTGAACACTTACTATATTATATATATATATATATATATATATACATACATATTCTATATATGCTAAGCACTGTGCTAATTTCTGTGGATGTAAAGGCAGTAAAATTCAGATTTATAAAAAAATGACAAATATCATAGAAATGAATATAGACAATTTAAAGATCTTTCTCTCACCCTCCAGCTCACACTCTAATTCCCTTCTATAGATATTGCCATGAAATCTGAACCCAAATGAGGTAATAATCACAGCCAGGGTCTGGGGAAATCAATCCCAGTGTCCCCTACAAAGATGCAACATGGTTGTTCCCTCCCCCTCCCCTCTAAACCTTGAAGTATTTGATAAATATTAGATGCTATTGCTATTATTGAGTAAGCCGCTCAAAAGACCTTTAGTTTTAGACCTCCCAAATATTCCAGGCCCTTTTATTGTTTAGAAATGGGGGTTATCATCTTTGAAAGAATGTTCTGGATGTCTATTTTTCCTTTTTCTGGAAGGAGATAATTGTGTTGATAAAAGAAGCAGTAGTAAAGCAGGAATGATTTTTAAAAAAGAAAAAGATTTTTAAAAAAGAAAAAATACTTAAATTATTGGGAAAAACTCCAACAACTGAGTGATCTCTTTGGAGAAGACCAGTTCATCAAAGGATTTCGACATGCCTTCTCTTCAGAGAATATTTCAGGATCATAGAACATTTAAGGGTTAGAAGCCCAGCCTCTGGCCCACTTCTAGCTTTATTGCTACCACTGTGACCTTGACCAAGTCAAAATCTTTGTATTTCTCAGTTTTCTCTTTTGTTAACATAATATCTCAGAGACCTTGCAGGGTGGAGATTGGTGGGGAGGGGTCTTGTCTCTTCATTATGTGCAAGAATCAAAGGACAAAGGTCATAAAAGATAAGGGAAATTCCCTTTCTCTCTAAATTCTTTCTCCATCCTGGCTCCTCCCTGACTTAGCTTAAAGATGTATTTTTATTTGTTTTTTGATTGAATTAGAGATTAATTGATATAGGAAATTCCCAGTGATGAAATCCCCCCATCAAAGATCTCTTATCCTACCGATGCAGATTGTCTCTTGATGCAGATTGTCTCTTGTTCCGGAAGTCAGGGTCTTTAGGGAGTCACTTGGTGGCATTGAGAGGTTCAGTGTCCCATAGCTAGTGTGTATCAAAGGTGGGACTTTGAACTCAGGTCTTTCTTGCCTCCAAGGATAGGAGCCCTCCATATTTGTCTCTCACATATATGTCGTAGATTATTTATTAGAAGTGCCACAAATGTTATGAAACACTCTGCCAATAGAAGACATTCTTATCACTTCCTTTTTTCATGTGTTGAGGCAATATTCTGCCATAGATGGAATTCTGGGCTTAGAGTCAAGAAAGACGGGGTTCATATACTACCTCTGGCACTTATTAGCTATTGACCTTGGACAAGTGAAAATCTAAGTATCCCTGGAAACTCCCTAGTATTCTCTAATAAAGCAGAGATCAGTTATTTGTGTGTGGTGGGAGTTTTCTTCCCTGATGAAATCACAGACCCTTCTCATGAACTTCTGTATAAAAATAGTTAAAATCATGTACCCATTGTGACCTTGTTTTGGTATAAGGTGTGAGATATTGATCTGCACCTAGTTTCTGCCATCCTGATTTCTAGTTTTCCTAGTAGTTTTTGGTCAAATAATGAGTTTTTGTTTCAAAACCTTGGATCTTTGGGTTTATCATATATGAGAATACTATGGCCATTTACTACTGTGATTTGTGTGCCTAAACTATTCCACTGAACTACTATTATATTTCTTAGCCAGTACCACATTGTTTTGATAATTACAGCTTTAAAATATAGTTTGGTATGGTTAGACCACATTCCTTCACATTTTTTTTTCATTGATTCCCTTTATATCCTCGACCTTTTGTTCTTCCAGATGAATTTTGTTATGATTTTTTCTTTCTTTTTTTTTTTTGGAGGGCAAGTGACTTGCCCAAAGTCACATGTCTAGTAAGTGTGTCAAGAAGTATCTGAGGCCAGATTTGAACTCAGGTACTCCTGACTCCAGGGCTGGTGCTCTATTCACTGCATCACATAGCCACTCCTGTTATGATTTTTTCTAGCTTTTTAAAATAACTGTTTGATAGTTTGATTGGTATGGTACTGAATAAATAGATTAATTTAGATAAAATTGCCATTTTTACTATGTTGGCTCAGCCTACCCATGGGCTATTAGTATTTTTCAAATTTTTTAGATCTAACTTTATTTATGTGAAAAGTATTCATAACATATCATGTGAACCCAACTACATTAAACAGATAAATAGACTCCCCAAATAGGAATGGGTTACCTAAGGGGTAATAGGATCCCTCTCATTGAATTCATCAAGCCAAGGGTGGATATTCACTTGTCAAGTAAATTATAGCGGGAATTTTCATTAGGTACAGGACAGAGAGCCCAGTACTCAGACTCTTGAGCTCCTTTTCTGCTGAAATTCTAAAATTCTGTGGCTACTAATTCCACCAGTCAACTTCCCTTTGGCATACATTCAACACCTACAACAAACTATGTTTCAGCAAATATTCCTTGCTGAACATTGCGGAGCATGTTATATCATGCAAATTGGAATTGTTCCAATTGCTGAGCTAGAATTAAAGGGCTAACCTTTCTGTGAGAAGTGATAAGTGATTACTTTCAAGGCAAGTGATAAGAAATTTGGTGAGAAGAGACCTTCATGGACCCCCAAGTTTGATGCTCTGGGAATTGTTTCCCATCTTTTTTCCAGTCTGTAACTAGCTTCCTTCTTAAGTTATAGGAAATATGGACAAAAGCATTGGAGGTGGGAAAGTACAGTGTATTTTCAACTAGAGAACGACAAGTAATACAGTTTGGTTCAAGCTTAGAATACATGGAAGAGAGTACCTTGGGAAGGTAGGATGGTTCCAAATTGGGTAGAACCTTGAATGCCAGACAGGGAAACTAAACATTTACTCTGAAGACCAAGAAGGGAGTTGGTCAGTAAAGAGTTTTGAGCAGAGGAGGGATGCAAACAGATCTGATCTCTAGATTTCAAAAAAATTTCTCAAGTATACTTTTCCATCAGATACTTTTGCCTTATACACTGTTTACCTCATTAAGAGAATGCATTAAAAAGTGAAAAGACATTTTGAGACCAAAGTTCTCATTAAAACAGTAGGACACTCTCCAGATATAATCAAATAAGATGAAAGATTCTAAATTGGTTTATTTTTCTTGAAGCTGCATCTCGGATTCCTTATCCTGACTTCAGAATGAAGATTGTTATCCTCATTTGCTTTTATCAGACAGTGCTGACAAGTGGTTGGGGCCCACAGTCATAATCTGTGGTAATGAGGATTATCTTGTTGGTTATTTAGTAATTTTAGTAAGCACCATTCTCACTCTTCAAGCACTCAGAAAGGGGAATAAATGAGTAAATTTTTTAAAAAGCATTTATTAATCACTTACTATGTGAAAAGCACTGTTCTATTCACTGGTGACACAAATAGAAAAGTGAGGTAATATCTGTTCTCAAGGGGCTTACATTCTAATGAGGGAGATGATGCAAAATAATGATGGTGATGGTGACAACAAGCATTTATGTAGCATTTTAAGGTTTGCGAAGTGCTTGGAACTACCCTGGAAGGTAGGTGGTACCATTACCCCATTTTACAGATCAGGAAACTGAGGCAGACAGACTTGCTTGGGATCATCTAATAGTTTATGTGTCTGAGGTCAGATTTGAACTCGTCTTTCTGAATCTAGGTCTGTTTTTGTTGCAAATAAATGGAAAGTTTCCATAGTTCTGAGGGTACAAAGTAGATGAGAACACATCTTCCTTTATGTCATTTAAACTGATAATCATATTTCTGTTTCTTAATATTGTCAATTGAGTAGGGAGGAAAATTAGCCCTTGATTCCAATGTGGTTCTGAATGACCTGGTGAGGAAGCTTTATATTCCTGGGGGTGGGCATTAGGGGTAGCCAGAAACATGGGAATAATACTTTTCTTGTTCTTTTCCTCCTAATCCTATTGTCTTACCTCAGTACACCTTTCCCCTGAAAAGCAGGAAAGGCATTGAGGCAGCCATCCAGGGGTGGTTACTGGCTCTAGAACTGTAGCTTTCTCCTCCAGATCCAGTACTCATCTAGGCTGAATTGGAACATAGACAGAGCTTCAGAACTGGAAAGGACCATTAGACACAGAAAATACAATGTTAGAATTGGAGGGGAACATAGAAGGGTCACTAGAAGGAAGCTTGGAACATGGTATTTAGAATACCAGACCTGGAAGGGACCTTCAAACATAGATCACAGAATGGTAGAGTTTGAAGGAAATCTAGAACTCAGGCCTCTGTGCTGTGTGTTTAGAAACACTCTTTTGGGTGTGCATTTAGGTTCAAAATGAAAAAAAAAATTAAAAAGAACATAGGACATAGTTTCAGGGCTGGAAGAGACTTTTGGTGGGCCATCTGGTCCAAGCCTTTATTTTACAGACAAAGAAACTGAGCCCCAGAGAAGGTAGACGACTTCCCCAATCTTAGCCAGCTAGTGAGTAGGGAAGAATTTCAGTCTCAGTTTGGAGTGGGACTAGAGAGAGGGCTGGAAGATGATGAACGGGCAGGGCAACTCAATAAGTTTGTTCAAAGAAGGTGAAAATGTATGTTTCTGAGCCCAAGTGAAGAGCGGCTCATCACTGTGGGTGTTTCATGATTCCCATGATTAATTTAAACCACTGCACCCTTCTCTGTCTGAGGTTACTCATCTGTAAATTGGGGATAATATGCTACCTGAGGAATAATGAGGTGATTTAATAATTATGGTTCTTGAAGTCTTCAGAGATTGCGATACAAGATCAAATATAACAGTATAATTTTCTGCTGCTCATTGAGACTACAGATTAATTTCTGCAAAACTCGTAAGAGACCTTGTGTGCATTTCTGCATCATATGCTCATTAGAGAATTCTTTATTTTGCAATATGTCAGAGAGACTTCATTTAGTCTTTTGGTCAGCTATCATATGGGTCATTTGGGTATAGGAACAGATTGCTCATCCTGGAAATGCTCAAATCATTGCTGATACTTTCTATTTTCTGGTACAATTATCCCTTCCACATCTCCATGATCTGGAAAATCTGCACACAATTTTTTGGCTCTCCCTTTGTACCAGAGAAGAAGTCAGATTTTTTCTTTTTCTTCTATGGGGTATTGATATTATACGCCACTATACATATATTTTGTGCATTTCTGAGATTTTAAACTTTTTCTTTGTCTTCTGCTGGCCTTTACATGTTGTCTGTGACTTCCACAAAACTCCCTCAAAATTCCCATTTAATTTCTTATGCTGACCTGTGATACATAGAAACCAAGATGGGGAGAGTCACGATGTGGAAGGGTTAAGTGTACTTGACACTTGGCCAAAGTGGTTTCATGCATAGGATCTCATCTGGGTCTCTCAACAACCCTGTGAGACAAGCAGGGCAGGTCTTATTAGTTTTATTTCACAGATGAATGTGAAACTCCAAAGACTTGAGTGACTTGTCAAGGTCTAACATTTGGAGTCAGATCCAGTACTGAAGAATCAAAGAAATATGAAGTTGGAAAGAACCAGAGTGGCCAATTCAATCCACATGTAAAAAGAAGGCATTCTACATCATGCTTAACACACGAGTGGCCTTTCTTCCTTTTCTTCTTCCCTCCTTTCCTTCCTCTTTCCCTTCCTTTACCATCCCTTCCTTTCCCTTTCCTCCCTTTCTCTTCACTCTTCTTTCTTTTCTTCCCAGTTCTATTTCCCTCTCTCTCTACCTCCAGAGGCAGCTTTTCCAACGTTTATTTGGAAAGTTCCTCCTTGTGTTCCGGATAAACTTACCTCTTTGCCCATTTTTTTTCCCAGGTCTGGGGCCAGGCAGAACAACTGTGATATATTTTCTATGTGACCTATATTCAAACACGGGAAGAGCACTGTCATGCCCCACCCTACTCAAGTCTCTTCTCCAGCCTAAAAATCTCCTGTTCTTTCTGTAGGTCCTCAGAGGGTTTAATTTTGAGAACCTTTATCACCAAAGTCAAATGAACATCTTTTGAAGGCCATTCCAGGACTCCTTCTATTCCAAACAACAGCTAGGTGTCAGGGATCATTCATTCAGACGGTTGAAGAATTAGATTGATTTGCCTTAGGTTTTCCCAGAATCAAACTCCATGTGATGCTGTAGTGGAAAAAGAATTCAGCCAAGAATGTTCGAGCCATGGCTAAGTCCCAGCGTTGCTGTGGGACATCGGCAAAGCATCGAACCTTGCCTTGAGAAGACACCTGTCTTCTCAGCTTTAAAATGAGGGTGATAATATTGGCTATTCCTCAGACCTGATATGCCATCTCTCGTCTTTTTGCTTGGTCCTATGGGGTGAAAATGCTGCCCCCCCCCAACCCATGCGCCTCCCTCACCTCTGCCTCTTGAGATCACTCGTGGCTTTCAAAACTCAAGTCAAGCTTTTACATGAAACCTTTCCTGAACCCGCCCAGCTGCTCCCTCTCAAAACTGCCTTGTGTTCATTTTGTATTTTGCATAAATGTATATGTATGCTTTATTTCCGTCATTAGAATGTAAGCTTCTGTTTCACTTTTGTCTTTGTTATCTCCCTAGTAGCTAGTGCCAGTCCCTGCTAATTATTGAAGGATTTTTATAAACATTTAGGCACTATAGACATGTGTTGTATTTCTGTATAAATTATAAAATTCTATATATATTGTTATAATTCAATAATGCAATATTACATACATAATATCTCATACCAGTGATATATAATATATCAATAGCACCACATTGATATATAATTATTATGATTATATTAATTATGTAATATATTATATTATAAATTAATTATAATTTTAAGACTTGAATTAATTCTAATGGCCTGAGAGCCTGTGGAATCTTTAAGTGTGTTAAGTGGGACTAACCGATAAACTGACTTTTTTCTTTCCCCTTTCAACCAACAGAACTGAATATTACCTGCAGATATGCAGGGGTTTATCACGTTGAAAAAAATGGCCGATACAGTATTTCTCGAACCGAGGCTGCTGACCTTTGTAAGGCTTTCAATAGCACCCTTCCTACCCTGAAGCAGATGGAGCAAGCATTGAGCATCGGGTTTGAGACTTGCAGGTAATCTCCATCATCATATATTTTTGTACCCATTTTATAGATCAGGAAACTGAGCCTCAGAGAAATGAGATTGGTTGTTTTACCCTAGGTTGCAGATGGCTAGTCAATCATGGGGGAAGGACTTTTGCCCGGGTCTTCTGACTTTCAAAGCTCCTTCCACTGCAAAGGACACAGGTTCCCTGACAGAAAAGGGGATTAGTCATCAGAGGCTGGCTGTACCTTGGGGGTGTGGGAAGGTTGGGAGGGTCAGAATGACAGCTACATGGGCAGTCTCTTGAAAACTCTGATCCACCTATTAATTTGTCAAAGTAAATTTGAAACTAGTATGACAAGTGGAATTTAGTGGGCTTAGTTTTCTGTGAATCATAGAGAGCGGAGCCCCGAACAGGCCACGCAGGCCATCCACTTGTTCAGGGCTGAAATGACTGCCCAGATTTCTCCTGCCTTTGAAGAGCATCCTGATAGAATTGTCTGAGCCCCCAAGAGAAGAGATAAATATAGTGTTTGAGATCAATAGGCAGTTCAACTCTAGGAATTGATTTATGTTGGGAACTCTTTATTTTCCTTGTTCCGTCATTTTTTTCTTTCTTGTTATTCCTTTTTTTTTCCCTTTCATAAATCTTTTTGGTTTAGAATTGTGATTTAATTGCTATCTAGAACTTTCTGCTTGGTGGTACAGTGGATAGAGTGATGGGCTTAGAGTCAGGAAGACTCATCTTTGTGAGTTTAAATCTGACCTAGGACACTTACTCTCTGTGTGACTCTGGGCAAATCACTTATCTGTGTTTGCCTCAGTTTACTCATCTGTAAAATGAGCTGGAGAAGGAAATGGCAGACCACTTCCGGGTCTCTGCCAGAAAACCCCAAATGGGGTCACAGAGAGTCAGACACGACTGAAAGGATTGTTCTGAACAACAGCAAGAACTTCCCGAGTGGAAATTCCCTCTATTGATTCTGATGGACAACTCTTTTATAACTTAAGTGTTAGGTAATTGCCTGGGGCGAGAAGTGGTTAAGGACTTGCTGATGGTCATACAGCTGGCATGTGTCAGAGACAGAATTAACCTCAGCTGTTTCTGACTCCAAAGCTGGATCCCTACATACTGTGTACAGCTGCCTCGTTCTCCTTTTAGTGTAGTTTTTGTTCCACTTATCAAACGGGTCTTTTTGCTGGTCTCCACTTGTAACGTGTCATCTCCTGCCTCCTTGTCTTTGCCCACACTGCTGCCCCCTGTCTCTGCAATGACCTCCTCACTTTTGCTCCAGTTTCCCTGGGTTTGTTCAAACCATACCGAGCCCAGCTGTCACATCCTACATGAAATCTCTCCTGCTTCCCCCAGGATTCAGTGCTCTTCCGATCCTGAAATGACATTGTCTTTGCCTGGAATATACTTATCTGTGTACATGTTTACATGTTTAATCTCTCCCCGCCCCCAACTTTCTCACATAAATTCCTTGATGGAAGTGCTTGAGCACTGTGCTTGACAAATAGTAAGAATTTAATAAATGTTTATTGAATTGGATTCCTCCCTCCTCCTTCCTTCCTTCCTTCCTTCCTTCCTTCCTTCCT
>NW_027185804.1:24801861-24821326 GCF_028583685.1 Petaurus breviceps papuanus
TAAAAAACAAACAAAAAACCTCATTTTCAAAGTACCTAGAAGGACCCCCAACATACCCCCTCTTTCACTGTCCCCTCCCATACACCTCCCCCGCCCCAACCCCAAAAACCTATCTTGTGCTGTACAAGGGAAGTCTCATCTGTGTCTCTGTTGGGTCCTATGGACAACAGTGCCTGTTAGCAGTTAGCAACCAAGCTGACCACAAATGGAAAGTTCTTCATTTTCACTTGAGGGTTTCTATGTAATCTCATCATCACCTGCTCTGCAGCTTCCGGCATTGGCCCACAGCTTCCCTTTCTTCACACACACACACACACACACACACACTCTCTCTCTCTCTCTCTCTCTCTCTCTCTATCTCTCTCTCTCTCTCTCTGTCTCTCTCTGTGTCTCTGTCTCTCTCTGTGTCTCTGTCTCTCTCTGTGTCTCTGTCTCTCTCTGTGTCTGTCTTTGTCTCTCTCTGTGTCTGTGTCTGTGTCTCTCTCTGTGTCTCTGTCTCTCTGTGTCTGTCTTTCTCTGTCTCTGTGTCTGTGTCTCTGCCTGTCTCTGTCTCTCTGTCTCTGTGTCTCTGTCTCTGTTTCTGTCTGTCTGTCTGTCTGTCTGTCTCTCCAGAGATCACTATAGACACTTCATAAAGTCTCCATGCCAGGCTCCTCAAACACTTGGTCAGTCAGGAGACTTTGATTAGAGTTTGAGCTCTTAGCTACCTGAATCCCTTTCTTTTCTGGTAAGAAGATAAGGTTGGATTAGACACCCTCAGACTTAGCGTCAGGGGGCCTGCATTGGAATTCTGCCTTGCCTACTTACTACCTAGAGGACACTGTAAATTGAGAGAACTTGGCTGGATGGTTTCTGAAGTCCCTTTGACCTTTACACAAGTATAATTCCATCTGGATCCAAGACACTGAGACCCCACCTACAGAATGGTCTCTGGTTGCTTTCCAATGGGAAGGATGAGCTATTAGCAAATCTTCAAAGGCAAATCTTAGAGGTTTTCAGCGGGGCCACCAGTAAGTGCTGGAAATTGTATCTGTGTTGAGACTTTTACATGCTTTTAACAAAGGCCCATAAGGAAGTTCTTACTGAAATAGCAATGAGAGCAGTAGTAGTATATAGCATTTCCCAGGAAAAGTAATATGCTTATTAACTCATGTGGGGCAGGAAAACAGCAAAGATTTTGACATCAGAAGACCTAGGTTCAGAACCCAGCTGAGCCATTTAGTGTCTATGTGACCTTGAGCATACCTTTTGGGGACTCAGTTTCCTCATCCGTAAAATGGGGTTTGACCTTGATGGCCCTAGCTCTGTGATTTTTCCATTCTCACAATAACATTATGAAGTAAATAAGGCAAATTTATTGCCTTATTATTATTATTCTATTATATCATTTCCATTTTGCAGCTGAGTAAGATGCATTAAGAGACTGACCAAAGTCGGGATTCATACCTAGGCCCTCTGATTCCCACTGCAGAGCTGCAAGGGAAATTTGGGGTTCACACAAAGCAAAATGGCCCCTAAGGAGTAATCCGTTGTTTGTGTCATCCACCACTGAGAGTCTTGAGTTACAAAATCTATTTCCCTAGTTTCTGAATCAGATAGCGGCCACATGCCAGATGTCAGAGATAGACCTGAAGTCCCAACCTTCTCTTGCCTGCCCCTCCCTGATAAATAGCAATTTTCAGGTATATAGAACTTATTACCACTTGATGCTCCCCACCCCACCAAGCTGAGGAGACTTCAGGAAAACCAGTTGGTCCATTCAAATGAGGAATTAGTCATAGGTTCGCCAGTTGCAACAGACTTTTAATTAGTGCTGTGTGCCAAGAGACTTGAAAACCTGTATAAATGCCAGTAGGTTTGTGGGGGGGGGGTACAGTACCTGAGGCAGTTTGGCTTTTTGGCATGAAGTTGCTGAAATATTAGAGATTTAATTTTAGCCAGGTTTGCATTTTAGAAATACTGCTGAATTTTTTTCTTTCCCTAGCTCAATTCAATTCAGTCAACAACCATTTATCAAACACTTACTATATGTGCTAGAAAAACTACCACCACCCACAAAAGACCTACCCTCAAGAAGCTTACATCCTAATTCAATTCAATGCAATAAATGCCTATTTATTAATCTCTTTTATGTACAAGAGGCAGTGTGTCCTCTGAACATAATACTGGACTCAGAGATGGGAAAACCCAATTTCAAGTCAAGTCTCTCTCAAAAGAGTAAATGTAGGACCTTGGGTAACTCACTTGACGCCCCAGGAAACTCTCTAAGACCAGGTTCCCTACTCTTGCTCTAAGACTATCCATTAGAGAATAATGTATTTATATTGTATCTATTTTGTATATTCTTTTTTTTTAAAGCAAATGCGATTAAGTAACTTGCTCAAGGTTACGCAGCCAGTTATCTTTTGTGTGGATGCCAAGTATCTGAGGCTGGAACCTATCCCGGGTCTCCCGATGCCGGGGCCAGCGCTCTTACTCACTGAGCCACCTGGCCACCCCTATTTTGTATATTCTTATGTGTGTGTAGTGACTTCTCATATAAAATGTAAGCACCTTGAGGGTAGGGACAGGTTTTTCTTCTCTGTATCACCCAGTGCCTAGGCTGCACCTGGTACCGAGAAGGTGCTTAACAAATGCTTGTTAATTAATTGATGGATTACTTTTCTTTACAGGAAGTCTCCTCTACCTATGAAGTTACTGGTACTAACCCTTTACTTGCTTCTCTGCCTCTACTCTACAAAGTGAAAGGCATTGTGCTGAGTGAGGGAGACAGAAAGACAAAAAGGAAATAGCTCTCAAAGAGGTTTCATTAGACTAGGGCAGCGTTTCCTTTTTATCAGACCATGTCTCATTTGTTGTTTTGTGGTCATCAAGTCTTAGGCCAGAGAGCTGGAAGGGGCCTTAGAGTCTATCTAGTCCAACTGTCTCATTTACAGATGAGGAAACTGAGTCCTAGAGAAGACAAGTGATTTGTTTATTGTCAACACAGATAGTGGGAGATACAGGATTAAACCCAGATATGTTTCTGATTCAGTTTCCTTACTAACTTCAGTTTAGGAATAGATCTGAAAGATACTCACTTTTCCTGTCATATAAGTTCTCCTTTTGGAAGGCATTGAAAAAAATTGTTGTATTTTTTTTCCCCTTCTCTTTCTTTCTTCATCCATCTCCCTTTTCTTCTCCCTTCCCTTCCCTTATTTTTCCTTTCCTTTCTTTCCCTCCCCTTTCTCTTTTTTACATAATCAATTAGTCAAAAAATATTTATTAAGTGTTGCAATGTTTCATATACTGTTCAGAGAACTAGGGATACAAAAAGGAAGCAGTCCCTGCCCACAAGGAGCTTACATTCTATTGGATTTAGAGTATGGAGGATCCTCTTGTTTCAGAAAATGTAGCTCCTCATTTCTGTGGATTGTTTATTTTTATTTAACTAGTACTCCAATTTTTCAATAGATCTATGACCTTGTTAAATTCAATTTAAATCCTTAATAAAAGGATTTGTTCTGTGAAGTTTGGATTCAGTCAAAGGGCCATACTTGAGGACCAAGAGGCCACATGTGGCCTGGAGGCTGTAGGTTCCCCACCCTTGGTAGGCATCTCTTTTAGCAGGGCAAATTACATTTCATTTGTGCTTGCCCATCCTATGTGACTCTGGTCCATGCCGTTCCACAAATTTGCCACCAGGTTTCCACCTAATGTATCAGGAGCTTTCCTTGCAATCTCTCAACATTGCATAAATGCTAATGGAGTGCATGATCTATCCTCTGGTTATCCCTTCTCTCCATATGAATAGTGTATCATTTTTCTAGTCATATATTTACTTGATTATCTACTTTATTCTATTTCTTCCATGTAATTCCTTATTCCGAATGTGTTGCAACATGCTCACATCTAGCTTTAACCCCTCTGAAATGCTTTAGAGCTAATTTAAATGAAGGGATATCGAATAAATAAAGAAGTGGGTCCAGAAAAAATTATTGAGAATATTCAAACAGTTGAGTTGGGAGAAGTACAAAGAAAAATTCAAAATGGTCTCAGACCTCATGTAATTTATGATTTTGAGTTATCCCACGACTCATCATGATAGTTCCAGTCGGCTGATAATCTCTTCTTTTTCTACAGATATGGATTCATAGATGGACATGTTGTAATCCCAAGAAAGACACCCAGGTTTCTCTGTGCAGCAAATAACACTGGGGTATATATCCTGCCCTCAAATACGTCTCAATATGACACCTACTGCTTCAATGCCTCAGGTGGGTTGACATTTACTTCCATTGCATTGCTTGTAATTTGAATGAAATAAATTGATACCATAGCTTAGAGAAGTCTTACCTTGGTGCAAAGTAGGGAGGAAGAAACACCTGATAATGGGTCAGAGGTGAGAGGTCTAGTCAAATCATTAATTGAATTAGAGTGGCATAAGCAGGTAGTCATCAGGAAACTACCATATATACAGCACTGTACAGAACATATGATAGTTAAACAAAATTCGATAATTTAATCCAGCAAACCTTTCTTAAGCACCTACTATGTACTAGAGCTCTGGGGATATGATATAAAAAATGAAAAGCCCCTGACTTCTAGGAGTTTACTTTCTATTGCAGGGGGAGGGGCTTCAATATGTATAGATAAGTACATATAAAGCATAATATGGTATATGACATATACATAATATTTTATTTTGTAACACATTATGCTACACATATTACATACATTTATTACTTATATAACATATTATATGTAAAATTTATTATATATCAACATATTACATGTAGTGCTTATTATATATTATGTAACATAATATAGCTAATATATAATATTTCTTCTATATTATGTGACAAAATATATTATCTTAATATTTGTCATAGGTTATATAATGTATACATTTAAAACAGGACCCTTGGTGCTCTTTGTTTGCATATAAATGTATTTATTGTAATGTATATGATGCCTATATTGTATATGTGTTATGTGTGTATATACGTGTGTGCATTTATTTCAAAAAGGAGTTAGCACAGGTACCTGGGAGGAAGGGCTGGGCAGATGGCCAGATCAGGAAAGGGGTTGGTAAGTGTTATCTGTATTGTACTTTGAAGTAAGGTGGGGGTTTACTTTTCAAGTGGATGGTTTAGTGTGGTAGAGATACTCAGAGAGAGAGCTTAGTCTTCACTGTCTGCTTTCTCAAGGTCTCTGTCATGGGTCACTGAGTGAAGCAACAGCTTCCCTTTGTCCTAATTCTCTCCAGTCCAGCAATGCTCATTAAGTAGAAAGAAAGACTGGCTAATGAGGTGCCATTATTGGAGAAGAGAGTGCAAACCTAATTGTATGTCTTTAGGGGTTATCATCCTTGCTGGCATGTACACTGCCTTGGACCTGAGGAATGTTAAAACACATCAAGCGTTCTTTAGAATAGAAATCGGAACACCAAGTACCAGTCTCTCAGTTTGGGGAAATGGTCTGAATTTAGTCTTCCCTTGACTTTACTGTTCTTGATGTCGTATCAGGATTTAATCAGCCCTGAAGGAAGTTGAGGGTAGCTCCCAGCCCAAGTCAGAACTGAGTTGAATGCAGTTGGGACTTACGGGCAATGGGTATGGGGGCTGCTTTTGCCAAGCCCCAGTAGTGAATGAGAAGGCAAATTCGATGGTTAAATTTCTGATGTGGTCAGAGCCAGGATGCTATTTGAATCTATCCTTGGTCAGACCTAATACAGCATTTATATCGTACTTTAATCAACTACTTACTGAGTAGAGAAGGAAACTGATACATATTAGAGTGAATAGTCAATGTAAGTCATGCAGCTAGCAAGTGTCAGGGGCTGGATTTGAGCCTGGGTCTCCTCTGTAGAAGAGCCTCCTAGACATTGCACCAGCCTACCTTGGCAGGGAAGGGAAGGAAGGGAATAGGCATTTATAAAGCACCAGGTATTGAGCACTTTCCAAACATCATCTCATTTAATCCTTACAACAACCCTATGAACAAGGTGCTGTTATTGTCCTTATTTTACAGTTGAGGAAACTAAGGTGAACAGAGGTTAAATGACTTAAGGTCACATAGCTAGTATGTGTCCGAGGCCAGATTTGAACTCAGGTCTTCCTGCATCTAGACCCAATGCTCTATCCATGACATTATTGAGCTTCTTAAGATGGGAGCCTCATCTGGTTCTAAATCTATGGTCCTATGATTTTGTCTTTGTTATTGTCCAATTTAAATATTTTTATAGCAGTGGATGAGAGATAATATATTCTGAGGGGGGGCAGGGCTGGATCTATAATTTCATAGGATCGTTTTTGTTGTTCAGTCATTTTAGTCATGTCCAACTCTTTGTGACCTCTTATGGGGTTTTCTTGACAAAGATATTGGAGTGGTTTGCCATTTTCTTCTTCACATCATTTTACAGATGAGGGAACTGAGGCAAGGAGGATTAAGTGACTCACCCAAGATCACACAGCTATAAGTGTCTGAGGCCAGATTTGTGCTCAGGAAGATGAGATTTCCTGACTCCAGGACTAGCATTCCACTGTGTCAACTCCTTGCCCTCATAGGATCATAGAATCACAGATTAAAAGTTAGAAGGCATCTCAGAGGCTTACAGGGAACTCCCAAGGGAAAAGTTTTCTGCTCCAACATAGAGGATGAGCTGTTCTGCAATTTACAGACACAGAGAGATTGTTACCTTCCACATAATCAGGATGTATGCATAGGATTGTTGATTTTTTGTTTGTTTTTAGTTAAATGATCACTTTTATGTTAGATGAAAGCCCTCTCCTCTTAAGAAATTGCTGAGTGGAAGCATGGTGGTTGCCGTCATTTACTGTGTTTGCTAAAGTAATAACTGCCTGTTTCCTCCAAGTGGACAAAAACCAAATCCATGAAAGTCCTCTTACATGATTAATGATAATAACAATAGCTGCCCTTTACAGGATAGCACTTTCTAGTTTACAAGTTATTTTCCCAATGGCGTATCTGAAGAAGGAAGACCAAGTGGGATTCTCCTCATCTTAAAGATGTGAAAACTCTTCTTCTTAACAATTTATTTTGTATGAAGTTCTAGTGGTCTTTCCTTTGAGCTGATGCAAATCAATCAATGAGACAATTAACAAGCATTTACTAATTGCCTTCTATGTGCTTGGGACTAAGGATGCAATGACAAAAACAAAGATCTCTGATTTCAAGTATCTTAAATTCTAAAGGATTTTGTAGAACAGAGAATAGGTTATAGAATATGTATATTTATAAATAAAAAGCATTTATTTAAGTGCCTATCATGTGCAAAACACTGTGTTTGGTGCTGGGGATACAAAGATAAAAATTTAACATCCCATGACCTTCTAGAAATTATATTCTATCAAGGGAGATTTGTAAAATATGTATAAATATATTTAATATAAATATATATGAAAATAATATACCATATATACAATAAAATATTTAATATAAATATGTAATTTTTTGAGGGGAAGGTATGAGAATGTCAATTAATCAGTTCGATAACAAGAGTTTGTTTATTAAGTGCCTTCTATATGTTAAGGACTTCAGTAAGGTCTGAATATAGAAAGGCAAAATTGAAACAATTCCTGCCCTCAAGGAGCTTACATTCTAATAGTTATCATGGTAAATGAATTAAGTAGAAGGTTAATCATTTCATGCTTTCCCTGAAAAATGTGAAGGAAAGCTCCAAAAGAACAGGGGGAAAGAGAAGTGAGCTTTCAAATGTTAGTCTTTCCAACTATGATACTGAAGACTGATGATTAAGAACATTACTTACTTCCTTATGGAAAAGTGATGAACTCAAAAGATTTGGAGGGAGATTTTTGGACATGGACTATGAGGGTATTGTTTTTTTTTTTTTACTTGACTCTGTTAATTGTTAGAAGGATTGTTTGTCTTAATCAGAGAGGATGATGTGAGGAGAGGGAAGGAGAAAAGAAATGAGTCTCACCTTTCCTCCTCAAAAGAGAAGAGAATGGAAGCAAGACCAAAGGGAAGTATAAACAAATAGGAAAGTTTTGAAAATTACCTAGTGGATTTCTTGTATACTTATAAAAAGAAAAGCCAACTCTATAAAATAGAAACTCAACGTTTCAAATATAATTCTCTCCTGTTGTACTATGTATATGAAGAAACTTGTTTTATTTCGAATTTGTTAGGCTAAGAGTAAAAAACACACAAAAGGAAAATGAACAAAATAATTAGTCTTTGATTTGTCCATTAACCCATGCTGTGAAATCCCAAGTTTTGTTGACAGGACACCTTGAAATAGTCAAGATATCACCTAAACACAAAGACTTATTGACTCATGATACTGGATGGAACCAAATTAGGCCAGAGATAATCAATCAGCCACCAGATAAAGTCAGGAGAAAAAATCCATGTGGATCTAATCTTCATAACTGCATGAAAGAAGAACATGACTCGCCATATTTTCATAGAGAAATATGAGCTCTTGTCAAGCCTCTAGATGGTCATTGAGAATCCTGAATTAATTTGATGTTCTTGTTCTTCCAGTATTCTTGTATCTTACCATTTTAGTTGAGGAAAGGAATGTGATACAATGGAAATTGACTTGGAATCTCTGACTCTATTTGAATTTAGCCTATACATTATGCTCATTTTAATCAAAGTTCTATCCCTGTGAAAGTATTTAGTCAAAATATTCTGTCTCATAAGATGTTTGATGCTGTGTGCACCTGCATGTGATGTGGTATGTTTTTCTGTGAGCACCTGAGAGGTAAAGATTCCTGAGAAATATGTGGTGACAATGGACTTCACAATCTATGGTGGAAGGACAACACCAGGCAACTTCCTCTCTTGGGAAGTTTCCAGAAAAGATTTCCCTAGCAGGACTGGATCGCACCTAGCTCTGTTCTTTACTACTTCTGTGACTTTTAGAGAGTCTCTTTCTCTCTCTTAGCCTCCCCCTTTTTTTTACCTGTATCATGGATTTCTTAACTAGAAGGGGAAGGTTAGGTGGGTTGTAAAGGTCAGTTCAGAATGGTGTTGGGAAGGGCAGGGAAATCATCAAATTCTAATAAAAAAGACCAAGACATGGTAAAAAAAAAAAAAAAAACATTGCCTTAGTTAATTCTTTAAATGGGACTAGTTCTTGACTCATTTCAATTAAGTTAACCATTTGCATTGTTCTCTTTCCTCACAGCCCCACTGGACAAAGAAGACTGCTCATCCGTCACGGACATACCGAGTATATTTGAAGGACAAATCACCATAGGTACCTTTCCCTGCTAACTTTTATTGTATGTTCTTATCACAAGGGTGGGGGGTGGACAGTGGGAATCAAAAGGGCTGCCTGTTTTCAGTATTGTGTCAAGATAGGAGGGCCAGTTCAGAGGCCATGGTCCACTGTGCTCACACTATTATTTTTGTCTCTCCACACGGCCTTTGGACTGACCTTATTTGTCTTAATTGGGGAAGGACTCTACTGGAATCCCTACCATGACTTTGGGTGGGGGTTGGGGAAACCAACTCTGGTATTTGATCTCTGGAACTTGAACTCTTGGAACTGAAATCTTCCTGACTCTGAGGTTGGCTCTCTCTAAGCAATTACTTCAAGTTGCTGTGTATATAGGTATATGTGCCTGCATATGTATGTGGATAGAGGAAAATGTCAATAGATATATCGACATATATAGACATATATATGTACACATGTGTGTACACACATAAATTGACATAGTGCACATGCCATAAACCAATGTGCATACATATATTACTAATATGCATTTATAGATATACCCAATAAATACATATTCATATGCATGTGAATGTATGCATGTATAGGTACACACCAACACAATGTAATGTGTGTTACATACACACCTGCATGTGTATACATACATGTATATGTGTATACACATTTATGTAAAGGCAATATCTAATAATAAAGCAGGAGGGAATAGTTTCCAGTTCTACTTTTGATACTTACTAGCTGTGTGAACAAATGACATTAACATGTGTGTTTCTAAGGTAACTCTATAGAATGTTTTTATTACATTAAGGATAGATTGCAATTCCTTTTGCTGGAGGGAATTTTTACATAGTGCGTTCCCTACTCTGACAAAATCACAGTGTAGATAGACATTCAGGTGTATACATGAATATATTTTTATGTATACATAAATAATACATGCATATGTATGTGTGTATATACAAAAAACTACAAAGAAATACATTCAGTATCTTTGGGGTCTAAACATCTACTCTTAGTACATTTAGGTATGATTCCTAGTCACATAGTGAATGTATCCCCTCTGCCACTGTCTGTAATTGATGAGAATAGAGTTACTACTTAAACTTTTTCCCATGCTTGGGTAATCACAGAGTTGAATTCGAAGTCCTGATGGTGCTTTCCCTTTCCTTCAGGCATTGTAAACCCTGATGGAACCCGCTATACAAAGAAAGGAGAATATCGGACAAATCCTGAAGATATCAACCCCAGCTTCAATCCAGATGATGATGGGAGCAGTGGATCTGCAGGAGAGAGGAGCACCATGGGCGGTTCCACCATCATTCAGACAACATACGATGATGTAACCACTACCTTCCAAGACCTCAGCAATGATGACCATGAAGACTTTCCTACAGTCACCAGTAAGGAGAGCACATTTTCATTTTCACTAGTCAGAAAAGTTCCAAGCTTACTAGTTTCTGGATAGTTCTCCCAATCCCTCTCAAACCAGGGAACATCATTAAGAAGAGACAAAGAATCTCTGTTATAAATACTCTTTCTCCTTCTCTACCTTCTCTTGCCAAGACAGATATACACCCAGGGTTTCAGGATTTGGGTTTGTAAATGGGAAATACAACATGTGAACCAAAAAAGGAAATATGGTAGACCTCATACACAGTTACACATGAACAGATGTTCATAGTTGCTCCCCAGTTTCTTCCATTTCATGGCCAGAATAATATATCACAGAATCTCACAATTGGAAGAGAGATCATTTACATGTTGTATTTGCCTACTAGAATGTAAGTGCCTTGAAGGCATCTAGTAATTGGTGCCAACACAGAGTCAACGCATAACTGATTATCAACATGAAGTTGATAATTAATACATGTGATTTGTGTTGTGTTAAACTGAATGTAGTCCAAACTAGGTAAACAAGAATCTCCTTTATAACATCCCTGGCAAGTGGTCATCCAACTTCTGGTAGAAGGCCTCCCATGATGAAAGACCTCCTTTACTTTGGGAAGGCATGGATTGGAATGAAAGCAGTCCCTTCACCCAGAAGTGGCTCATGGATTCCTCATTTTCAGCCCTGGCTATTTTTCCTGTGGTCTGAGGAGGAAGAGACACAATAGGAGTTGTCCCTTTGGTGCTTCACAGAATTAATAGTGACCATCTCTGAGGAAATAATTGAGAGTATGAATCACAAATGGCACAGGTTCTAATGGTCTGACTTTCACAGGGAGGATGCCCATTCCCACGCCACCAAGGAGAGTTATTAGGAGTTCTGTTCTCTTGATACTCTCTTTTAAGCATGCTAAAATGGGTAAAAGGAACTGATGGTGATGATTAATATTTGTATAGTGATTCAAGGCTTGCAAAGCACTTTACAAATATTCTTCCATTTATTCTCACAACAATCTGGGAAGTAGTTGTTAATAAATTTATTATCTATTATTAAGTGAAAGAATACCAGGTAAGATGATGTCTAAATTTCAAGGATGTTAACTTTTCCTGATTCTCCCTCCTTTCCTGAGTGCAGAAGGGGCAATCAGAATGGGGAAGGATGTTGAACCTGGGACATGCAAGAACTTACTGAAGGAACTAGAAAGATTTAATGTGGAGAAGACTTAGAAGAGGCGTGATAGCTGTTTTTAAGTATTTAAGGGGTTGTCTTGTGGAAGAGGGATTAAGTTTGTCTGCTTGGCCACAGAGAGCAATGTGGGGAAGTTGGAATGAGGCAGATTTATACTCCAAATCAGGGGGAGCTTGCTAGCCATTAGAACTGGCCTGAAGTGAGATGACCTCAGAGGAAAGACATCCCTGCTCACCAAAGATCTTCAAGTAGAGACCAGATGACCGCTTGTCAGGGGTGCTATAGAAGTGATTCGTGTTCAGGTAGAGGTTGGTTTAACTGACTTTAGAACTTGCTTACTTCAAAGTCTCAGATTGTGTGATTTGATGAAGAGTAAAATAATCCAGGGTGTCCCTTAGGCTCAGCAGCGCACTACTTAAGGACATTTAAGTGATCCATGGTGTATTGAGGTCCAAAATACTGGAAAAGCCAGGGACAGCTGAATTTTCTGATGATAATCATATTCTTTAGAAGGAGACTGCTCCAGCAACACTTTAGTTAACTTGAGTGTTAATAACAAATAAGCTCTTTAAGACAGAGATGACATCTTAAAACAAAATGGTCTGCCAGTTGTTTTTACCTGAATGGGGCAGGATGTGGGGAGAGCCTTCTGTGCTGGTTCTGATAGCTTATATTATTCTCTGGCACTGCAAGAGAGAAGATAAGTGGATGCCAACTTGGGGTTTTGTCTGTTGGTGCTTTGGGTTGGTTGGGACATATTTATTACTTTCTTTTGTCTTCTTTCCTTCTCATTTGGTTATTTGAAAATCATGATTGCTGATTGGTTGAGATATTTTCTTAACAAGGAAATATTCCATCTTAAGAGTATCTTTCTTTGGGCATTGGAAAATGGGGTTTTTCCTCTTTACTCATGCAATGTCTTGTTGAATGACAATGGTATGTGGATTCTTCAGGTCAAGTTCTCCAAAGACGATGGAGACTTAATGGCATATGCATTCTTGTGGCAGGGGCCTTTTTTGCTCTCTTTGACTCTAACAAATCATAGAGTAGCAAAAGCACTGTCCTTGCATTCATACTCATCTTATGAATGGCTTCCTGGGGTTAAGATCTGGTTCTGCCCCGATTCAGGATGTGGGCTCTTCCATTGAGAGAAATTCCCCATGAATGTATCCAATTGCTGGTGGCCAAGTTGTCCCAACTCTTCCATGTTTTCCAGTATGGTTTAATCTTCTTGAAAATTCACACCTCTTCAGTTCTATTCCAAAGCATGATGAATATAAGAGTTTTACTGCTGACAAAAGAAAAATAGCAAAACAAGTTCTCCAGTGGGCAGTGTACAACTTCCAGGACTCTCAATTTCTTAACCCATTTGGAGATCTCAAATCATTAAGGTCACAGGATTTAGAGATGGAAATGGACCTTAATGGTCATCTAATTTTTACAGATGAGGACACTGAGATATAGAGAGGGGTATATGACTTGTATAAATCCACATAGATTATGAGTAGCAAATCAATCAATCCATGAATATTTATTTATATGACACTGAGATACAAAGACCAAAAAAAAAGAAAGTCCCAGCTTTTGTGTTATAAACTTTAGTATCAACACTGGGATTAGAACCCAGGTCCTCTGAATTCAAACCCCCTGTGGATCTGAATTCTTCACTTTTGCTTTGCCAGCTTTCTTTGCTTAATACTGTCAAAATGAGATGTGGCCTCGTTCTCAAACACACAGAGCTAGATCACTGTAAAAGTGTTCCCTTAACATACGACAATCCTGGTAAAATATTTACTTTGGGGATTAAGCCAAAATAAAGGCCAAGCTAATAACACATGCTTACTGGTAAACATCAGATCTATAGTTTAGCAAAGGAGAGTCAGCACAGCTTATTACCCAGCCCCAGCCACGTAGAGATGATTCATCTTCTGACCTCAGGCTTCTCTATCCTTGAGAGAAAAGTAGAAGGGCACAGGGATGAAGGCTGCTTATAAACAAATGAATAGTCACAAAAATGAAACATCATAAAGTATAACTTGAAAACCTCCGGAATGTGGGTAAGCTTTGGGCAGGATTATTTGATCTTCCTCTAAACAAGCCATCTGAATAATGTCTCAGTAGCTGAAGATAAGAGAGGTGAATTACTCAGACAGGGAGGAATCCAGGAGTGACTATCATTGAAATGAATTGGGAAGCAGAAGTTCTGGGTTCCAATCTCAGTTCTGCCTCATATGGGTCATTTCATTTCTGTGGGGGTTTTAGTTTCCTCATCTGTAATATTAAGGAGTTGGACTAAATGAACTCCAAGATCCCTTTAACTCTGACATTTAACTTTGTATAGGGTCCAGCAATGTAACTTAAGAGAGACCCCTTCATACCCAGAGCAGGTCTGAAGTTGGGTAGTCAGTCAATAAAGTTATTAAATGCCTACTATGTGCCTGATACTGTGCTAAGCTCTGGGGATGCAGAGAAAGACATAAGGCAGACCCTGCTTTTGAAGAGTTCACAAACTAATGGGGTAAAGCATGTAAACAACTGTGAGCAAACTAATATATACAGGATAAACTGGAGATAATTAACAGAGGAAAGCCACTAGAATTCAGATGGAGATGAGAAGAAAGCCAGAAAGATCTGTTCACTAGCTCTAGTAAAAACTCTAAATGAAATCCTGCTTTTTGTAACAGTGTAGAGATTGCCCTAGTGCTTAAGGCTTTCAGAACAATTTCTCTTAGAGCTTGGACAAAAGCAATATAGGACAGGTGGCTAGGTAGTGCAGTAGAGAGAGCACCAGGCTTGGGGTCAGGAAGATCTGAGGTCAAATCTAGCCTTAGGCACTTACTAGCTATGTGACCTTGGGTAAGTCACACTATCTCTATCTGTCTCAGTTTCCTCATCTGCGTAGCAGGCATAATAATAGTATCTATCTTCCAGGATTGTTGGGAAGGCAAAATAAGAGAAAATGTATATAAAATACTTTGCCAATTTTAAAGTGCTATAAAAATGTAAGCCATTATTGTCATTAATATAGTCCATGGTTTACTTTACCCTTTTCTTTTCTTGTTGCATTTGACCTTCACAACAAACCCGTAAGACAAGCAGGGCAGGTATGATTGTCCCTGTTCCATGGAGGAGGAAACTGAGGTTCAGAGTGGCAAGGTGCCTTGCCAAAAGTTGAACTGTTAGCAAATGCCAGAATCCAGGTGGTCTGGTTCCAAATCCAGGGCCATTTCTACAACACCCTGGCTGCGTCCCCTGGCTTGCCTTTGTTTTGTGGTCTTCTTTTGGTTTATTCCTGATGTGCTGTTGGGTGAGGGCCATGGTGACTTGGCAGGGGATGACAGCAACAGTGTGCGATGGATTTGGGAGATACTAGCTTGTTTCAACCACGGAATCTTGAAGGGTATCATGCACATTCTATTTTTTCTTGGCTTTCATGTTTGCTCCATGGCATGAATAAACTTGGCAACTGGAGTTTTTCCTGTTTAAATGTTGATCCTTTTTTGGGGAGAGGGTATTGTTTGTGTTGTCTTCCCTCTGCCTAACATGGGTTTTTGTCCTTATAATTCTTCCAGCTTCCCATTACACCCCCTTCACAATTGAATTCAATGCAAACTGAAAATGTCCAAACTCTCCTCTAGCTTGAAAACAGATTTCTCTGATTTCAGTAACTGCATTCACAATCCTGAAAGGCCACAGCTTGTAAAGGGAACATTTTGTCTATGCTTCATTCAAAACATACTTGTTAGTGATAAATGCTCAAGTCATATATAGAATGTGAAGAAAGTGATGCATGGATCACTGAAGAAGGCTTTCCATGAATTTGATAATCACTTTTAATAGAATATATATCCCATTAAAACATAATGATAAATATGAGACTGACAAGTGTGAATGAGTATTTAACAATTTACAGTACACCCTAGCTTTAACCTTCATCATTAGTCAATGAAGATGCTACTCACATGGGGCATAAAACACTAGTACCAGTACTTCTTAGCTCAAGTATGGGGTGGAAAAAGAAAGATACAGATCTGCACCTAAAAATTACCTTGGAGAAAAACAAATTCTAGTGGCCCAAGTCAATGTTGAAGTTAGTGAATCATGGCTGAATTGGCGAATGCCACCATTTCAGCTACATAGCACTAAATAAAGGAGCCAAGGAAACCCAGTTTTGCTGCAGATTATTGCTTGATGCTATGCTGAATTCTTTGTAAGGGGATGTTAACTTATGTTCATCGATCTCTATTCTAAGGTGTTCATTTGGGAGGAAAAATAACATCTGATTACTTTCAATGAAGAACTAGGCTTTCTGCACAGGAGGTTTTCAAGTTCCCATTGATGGAACTCTTCTATGCTCTGGCTTCCCCAACCTCCATCATGATAAAGAAGTAGACTTTTTATAGAGAATGAATATTATGTAGAGAAAGAACCCTACCTACATAGTGTGGAGACCCTACTAAATAACTTTTCTGTAATTAATTTATCACCCCCTGTGCACTCAGAGACTCATTCCACTCCTGAAACAACACCTCAGCCACAGCATAATCTGAGGTGGTCATGGTTTCATTCACCACCTGAGAGTGAGCATCTTACAACAGCCAAGCCAGGTAACAAGTCATGTGTGATCTTATCAGTTGTTCTTATGGAAAGGTGGTCAGATGAAAGAAAATAGATACCTGTTGTCTATGCCCGAGCTTCCAATTAATGACTAGCTTTCCTGGTGAGAAAACAGCCTGGTGCCATTCTCATATGGTAATTCTTACTAATGGACATGATTGTAAGTTCGCCTAGAGTCTTTTTAAATATTTTTTTCCCTTAAGGTAGTAGCACCTATATAATGGAAAGGAGGCCATTTTCTTTCAGAAGTTTATGGCCATGTGGTTCCTTTGGAATAGAAGAAGTTATATCTGATTACATCCAGAAGATGTAATTCTGAAACATTTTTCTTCTGTTTTCTTCCAAGCAAGTTAGATTCATGAGAAAGGTGGTTCTATATAATGAAACTGGTAAAGAATGCCTTATTCTCCTACAAGTTTATAAGCAATTTAATTCTGAAGTATAGTGACTTGATTTATTAAACAACCTTCCTATCTTTACAAATACCCCTTCTGTTTAGAAGACACTTAGAGCAGATAAATTTGGGGATCTTTATCTGAAAAAGGTAAATGGAATGTGGCAAAATAAGAGAATAAGAATAACTTAATCAATTTCATCAAAGGAAGTGCCATTTGTCAGAGTGTATTTCACTCTATTAACAGAGAGGTATCAAGAGAGGGATGGATGTGGTACAAAAAGCATGATGCAAGAAAAAAAAGTTCAAAAAATTGTCTTTATAGCACAAAACATGCACTGAAAACTTGCTTTCTGGCTTGCTTCTTCATGGGCCTTTCTAGGGTTTCCTTGGTAATTGAAATGAAGAATGTAAATAATCATCTTGGAATTTTAAGGACTTTATGACTGTTTTAGCTTTTCTGCTGGGTTTTGGTCTTATTCTATCTTCTGATGGTCTGGTTCTTTGAGGTCAACAGGCTATCAAAATGCTTTGAAAGAAAGAGCTTCAGTATACTCCTTAATTGATGATGAAGGATCTTTCCTTCTGGTCTTGTCAATGGACTAGTCATGTCATTGATCTTCTTAGCATTCCTTCTTGGTGTTCTCCTTGAAATAAGAATTCTAATGACTCACCATGTAATCACAGTGCTTACTTAAAAATGAGAATTTTTAAGAGAGAATTTTGATTCTGTCAGGGTGGTTTTTCAGCATCTTCTATTTTTACCCATCTTTCTCTACCTAAAATTCTGTTTTTGGGTTATCTGGCTGCAGATGTTAGCTATATCTTGATATTTAGAACGATGCTATTGGATATTAGTTGATGGAATTGGATGGTTTTAAATCCAATGATGGTCTTACAAAATAATATATGGGTTTCTGGGCTTTCCTTTCTTTTCTCTACCATCTATAAAAAGTGTAAATGATCATCTTGACTCATTAAAAGAAGAAAAGTCTGAACACAGAAAGGCTGTTCTCTGGGAAGTAGAAAGTAATGCTTTTATTCAATGATTCAACCACCTTTATAACAGCTTTGACCAGCACTAGTGGTACGACCCACAAGACCACAGCAATGAAACAAGAAGACTCAGACTGGTTTTCACAGTGGTTCTGGCCTTCAAAACGTGAGAGGCAGCACACAACTACAAGGACAATTGGTAATGGGCTCAAAATGTTTCTCTTCATACACTTTCTTACAAGTCTCCATTGGTGATCATTGGTTTTGGGGGATATTGGCAAAGGCTCTTTACATTTTGGGTCTCAAGAGACTCTAAAAGGCTGAATAAAAGATTGCTGAATCACTGATGGGAGGTAGAGAAGTAGGAAGCATCCCAAGGAGGGTTTTATAATATTACTAAGCAGAGTTAGGTTCTGTCTTCTCTCTTCTAAAGAATTAATGCAGCTTGAAAAGAGGCTCTAATGGAAGGTATAATACAGACTGATAAAAGAGAAATCTTTCTTGATAATAGATGTGATTTTTAAAAATTGTCTTTATTTTTATAAGGCATCCTTTGTAACACTATGAGATATTAGACTAATAGATTGTTCATGTTTCCTTTAAGACATCATATTTTTAGGAAATTCAGGGATATGGTGGGGTGTGGAATCCTTAAATCCCTAAGCAATCTGTTATAAACTTGACCCCCAAAAAAAGAACTGAAAAAATTCTATCTCAACCAATGGATAATAAATATAATTATCTTCACAATGAGCATTTAATTGAGCCTCCATATGTATGGACAGGCTCATGAAATCAAAGCTGCATCTATGAAGTAGCTTTTTATGATTTTTAGTAGTATAAGCATCTAGCAAGGAGTCATGTTAGGTATTACATGATGTTTCTTCCCCAAAGAAATGTATCCACAGAAAGTTATCTATTGGTCACAGAACTAAAATGTGTTTTTAATTTATACATTTGAAAACAACAATTCTTGAAATTTCCCCCAATTTCATTGGAAAAATTCTTGTTTGGTTCTAAAAATATTGCTTTCTCTGACTTTTGGGTGGCCAGTATATGCAAGTGACTAGGGGGAAATAATAATACGAAATTCAAAAATGAATGAAAAAAGAAACCATTCAGATATATACTTATGTTCTCAAAACTAGAACACTTTTTAGAAAACAGCTTGTGACCCACCATTCAGCATGTAGGGAAATCATTCTTAGTGAAGAGGATTATTCCAAAAGACCCATGGAGGTCATTTGGAAGATTGAGTCTTTTCTTTCTATGAGTCTATCCAAGAGGAATAAGGGAGAAATTGTGTCTCCTCAACCCCCAATAGGTTAATATCTGATAACAGATACTGAATGATAGAACCTAAACAAGGCTGTGTTGAACTAAGAATGTGAAATACACGTTCTCTTACTTCATTATGAGTTCTAGAGAAATTTTTTGATTTTGTGGATCTCCATGTGACTCAACCTAATCAAAGTGGGGGCATATTTATTTCAGATGGGAATATAGATTGTGAATGTACATACACATATATGTGTATACCTGTCTATAACCAAATCTATATAACTATGTCTATATATTTCTCTCTATATTTATGTCAATGTCTACATCTATCTATCAATCTATCAATCTATCTATCTATCTATCTATCTATCTATCTATCTATCTATCTATC
>NW_027185804.1:24821336-24843034 GCF_028583685.1 Petaurus breviceps papuanus
ATCTATCTATCTATCTATCTATCTATCTATCTATCTATCTATCTATCTATCTGTCTGTCTGTCTATGTGTGTGTGTGTGTGTCTCTCTAATTTGTCCATTCCTATCTGAAATGAACATGCCCCACCTGGTTAGGACAAGTCCAACGTTGTTGACCAGTTGATTGCCTGGCTCTTTGAATCCCTTTGTCTGGTGACTATCCAAATGAACACTTAGAAGAAGGGGAAGAGTTTGCAGCATCACTGATTATTTTGTGTCCTATAAAGAGATGTAGGCTCATGATACTCCATGAATTGGTGATATGTGTTTGGAGTCATAGGTTTTCAGAAGTTGACTTGGAAAATTTATAGGCACACATGAAGCTCTTCTATGAATTTCTCTATGCACTGTCATGAATGGGCTTTGTTTACTCCAAGCAGTACAAAATCTATTCACATATACCAGTTTTAACTGATATCTTCTTTCTTGACTTCTTTGGAATATTTGTAGTCTGACTTTTTTTTTCATTTTGATTTCTGGTAAGTTTCCAGAGTGCTATGCTTAGTTACAAAGTTGTTGAAGTTCATTTAGGGATCAGATTTTGGGAATCTTTGGGTCATGCATCTGGACCTACCACTTTCTTCTTGAGATATCAGGCAATTGATTAACTCACTTTGCTTGACTTCCCTCTTCTGTCAAACGGGGTTGCCTAGGTTTTTGCTCAGTCAATAACAACAAGTCATCACAACAGGTATGGAGTCAACTACCACCTCAGCAGACCTGGAACCAAATGAAGAAAGCGAAGAAGACAGAGAAAAATCCCCCAGTTATTCTGGATCAGGCATTGATGATGATGAAGATTTTATCAGTACCAGTAAGAATAATAATAAATTACAGTAGAATCATTTTGTGACAATAAAACTAGAGGCATCCCATGGGTCCAGACCTTGGGGAAGATTGACTATGATACAAGACTGTGGCTCTGCAACACAATCTTTCTTATACATTGGTGAATCTATAGAGCAACAATTAGCATCATTTTGATAACAACCAAAAAAATCGGGCGGGGGGGAATGGAAAAAAAGACTCTTCCTTTAAAGAGCTTTCACACTTCACAATTTTAAGGAATTGGTTTGTGATAACTGATTGCCTTTTCAATACTATAGTAAACTTTCCTTAACCCTCCTTAATCAAAAACTATGTCAAAAACTTGGTAAGAATTCCCTCTACCACTGACCCCCTAACACTCTTTGATATCATTGGGAGTAAAAGGAATTAATTCTTATAAATGTGGTTTACAATCTTCAAAGAGTCTTTTTTAGGTTAATTGGTAATGGTTAAAAGTTCCAAAGTTTACTTAACGTGTAAAATGGAGATAACATTTTCTACTTGTTGGAGGGATTTATTGAGTTAAAAAAAATCAGTGCTAAAAAGGATTGTGAAGCACTAGTGGGTAGTCCTCTCCCAAAATGCACTGATATCAATCATATCTTGATGTTCCCTCACATATATTTTATATCTCAATGCTGATGCTTTGGGGGGAAACATTACTGTATTTGGTAGATGCCTAATTGTGCGGTGAGCTGATGTGGTGGTGGTTTTCTCATAGACTTTTTCTATTGACTCTTTTCCTTGGCTGTGGTTCGCTTGACCTTGGTGTGTTTTGTATATTGTCAGAAGATTGTGGGTGTTTCACATTTTTGGACCTATTAATTATATGGGCTTTTAGAGAGAGTTTCTCTTGTGTCATTATCAGTGGAAAAGATCTTACTCCCGGTGTTTCTTGTCAGCACTTTTGTTGATTCATTCAAATGATCATTTCAAGTGCCCATTGTAATTTTCTATCATAACTGGTACAGGTATCTGAGTGCAGAAATAGGGATACCCGCCACTGCTATAGATTCTTGTTCTTTTTGGCTATGGCATTTTGTGGGTCACTCTAGGCTGCATAGATTATAAAGGCCTTGGCTTCTCTTGGTCATTCTTGGTGAAGGGCTGATACTTTTCATGTTGTGCTTGCTGCTGCTACTGCTTTGGTCAGAATACTTGGGATGCTTTTCCATGGAGACCTCATGTCCTGAAGACCCAGGCAATGAAACAAGAAGGCAAGGACATTGAGATCCTTAGCAATGCTTCTGAACCAAACCAAAGGCCCTCTCTGCTTTTCTTCCTCCTCTCCTCCAACTCCAACCAGATGTATATGCTTATACATCTTTTGGCTTATCGTGTGTAGAAAATAAGGAGAAAAATTAATTCAAGTCTGTCAGGGGAGGCTTGGCAAGTAGCATTTTCATAATTTCTTCAACCGTCATTGTGACAGCTTCAGCTTCAACACGTGCTACAAGTCAAGAAATGATCCAAGGCTGGACGAACTGGGCACATGTTCACCCAAATCCTGAAGAACAACCTCAAACAACAGCAAAAGTGACTGGTAATGGTTTATATGTATTTAATTAAATGTCCTTGACTCAGAAATGCTAATAGAACTGAAGAGCTCTGAAGGAGAGAGTAGGAAGTTGGGATAATCTTTAGTCCAATGGCCATAGTGAATTTCACAAATCTCTGTGTAATAATCATTGAGATATTCTTGTAGTCATAAAATCTATTTTCCTCAAATTTAATTGGCTATTTCAATAAAAATTACTGAGTTGGAGAGACTTACTCTGTAGTCCTTTAACAATAAGGGTTATGTTTGCATATCTTCATTGAAATCTTCCTCCAATGCTTCATTGTGGGCATGGATGTGACCCTGAATTCTGAAAGCCTATGCCAATGGAGGGAAAAATTTGGTAGGTTCAGCCAAGTTGAAAATGCTTTGACCATGTGCTTAACAATGAATTATATGCCCTCTCTGAGGACCAGCTTAGCCAAGGTTGGAGAGGCTTATCACTAGTTTGGCCTCAAAGTGATGATTTTTTTTTTACTTAGAAACTAACAAATACCCTCTATGAAGGCACAGAGGAGATATGATATGTACCAGGAGAAGGGATATGTAGGGGTGGGGTGGTGCATTGATGAATCATGGATCCCTGAATATTGAAGTATATTTACCTAACAGGTAGTTAGTAATTAGTCAGGCACCATTTCTCCTGTGATATATTGGCAGTAGTCACTGGAAACCCATTTGACATAAATTAATTTGGGATAGATTTACTTCCTCCTGAAAGAAGAAACTCCAAAGTGTCTTCTCTAAGACAATAATTATAATGGGTGAACAGGGTCAGTCTATTGCAAGAAAATTATGTCAAGCGTTTGGCCAACCAAGAGTGTATTTATAATCATCATCACAGCTATTGTGGACATGAACAGAAGTGATAATAGGGCTCATGGTGAAAATTCAACCCAAGAATCACAGCCTCCTCTTATAGTTGGTGGGAACCATGAAGATTATGATGGACATCATTCTTCAAGTACAAGTAAGGAGGCTAAATTTCAACCCTTTTGATTTAGAGATGATCTAGTAGAAAGATCACCAATCAACATAACTGGGCATGTAATAGAAGGAAAATTTGGGGGAGAAGTCCACCAAATAATTTCCTTCCATATACTAATTTGGACTGGGAATGCTATTGATTAAGCAATTTATTGTTAGAATTTTTAAAATGTCATCTTGTTGGGTTGCATAAATGTCCAAAAATGTCCAAGATGGTGGTTTTGTGTTTAAGATTTCTCCTGTAGGTTAAAAAAATGGAATTCTTGTCTTCAAGGTCTTTATTAGTCTTGGGAAAATGACACTGATAGTACATCTTTGGAAAGAAAGCTGGATGAATTATCTCTTTATTTTGCTATCTTTGTTTCCAATGAAGGCTTTTATTTGTCTCCATTTTTTTTGTTTCCTTCTTTCCATTGCGAATCTCATTGTATGAACAATGAATAGCAAAGCCTCTTATCTATCCTTTGGTGCAGTAGATGGTTTAAGGGAGTTGGTGGAGTCTGCCTTGTTTTTGTTCATCTGCTTTATTCTTTCTCATAACATTTGTCAACCCTAAAAGTGATCTGCTGTTGCTTCTTTGGTTCAAACACCTTGGGCATCTTCCCTTAAAACCTCATATCCTGACTTCTAGAATGCATGGTTGAATATATTTTTTTTTGCATATTTCTGAAGTATTAAGTTTTTAGAAAATAAAATATGTCCTTCATTTCATCCTCCATTGCCACCATCTATATACCATACTTAATGTCGGTGACTGGCCTATATGGAGTAAAAACAAAACCATCATGTCCCCATAAAATAGAAGATATGTTGCTGTTGTTGATGAGGGTATTATATAATAATATGTATTATATATTATGTATAATATATAATAATATAATAAAATCATAGTTGATTTAGTCATCATTCTAGCAGCTTCAGACGTCCTTAGTAGTACAATGCAAGCAGCAACTACCCTAAAGCAAGGGCAATCTAGGCATCTATCTCCTGAAGGAAATCCTTAGTCATCAAAAGAAGAAGCTCATGAAACAACTGAGACACTGGGTCATAGTCATGGGTTTTTTTTTTCAGTGATCATCCTTGGCTTGTTGATATCATGCCCATTTAACCCAGGTATTGAGATGCCCTGAGTGGGGGGAACGAAGAGAACATCAAGACAGAGTCCTGTGCCATTTTCTCTTTGAGAAAGTCTTAAAAATCAAGGGAAAAATCTAAATATTAAAAAGCAAAAATGTGAGGTGAATATTGATACCAAAAAATGTGAGATAATTGGATTTCCATCCAATCAAATGCCACACCTTCTGCAATTATCATTGTGGCAGATTTGGTTAAAGATTTGGAAAAGGTATATATAAGTTGGAGTCAACCTAGAAATTACCCCTCTTCCTCATCTTTATTGAAAAGAATAGCAATGATTACTGCAGAAATTATCTGGAAACTGCTATTAAGCAATATGAATTACTGTGATTTTGATAGTAATATTTGGGTGGCTTGAGCCTCATCAAATGAGCATGACAAGTCAAAAGAGAGCTGTACCCACTGTATAGGGCATTTTCACTGAACAAACAACAGTGTCAGATTAGGTATGAGAAGTTGTACAAAGCTGTGAAAAAAAGACTAGATTACCAGGTTAGGAGCAAAGGAGACCAGGGTTCTCTTCCTGGTCTGCCACTAACTTTCAGGCTGACTTTAGACAATTCATTTATGTTTTCTGAGTCTTTGTTTTCTTTTTTCTTTTTTTTTTGAAAATGACTAAGCTTAGATAATTTCTAAGGCCCTTTCCAACTCCTCCATTCTCTGCCTCTGATTTTCTTGTGGTCACAGATTTTTTTTTCTGGATGGTCACAACTACATAGATGTGCACACAAAAAGTGGCTTCTTCCTTGTATAATTTCTCTCTTCATATGCCTGATACATTTACTGTTGCTTCCATTTCTCTGGTCAAAATGGCTAAAAAGTTTATTTTTTAGAAAAATCCCAAATTTCAAATATAAATGAAATAAAATTTGAAGGGTGCTAAAACGAGAGGTTTGGCCATTAATCTTGGGGAACTAGACAATGCTTGTCTCCTTTTCTTTTCTCCCTATCTAGCATATGTTCTTGGTAGAACTATGGTGGCATAAAGAAAAGTACCTTCATGGTACATGGTGGAGGACTATCTAATGCTTTCTCTATTGATTCAACCATCATTTTCACAGCCTTGGACATACCTAGCAGTACAACCCAAGAAACAACAATCCAACATCAAGGAGGGGAATGGTTTTGGTGGCATTCCCAGCCACCAAAAGAAGATGCTAAGACAACAGCAGAGACAACGGGTAATGGGTTACTTTATGAAGTTATCTTGGTTAGAAGCGTCCCTTATTGATTGAACCTGATCGGAGTCATCTCCAGTCATCCTGATATATATCTTGCCATTGGACCCAGATGGCTCTGTAGGAGAAAGCGAGGCTGGTGATTCTGTACAGCCGTCTCTCACTTAAATATGACTTTCTTGCAAGTCATGGCATCACCTTCCTGATGTCATGATACTCTTTGAGAGTGAAGGACAAACAGCAAGCCTTATGATAATGCATTAAGGACCCTGATCCAAGGCCAGTTTCTAAGGAGGTGCCACAAGACATTAGGATTACATTATATAAATGATGGCAATATATGGCTAAAGGCTAATGCCTAAAACAGTTGTCGTGTGAATAGCAGTAAGACATGTGGCAAGAACCCCTTGAGTTTCATTAAAATACAACATAGTACATTGGTTAAAGGATTGCCCTTTGGAGCCAAGTATTGTTTATGTCATATACTGGCTATGTAACTGTGGTCAAGTCACTTAATCTTTCTATGCCCTGGGAAATGCTTTTAAAAAAGCCAAAGAGTTGCTGATTTATGTCAATGAAAGGAGTTTCTACATCAGTAGTTCTACATATTAAAAAAAATACAAGTCTGCTTCTCCCTCTCGAGAGAAAGAAAGATAAAAGGGAGAGGAGAGAGGAAGAGGGAAGAGAGAAGGTGAGGGGAAGAGAGGAGAGGGGTATTTTTGCATCAAAAACATTCTGACTATCAGAGAAATAATTACTGGATCACTTCAGTGACAAGTAGCCATTAGATAAGTTCATTAGTTCTAAACTCTCATAAGTTTGTTTATTTATTTATTGGGATGGAGACAGAAAGGGGGGGGGAGGAAGGAGGAAGAGAAGAAAGGAAGGAGAAGAAAGAAAAAGAAATACAGATTAAGAGAGAAAGAAATTTAAGATTTCAACATAAATCCAGTATAGCAGTGTCCAGTAAAATAAATAAATAATACTAAGTTCTGGTCTCAAGCCACTTTAAGTCCCTAATCCTCAGCTTTCCTATCTGGAAAAGGAAAAATTGGAAGAGGGAGAATAGATTGTATGCTTTCTAAGATGACTTCCATCTCTAGCATTCTATGGTTCCAATATTATCCTTGTTTGTCCATGTGCTGGGGGGTAGGTAATCCAAGGACAGTCACCTGTGAGACTTTATTTTTAATTTGAGATTGAGGAAATTTATGAAAGGGGATTGTGTTTCAAACTTTCACAATATTTGATGACTCCATATACTTCTATGAAGGCTGTGGAGACATATAAGGATTAGACAAGGGCATTATGTGTAAAGAAATAGAGCCTGAAGTTTAGGACAAGATAACTTTCTTCAGAAACATTGGTTTCCTTGATGCTTTTTGGCCCTTTGGTCACATCCATTGTTAACTTCTTGGCTTCATCTTGAACTTTGGATAGCACTCTTGGGTGGAGGTAACACCCCTTCTATTCTCTTGGACTATGGTTGGTGGGAGCAAGCTCTCCTCATTGTTATAGTGGTGGCTTCTTTAATTTTGACCTTCTTTCTATATAAAAGAAAGATGATACTGTTTCCTAATGTGTGGAGAACTCAGGAATTCTTTACTTGCTTCAGTGACATTGCAGAGCCTTCCTGTTTGTATGGTTTGGAATATGGATTCTCATGCAAAGAGCTTTTTCTTCACCTGCAGTTTGCCTTCTGAATGCATAGCATTCTTGGCAAAATGGAGCATTTGGTGCCTGCATACTCTCAAGTGGTCGATGTGGCAGAGACGTTTTCACTAACTTTCTGACCTCTGTTTTCCTTGGCTCCTGATGGTTTGGGGTAATGCGTGGTAGATTGGGTCTTCCCAACACAAAACGGACATCTTTCTTGCTCAGATGTCCCTTCTGCCATCAGTCTGAATGTCAGAAGCAATGCCTTTTCACAGGTGCTCTTTAAATCTCAGAGATGGCCAGGCATTCGTTCATGCTCATCATGTCAAGAACCTTTCCAAACCTTTGCAGTCTCCCTTCTCTGAGACACAGAACAACATGCACTTCACAATGATGCTTCGCCATCTCGGAATACAAACGTGCACCCGAGGCTCTCCCTTTAGGACGCTGGAGCAACACGGCGTGGGAAAATGCTCGGTTTTGACCTGCTGTGGTGTCTACTTGTTATTCCGTTTGTTGAACTCCAGTGCAAATGATTCATATGCTGCTTACAAGGAAAATGAGCATGAATGAACAAAAGCTCCCCAAATGACATCTGGCATGATACGGAATCCAAGTTTTCTCTTGTTTGCTGTCTCTCCTTACCTTACCACCATCTATACCAAGTATAGATGATACTATTATGCAACATAAGGAAAATTCTAAAAATGTGCTTGGCTCATTGCCAGTTGCTTACTTTTTTTTTCAAACTCTTGGTTTAACAACCTCATTATTAACATCTGCAGCCCAGGACACATATTCCAAGCAGGAAACAACATTCCAGAGGCAAGATGATTCCTGGATAGGCTACCTTGATCCAATTTCCCATCCAATGGAACACTACAATCCAACAGGAAGGAACATGGGTAATGGCTCCCAAGGATTTTTTTTTATAGCATGCTCAAAGACACCATTTGGGCTCACTACTTTTACTTGTGTACTGGGGACCTTAGTTATTGTTTCTTTGGTTGTTGTCTTTCATGTTAGTAGCTTTTATTAAGTTGTCAAGAATTGCTTTCAGATACTAGTTTTGGCATTGATGGGGGGAGCCATGAACAGAGGGAGAGTCACCTTTTTGGAGGAAAAAAAAGGAATTTATCCTAACATGACTATGGATTTTTTCATCAGGAATTAGAGGGATAACTCCACAACTAATTTTTTTTTTTAAATTTATGTGTCCTAGGCACAGATAATTAAATGGTGGGACAATCTATTGAAGGGTCAAAAAAATAACATAAAGACAAGGAAATGAGAAATGGACCTTGGTAAATTGCACTAAAAGACCAGATTTTAGTTAGTAATTATTAAGAGCTCAGAAAGGAGTTTCAATGTAAGAATTTCTCATTTTGGTCATCACTTGGAATTTCTGAGGCTAGGACTAGTACATAAAATGTGCCTGGGGCAAGAGGTACAAAGAGAGGAAACCCAGCCCTGAAAAGAGGATCAGAGACTCCTGAGTACCAGCTTGAGAACTCAGAGGAGCAGCTCAGCTTGACATCTATTTGGTAGCTTACTATTTAACTAATTATTTTTTTCTGAAGGACTGCAAACACTTTTATTGCAGTCTGCAGTCAGCACTGTGAGGCAAAGTTCCAGTTCCCTCACCCTTGTTATTGCTTTGTTTCTTAATCTTAGCAAGGGTATTATTGTGACATTTAAGCAAGATAATAGCTCTGGTTTGGGCACCTTATGCAGAATATTGTTCTCATGTTCTTCAATATATTTCCATCTTATATCTCACAGACAATGCAAATGCAAGATACAAGAACATACTTGTTTTTCTTTATAAGAACATAAGATAATGATGACATTCTTGCCTATTTTTGTAATCATAATTAATTCTCACCTCATGACAGATGGAAAACATACTGAAACATCTACCCATGATCCAATGGGAGGTGGTGCCTCTTTTTTCTCAGACTTTAATGAGGAACTATCCCCCATTTCACCTTCTACCCCTATGAATACTGTGACATCCGGAGTTACTGAAGTTATCTTTCAAGGAGGTTTTGATTCCAGAAATGAAAAATTCCAAACAGGTAATTAGGCCATGACCAACAATATGGGGATGGAAATGGTCAATTTGCAGCAAGCATGTTACAAATTGACAAGAGCTCTATATCCCAATACTAAGAAGGAAATCATTATTTTTGAAGGCATTTATGACATATGTGTGTGTGTATAATTGGAATACATTCTAAGATAAGATGTGTACTAGTGCTGAAAAATGGCAGGTTCTAAATCTTTTCTGTCCTCAAGCTTTTAATCAAACTCAAACTCCACACAGATGACAATTTCCACTTCATTGGGAAGACTGAAGTCACCTGATAGGGGCTCCCCAAACTGTTCTTCATTTCTCAACACTTCTCGGTATCATCACCCACTTTTCTGCCTGTCTTCTGAAGAAATTATTTATATTTAGTTCTAAGGGTAGTTGCTATACCTGCAATTTCTATCCCAATTCACTCTCACCTCCTCCTGAATTTTGTTGCTACAAATCTCCTTTATCCCATGAATCATCAATCATATTCTTTCCACTAGCTCTTTCCTACTTTCTTACATGTTCATTCTCTCCAATTCTAAGAAAAATGCCTTCCCTTGACTTATATCCATTTCTTTCCTCCCTTCCCTGCCAGACTGGGCTTGTCAACAACTGGACTTTAGAGTCAATAAGACTCAAGTTCTTCAGATACAAGATGTGTCAGTTTCTTCATCTGTAAAATCAGGGGTTACATTAGAAGAGTCCTTAAGATTATTTTCAGTTCTACAGTTATGATCTTCAGATTGACTTTGTCTTTGTAAGAGGAAGAAAGTTGCCCAATGAATATGATCAATGTATACTTAGCTCTTGAAGTGTGGCAGGAAGAACATTGGATGAGAGGACCCAGGTTTGAATTCCAAGTCTGTTACTTACTACCTGTGAGATTTAAGGAAGTGATTTTTTTCCCCATCTGTAAAATGTAGGGGTTATATGAAATGACTTCTAAAGTTTCTTACAGTTCTAAATCCTCCAATAGTAAGGCTTCTGTTTAGACTACAGTCACTGATAAGACTTGTCTGGAGAAACTTTCTAGGCAAGTTTCCTTCTGGGACTTAGGCTTCCCTTTGGTAGGACATTCCTTCTTGATTCTTGGTTATCGAGTTAATTTGAGCACTTGCTTGGAGCCACATTTACAGTCTATGAGGGAAATCTTGAATTTTTCCTAAGTCTTATGTAAACGACTTTAATGCAGAAGCTTGTAGGCAACCTCCATAATCATATTTAGATCAATTTGAAAATGACGAATTTCCAAATTCAGAAGAGGTGGTAACTTTATAACCAGGCTGAGCTGTGAGTCAAAGAATCTCAGAGTTAGCCGGGGTGTCAGAGACCAAGGATGCCAAATGACACTACCTATGTGACCTGATTCAAGTACTTAACCTTTTTGGCCTTCAGTTTCTTCATTTGTAAAAAGAGAGGGTGAGACATATGACCTCTGAGGCCCCTGTGAACTCTAAAATGGTGATCCAATAGTCCTATGGTCTCTCTCAATGTCCCTGAAAAATGATTCTCCAGCCGTCGCTGGAAGGTTTCTGTCTGAAAATCCTCCCTTGTATCAACCTGAAATCCATCTTCCTATCACTTCTTTTGGTAAGCAGAAATGCTGCATCTTCCACAGGATAGCTTTTCAAATTACTGCAGACATTTATCATGCCCTCCTCTCTAGCTCTTCTCCTTCAAGTTAACTATTCCCAGTTTCTTAAAATGACCTTCATTCGGCCAATGTTGGTGTTGATGGGATTTGTACACCGACCTTGCTTCCTTCAAGACTCCTTCTATACTTTCCATATGAAATATGTTGTGTTGTTCTCTTAGTCACTGTCAGATTTTGCAACAAACTCTTGGTGTTTTTAAAGTCCTGGTGAATCTCATTCCCCTGGGGCACCTACGATAATTTACCAAGGTCCTATTTCTTTCATAAGCTGCAGGGTGCCTTTCATGCCTGTGTTTAGAACAGTCAGAAAAAGCTGTATAAAGGGATCTATCAATATATGTATGTGGAAAAACAAAAGTAGATCCAATGCACAAAAGACTTGGAAATAAATGTTCAGGAAACAGATCGTTAATGCTTAATTAACCCCTCCAGATACAGTACCACACCACTCAACCGCAGATCCAAAGGAAGGGTGGATAGAAGACAAAGATACCACAGATTATCCTCCAGTGACCACTGGTAAGGACAACAGCTTACAGTCCTTTTTCTTCTCCAGCAGCCAGTTTTCCTGCTTTAGCTCTTCTTCAGGTTGTGCTTGGTGTTGGATCATGGTGGAGCAATATGGCAATCTTACTTCTGGAAGAGAAATCTAGTTGTGCATGTTGTTGACCTGAATTTGGTGAATGCTTCAGCTGTCTGCTTTGCTTTTGGTGGATTAGGTAGAGTCCCCTGATTGTTTTTCTGCATATTCTTTTATTTATTTATTGCTTTTTGGAGAGCAATTGGGTTTAAGTGACTTGCCCAAGGTCACACTCTGTTATATTCTTTACTCTTTAGAATCAATGACTCTATGTGAATTATTTGGGAATATACCAATGCATACCTTAATTCTCTAAGGACTGGCTTCTCCATAAAGAAACTGGATTCAAGTATGAAAATGGTTTTCAAATGTTTTCACCTGGTTACTCCCATTTTCTTTAGGTTCTAGACCTGTGATTTCATCTGTGTTGAGAACTCTTGGTGTCTTCCAGAAGTGTAGATTTGCATCAAAGGGTTTCAAAGAATTGCCTGGGGCATACTGAAACATTAAGTGACCTGCCTACTATTAAGCATCCACTGCTTTCTGAGGAGGACCTGATGTCAGGTCTTTCTGTCTCAAAGGCCGGTCTGTATGCAGGAATCCATAATACCTCTCATTCACCCTTATGTACTAGATATAATCTGCCCCCCTCCCCCAAAGAAACTCCTTGCTATGGAGAAGAGGCAGGTATTGATGCTTTTTTGGAGGGGGGGGCAGGTACTTTTAATTTAGAAGAAGGTGGTAGATAATCATGTGGGTTGAAAAATCAACCTTGTCCGAGGGAGGAAGATCACCAAGTGTTATTACTTTTTGACTAAAAGTCAAGGACATGGAAACAAACAAAGTCAGAGAAAAGTAAGTCACCCAACATAATCTACCATCAAACATCTGTGCAGAGCCAAACTTGCCTCATTGGCACTTTGTAGTTATAGACACAGTCCAAAAGCCCCACCCAAACTCATTCAGAATTTACTGACAGAAGCAGGAAATAAATTCATTCAATTCAATAAACATTTATTGAGAAATCCAATCCAACAAACATATGTTAAATGCCTACTGTATGCCAGGGAGTCAATCAGGCAAAAAAAAAAACCCAAAACACCTTTTATAAATACTTTATGTCAAGCACTATGATAAGTTCTGGGAATACAAAAAAAGGCAAAAAGCATCCCTCCTTCTCCTCAACAAACTTACATTCAAATATATAAGATGTGTACAGAGTAATGGGATGCAATCCCCCAAAGGTACTAGTAGCTGGGGGGACTGGGAAAGTCCATACCTAACAGATGGGATTTGAACTGAGTCTGCAAGAAGCCAGGGAAGCCTGGAACCATGCTAAATACTGGGAATGCAAGGACAAAGTACAAAGAAAAACTTTCCCTTCCTTTCCTTCCTTAAGAAACTTAAATTCTATTGAAGGCTGGGGGAAGAGGGAGATATTGCATTTTCTCAAATAAGTCTGTAGATGATTGCTTGAGGAAAGAATGTGCACTAATACAGAGGAGATGAGGAAAGGCTTACTCTTTTTTTTTAATTTTTTATTTTATTTAAGCAATCGGGGTTAAGTAACTTGCTCAAGGTTACACGGCCAGTTATTTCTGGGTGTGGTGCTGAGTGTCTGAGCCCGGGATTCGATCTCCAGGTCGTCCCAACACTGGAGCCGGTACTCTTACTCGCTGAGCCACCTGGCCGGAAAGGCTTACTCTTAAAGGAAGTGATGCATAAACTGATTTTTGAATGATACCAAGATGCCAGAATGAGCAGGGAGTGCATTCTAGGCATGGTGGAGAGTCTATAGAAAGACACAGTAGCCTGGAAATTTCTGCCAAGTTTGGGAAATAGCAGTCAACTAAAGTATGTGGAACAAAGGGTGGGTGAAGGGAAGTGATGTTTAATAAATTAGGAAACACCCCCTGCCCCAAGGAACTTATGTTCTACTTGAATCCAAAGCTAGTTTGGAGAGCCATTTGCATGAAATATCTTTCTAGTCAGCCCTTGACCTAATGCAAGGAAAATGGCGGTCATGTCTTATGAATGAGTTCCTTCATTTTGGGTTTCATTTCAGGACCTTTTTTGCAGGTTTCTAAGGTCATCCCCTTGGATGAGAGAAAATCAAGACCAAGGCCACTTTTCCTATTTGAATAATTGGCATTAACTTTCTTGTTAGACCATGAGTACCTCTTCTGTCTAGAAATTTAGAGTAAATTTCAATAGAATGTAAGCTTAAGGGCAGGGACTGTTTCTTTTTTGTTTTTGTATCTCCAATACCTCGAATATAGTAAGAAGAGAGGAGAGGGAGAGGAGAGAGAGAGAAGGAGAGGAGAGGGAGAGAAAAGAGAAAGAAGAGAGAGAGGGGAGGAGAGGAGAGGAATGTTAGTGAAGTTTTCAAATTTTATATGGCTTGTGGCTCATGATGATGATGATGATGATGATGATGATGATGATGATGATGATGATGATGATGATGATGATGATGATGATATAGCATAATAATAATACTTGGCATTTATATAGCACTTTAAAGTTTGAAAAGTTTCCCAAATATTACCTTATTATTTTTATAACTGCCCGGGAGGTAGGTGCTATTGTTATTCATGTATTATGGATGATTATGGATGAGGAAACAGAGGCAGACCAAAGTCAAATAAATTGTCCAGGGTCACCCAGCTAGTAAGGACTAGTACCTTTCACCAAGAAGCACAAGGAAAGTGGTCTCATATCTCAAAGCTATTTCAGATGTAGCCTGTGATCCTTATCTGAGATGGATATACACAGATAAGGGTCTTGTCTTTGACCCTGAGAATGGTCTCTCTCCATGTAAGCCCAGGGAGACCCACATCCCACATCCAGGGATAAGATTTGAAACTTAAGGAAAGAGTCAGTTGGCAACTGCTTGATGGCGTGAGACTGGTGATGGTGGAGGGAGGTGCCTGGACCATGTGTTTCTGTGAATTAAATCTGCCTGGAGTTCCCATAAGCTGGTTGTTCTTGCTGGTCCTCTTCCTCTGTTGTGGTTATTGGCATCTATGACTGCTATGGGAGTCTGTGTCCATTGCAGTCATGCTTCCTGCATAGCAGCAAGTCCTTCTTGACTGTTGGCAGTAACTGTTTCATAATACCATGGGTTCCTTTCCTGTTTTCCTTGGCGGTTGTGTTTTCTGTGATCAGGGCCAGGGCTGATTCAGGGCCAGGGCTGATTCAGGGCAGATGATATGGGTTGGGGGCACAGCTCATTCTAAAATTGTTCAGTGTTGAAGAATGAAGAGATCACGTTGGTGGGGAAACAAGAGGTTTAATGCACACTTTCATCAGAGAATCCTTTACACCAGACTCAGTCACCTTCTTTTCTTACTCATCTCTGGTACATCTGTAGCTGGACTTCGCACTAGCTTGTAACAGAAGAATTGTACCAAAGTTTCCAATTGACTCTGAATTCATCCCTTATCCTAGCAGAACAGAATCACTCTCAGAGCCCCTCCAGACCACATACGGGTTTGGAAGACAACCACAAGCATCCCACAGCTCCTTCTCCAACGTCTCTCAGTAAGGATGACAACTTCTAATGGCTTCACTCAGTAAATTCTTTATATTGGCTTCAGCTATTGATCAATCGAAAGCATGAGTAGTGTCTATGGTGGAGTAGCCAGCATAATCAATTGGCCACCATATTGCTATGGGAGGCTGGAGGTCTCTAGTGATGGACATGCTTCTGGTGATGGGTCTCTGCCTTTTCTGCTTATCGCCTTCTTGATAAAATGTTTCTCTTAAAAGCAAAGGTTGATTCCACCCCCCCCCCCAAAGAAATCTCTCATGTCAATGAAGTAATTTTTGCCATAGTAAACTGTTTCTTCCTCTTTCAGAATAATCACAAAGTCAAAATTATATTATTGTTTTCTGCCTCTTAAATGGATTGCCTCTTTCTAGTTCCCAACATGACCTGCATTCCAACTGTGTTTATCATCATGGGTCATAAATCTAAGGTGACAAGATAGCCTGTGACTCAAAAACGATGCCTTTGTGGCAAAGGGTAGAACAATTTGACCAGCAACACTGGATTCTGACAGTCCTCCATGTTTGTATCCACACGAAGAAATGCTTTCAACACATAGTTGCTTTTTTGATACATACTATGTCCATTCTTAAATTAGAGGCAGTGTGGTATAGTGATTATAGTGTTGGCTGTGGAACCAGGAAGATGATTTCAAATCACTTCGAACTGTGATACCCTGGGTAGTTACTTAGCCTCTAGGCAAGTCCTTAGGACTATTTTACTAACTTCAAAATGGGATATAATTTGCTTTGGTTGAGAAAAGGATTTATTGTTCAGCTGTGTCTGACTCTTCACGGCCTCATTTGGTGTGTGGGTGTTTTTTTTTGGCAAAGATACTGGAATGGTTTGCCATTTCTTTCTCCAGCTCACTTTACAGGTGAGGAAAACAAGTTAAGTGACTTGCCTAGGGTCACTTAAATGTCTGAAGCCAGATTTGAACTCAGGAAGATGAGCCTTCCTGATTCCAAGCCCAGTGCTCTATCCACCAAGCTGCCCCTCATTAAAAGAATACTGAAATGGAAATCAGTTGTAAACTGGATGATAGATGTGATGCTTTATCTGGTTCATGGGTCAAAGCTCCAGCAAATTCGATGATTCTTGAACAACAAAGACAAGAGGATGCAGCTAACTCTCCTCTCAGCCCTGATAAACTCATGATAATCCTAACTATGTTTGTGTTCACCTTAATCCCATCTATTTAGCATTGGCCAAGATGCTTATTATACAATACACTGACTGTGGAAGGCCACTTGGCTCTCTGACCATTTTCCCCTTGTCAATGACTTTAAAAGAAAAAGTTTGATACCAGAACTTAAGAATTGTGTGCATGGGGTAGTGGTTTTGCAGATGTTGGGGTTACAATTGATTCCACCTTGCAGCAGATGGAGATGATGGACTAGAACATGGAAGCCTTCCTGAAGACTCATCCACTCCTGTCGAAGATTCCTTTATTCATTTCCCAGGCACAAATGAGAACACAGCCCACTCCTCAGGGACCCCCATGACTACTGGGTTGCCAGGAGTTACTAAACCTACCGTTTTAGGAGATTTCATTCCTGATAATGCACGGGTCACTTCAGGTAATTAGGTTGTTTATTATCCAATTTGCTTTTCTTTTGGTGGCTCTCTCTTAACCTTTTCTGTGTCATAGGCTCTTATGAGAGATTGATCATCTATGAATCCCCTCTCAGAATGTTTTAAAATGCATGGAACAAACACATGATTACAAAGAAAACCAGTTATATTGAAATATAGTTGTAAATGGTTCGTGATCTCAAAGTAAAGGGCTTTGCTCTAAGGATCCTGCTGATATAATGGTTGGGAAAGATGTTCTGTCTCTTTAGACCATGGCTAAACTTTGTGTGATCGGAAAAAGACTTTTCCTATGTTGCACTATCTTAGATTTGAACTGAGACATTTCAAAGGCTCACTTTTGCTGCTAATTAGGGGTGCCCGTTTTGAGTATCTTAACTTCTCTGCAATCTCAATTTCCTCTTCTGTAAAAAGGGAATAACAATAACCCTCGTGCCACTTACCTCACCAGTGTGGTTTGTGAAGTGGGGCTCTCTGGAAAGCTCCATGGAAATGCATGATTAAGCTGATTACCATTCAGTACACCCTTTCTTGACCTGGTGATAGCCACTTTGTAGTCTTTGTGATGACCCTGTGATCCACACTCCCCATTCTCTAATGTTTCTTTCTGACTTCACTCTGCGTGCAACCATAGTTCTGTTTCCGAAAAGTCTTCCCTCTGTGTGGTTGTGGCAAGTAGATCACTAATATTCTTTGGTGGTGGGTTAGTCAGTCAGTCTCTCTTTTGGTGGTGGGCCTCGTAAGCATTTCTGAATACGTCTGTCTGTGTTGTGTCTTACTAATCAAGGGTTTTCATCTCACTTGCCTTGATGGCAAAAAGGTGTTTTAACCTCTTGTTCAAACTTTGTAAAGAGATCCAGCAAAAAGCCAACTGGTTTTCAAGTCTTGTGTTCTCTATCTTATTTCCTGCCTTGCCCCTCAGTTCTCATTGAGAGGTTAACACTGAAGAAAAGGAGGATGAAAATGTGGAAGCATATTTGGGGAATTAATATTGAAAACAGACGCAGCCCATTCTAATATTAGATGAAATTCTCCTTCCCAAACCTTTTGGTCACTCAGCCATTGAAACATTTGACCTCCATGAAGTCAGGGACTGATTCACATTTGTCTTTCCATCCCTAGAACCTTGCACTTTGACTGAAAGAGTGGGTGCTCAATACATGTTTATTGACCAATTAATTAGTTAAGAGACTATCTATAGGACAAGATGCACTGCTAGAACAAGTCAGGATTCATATTTAGTCCTTTGGCTTGACACTGTTTGATATTTCTTCTGTTAAAAAAAAGGTTACTGTAACCTTTTGTAATGCTTATTATTTTTGGAAATGGACCTGGAGAAATGCTCTAAGAGCATGTGAAATTAATTAATTGATGTTCTGTACAGCCAGTCAGAGAGCGGGGTTTTTCTTATTTGGGGGTGTGGTCATTTTGTAATTTGTATCTTAGTTTGCATTTTTTTAATGATAGTTAAAATAGTTATAAATGCACAACCAATACTGTGTGATTGTTACCAGATGGAATGCTTACTCATAAAGTTGATGTTCACATATTCCCATCATTGCCCAACCACAATTATTAAACAATGTATTCTGGAGTCATATGGGCAGACTTTCCATAGTTCTATGTAGAAAAATTGTTAACAAAGTCTTGAATTCTGGATCATAGACGGTGCCCCAAATCACTCTCATGCAAAACCCACCTCTTCCCATAGTTTGTTCTTCTTTGCACTATAAAGGGTTTTATTTATTTGTTTTTGTTTTTTGGAGGGGGAGAGGTAAGGAAGCTGTGATGTTAGTGGCTACCTTTCTGAGAGTTATGTTTTTAATAGATTTGACCAATGCTGTATGGATGTGAACAACTATAGTGATGATACTGTTTATGACAATTTGACCCCAAGATACAATGGAAACTTGGTCCTCTTCAGAGTGATAAAATCAGCCTGGCAGCCAACAAGGACTTATTAAGCACCTGCTATATGCCAGACACTTTCTTAGATATTGGGAATAGAAATCAATCAACAAATATTTGTTAAGCATTTATTATGTGCCAAACACTGTCCTAGGAACTACAGATTCAAAAACAAAAATGAAGTAGCCCCTGTCCTCAGTAAACTTATAGTCTATCAAGGTAAACAATACACGCACACACACATATACACAGTATATATAAAGATATATACATATATGTATATATGTGTAGATAGATATGTATATGTATTTGGAAGTACATCCATCCTCAAATTTCCCTGGACACACAAACAGTTATGGTAGGGTTGTCATATGATTCATATTGACAGCTAAATCAATCAAATATTTCTTTGGTACCTACTATGTGCTAGTCACTGTGCCAGAACAGAAATCAATAGTAACTTTATGGAAACACTTGTCCTCTCCAATCCACCAAGTAAATATTAATTATTTGGGAACAATTAATTTTTTGTCTTAGTAACCCCAGCATCTAGTCTGGTGCCTGGTCCTTTAAAAATTTTTTTTTTACTAGACCTATGATTTCATTAATATTGGAAAGTTCCAGTGCAGAATGGCAGGCATCTTCTCTGTCAAAGAGCAGAGACTAAATAAAGGCTTGTTGATTAATTACTATGTTTAAGGCACCAATGAAACCAAGAAAAAAAGGGGGGGGGGATCCCTGCCTTCAAGAAATTCTAAGTCTGCAGGAATAACACAGTATGTAGGTGTTCTCTGAGGGTCCTCACTTTATGATTAAGCAATATTTCTAATATGATGTTGGGAAATGTAGCCAATGAAGTTGTTGCTAATATCCCAAAATACTTTGGACAGAATTTTCCAATTCTTGCGATTCATGTGCCAATCTCTGTCTCAGAGCCATTGGTGATTGAGTGCTTTCAGATTTCTTTATTATATTGATTATTAAAGTATTGATTCTTTAGGACTGGAAAGACTAAATTTTGATCTTGATCTTTATGTTTCCTAATATAGTTTTCAAGTAATTGTAGTAGCAATAAATACTAAACTCCCTCACTTTCAATTCATTTCACCTAGGCTTAGCTCTATGAATGATCACCTTCCTGGGTTTTCCTCTCCCTTTCAAGAAAGAATGCTCGCTTTTCTAACTTCAAGATGGTCATGCTAGCAGACACTTGATTTTTCTAGTAACTTCTTTCCATGGTGATTTCCAATAGAGACCAGGTCTTCCGTTACTCTCATCTTCTCAAGTTGAGTCACATAATCTTTGATGGATTGGGGACAAAAATGTTTGTCTTAGAGGTGGAAGATGGTGGTTGTATTTCCATTAAGGATACTCTCCTCTTGATGTGTTGTTGTTTTTTTTTTTTTCTAAATTTTGGTTTCATTAAACTTAACCCCACTCTCCTGGTGGATTGGAAGACAAGGAATGAGTGCCTAGTCATCTCTGGGTCCTCTCTTCTCTTTCCAATAAGCCTAGAAACCAAACAGTAAGGAGGGTTCAGGGGGTGGATTAAGTACAAATGACTGAGTCATTATTAATTGGTCTTGGCAGATTCTGACGACTCACATGCTTGGCACCCCCATCGGCCTGTTACAGGTGAGTATTGCCTCCATTATTTGCCAGCAACAGCAACAACAAATAGCCATAACTTCTATTTCCATAGAGAGCCTAGGGCTTACTTATAAAGCATGGTCCCAGGAGATAGTGCAAAAACTGTTAATTGAAGTGGAAATGGGACTAGTTTTAGAATCAGGGAAGCTGGGTTCAAGTCATGGTTTTATTCCTTACTACTTGTGTGATGTTAGAGAAGACAATGAAAAATCTCCAGGCCTTGGTTTCCTGATCCGCAAAATTAGGCAGTTATACCAGAAGCCTTCTAATGTACCTTCCAGCTCCGAATCTATAAACCTATGAACTCAGGATCTCTTGGCTTGTTTTTCTCAGAGTTGAATGAAGACAGTTATTGCTATAGCATTATCTCTCCTCCTGGAGATTGTATCTCCCAAATTTCAGAGTCAAGGGCCCCTGATTAGAAAACCTGCTTTCCCAGCTGGTCTCCCATAGCTTGACTTTGTTGGCCTCCTGGGTAAGAAGCAACACCTGCTTTATCTCCTGCCTTATCTCTGTTCTTGCCTCAAGTGAAAGTCAGGTGGGTGGGAGTCGTTCTCTCTTCTGGTCTGTTCCTTTCTCTCTATGCAAGCACCATTGTTCAGGCCTGGCTCTCTCTGGGTTGAATACACACCCAGAGATCTTTCCTTGCCAGGGGCAGTTGTTTTGAAAAACAAAATGGGGAGATTAGGCCCCATTAATTTCCTCCTCCCATTCAAATATCAAAGGCTAACTGGAGTCTGAGAGACTCCAAGAAGAGCCAGTAGGTTTTTTAAGCATTTTAGGATACTCGACAGGTGAAAACCTGCAAATGGTGTGGAAAACTTCCTGGGTGGGAGTAAAAGCAACTCAGGTTGGCTGACTTAGCCTTGTAGATTGGGCAGAGAAGCCTAAGCTCTAAGTCTAGCATAGTGTAAAATCTGTTTGAGGGTTCTGGACTGAGAGGAACCAGATGATCTGGGTTCAAGTTCTATCCCTGACCTATGTAACCTTCAGTAATGCTCTTAAACCTTCCTGGGTCTTAGTTGTCTAACCTGCAAAATGAGAAGAATTTGGCCAAATAGCTCCTGAAAATTCCCCTAACTCAAGATCTAAGATACAAGGAACCAAGTCTATTTCTTTGGTGTCTCATCAGAGGACGATTGAACCCTCTGTTGAATTTTCCCAGACTGTGAAATAGTTAGCCATCACAGGGGAAGACATCTAAATTGAATGTGTTAAGGAGGCACAAAGTTAATGAAGCTTCACTCTGTGTCAGCTTCTTTGTGATCTATCTTCTTTTTTTTTTTTTTTTTTTTTTTTTTT
>NW_027185804.1:24843134-24852244 GCF_028583685.1 Petaurus breviceps papuanus
TTTTTTTTTTTTTTTTTTTTTTTTTTTTGATGAGCAATCGGGTTAAGTAACTTGCTCAAGATTACATGGCCAGTTATTTCTGGGTGTGGTGCTAAGTGTCGGAGCCCGGATTCAATCCCCAGGTCATCCCGACACTGGAGCCGGTGCTCTTACTCACTGAGCCACCTGGCCACGCCTTGTGATGTATCTTAGAAGGTTTTTTTTTTTTTCATTTTACTGAACCTCCTTTTTTCTGGAAAGAAATAAATTTTATTGATGCTTTTTTTGCTTACAGCACAGTCATCTTGGGATCTGTAATTTCCATCTAAAATCAAGCAAACAAAAAATTTTAAAGATCCATTCAGCTTTTTCTTGTAATTAAAAAAAAGTTAAGCAAAACCATTCAATACAATGACCACATCTGACAGCGCATGCAACTTTTTGCACCTATAGTCACCCATCTCTCAAATGAAACCCAAGTTTCTGCTGGCTGCTTCAAACAGATTGGATACTATTGATGTAAAAACAAATCAAGACTGAAAAATAATTTGCAATCTTTGTAACTTTAATCTCGTCTTGATCTGTGTCTTATAGCAGCAAAACTGTGGGATTTTAGAAGTCAAGAGAAGGCTCAGTGGGTATTTATCAAATTTCTATTATGTACCAAGCAGTATGCTAGAATGTAGAGATACAAAGACAAAGCAAAAATCCTTAAGGAAGACAGGGGAGGCCAGGTGGTGCAGTGAATAGCGCACTGGCCCTGGAGTCAGGAGGACCTGAGTTCAAATGTGGCCTCAGACACTTAACACAAAAATTAGCTGTGTGATCTTGGACAAGTCACTTAACCCCACTTGCCCTCCAAAAAGCAAAAATAAAAAAAAATCCTTAAGGAGGACTTTTGGAGGAGTTAATTATTGCTGAAGGAGAAAACAAAATAATTGTGTGGGGATTGGTGCTTAGTACAGTGGCTGATGCATAGTAGGTGCTTAAATGTTTTTTTTTTTCCTTTTTGGAGGGGAGAAGGTAGGACAGTTGAGGTTAAGTGACTTGCCCAAGGTCCCTTGGGGGACAAGGAACCGCTGGCCAGTATTTTGGTGGGATTAGTTGTTGTCCTCCATACTTGAAGAGGACCAAAATGACATCGCTATTTTTGAGCTACTTTTTATATTTATTATATTTTTGGTTTAGTGTCTCTTCTAAAGAGGGGAAGGAGAAAGAAAGGAAACAAGCATTTATTTAACACCTACTATATGCCAGGCATCACACTAAGCCCTTAAAAAATATCTCATTTGATCCTCACAATAACCTGGGGAGATAAATGCCATTATTATCCTCATTTTACAGGTGAGGAAACTGACATACAGAGAAGTTAAATGACTTGCCCAGGTCTCACAGCTCATAGCTGAGTCTGCATTTGAACTCAGGTCTTCTTGATTCCATGTCCCGTGGCACCCTCTAGCTACTTCCAAGCACCAAGACATGGAATGGAAATGTGTTTGTTAGGCTAGAATGGGAAAACATTTACTATGTGCCAAGCACTGTTCTAAAGACTAAGCAGACAATCAAGACAGTGTTCTGAAGAAGCTCACGCTCAATTGGGGGAAATGCCATATAAAAGGGGGGCTCACGCTCATGTTCAATCCAGTGCATTTGAAAGGGTCAGGGTGATACTTAGGGATGGTCACGGGGTAGATGACAAAACCCAGAGACTTCAGCTAGCCAAACAGTGGCATCATCATCAATCACCATCATCGTGGCTGATATTTACATAATCCTTTAAAATCTGCAAAGCATTTCACACATTTACTCACTCTACCTTCACCATGTCTCTGGGATATAGGTGTTAACATAATCCTCATTTTTCAGAAAAGGAATTTGAGGTTGAAAGAAGCTAAATTTCTTAGGAAGGACTTGAATTCACGTCTTCCTGACCCCAAGACTAACTCTATCCATTAGAAGTAACAGAAATAGAAAGGAGGAGTACCTAATTGGACTTTGAAGGACCTGAGTTCAAGTTCTGCTTCTTGTTTCCTATAAGATCTTGGGCGAGTGAATTACCTTACCTCTGGAGTCCTTAGTTTCCTCATCTGTTAAATGAGTTAGTTAAATTAACTACCTCTAAGGACATTCTAGGACTATACATTTGCTCATTTAATAGACAGAAATAGTAAGGTTGGAGTAGGGGTTAGGGTGGGTGGGTAAGAATAAGCAATTAGAGGAAGCACTGTGATCCAGAACTGAGTTCCCCAGAGGATACTGGATGCAATTGAGAGTTTTCATGTTTTGTTAGGAAGAGGGAATGCTATCTCAAAAATCCCAGCATTAGTCAAACTGACAGCAAAGCAAAGAGTTAACTTGGGGGGCTGGGGGTGGAGAATACTACCCCAGATGGTGCGGATTTTTACTGTGATCTCTCTAAAATAGTCAAAGTTTAGCTCTTTCCTGTATGGCTCGTGGTGAAGGAAGCATTCCCTGATGACTGTTCTTGTGGGAGCCAAGGTAAAATGCCTTGTTTTCTTTTCTAGCATACTCAACAGCATTCCCTGATGGAAGCAAAGACAAATCTGGACAAAATCCCAATCTTAAAAGAAAGGCCAAAATTCCAGGTACGTTCCAACTTAGAAAAGGGAGATCATCTTATAGAGAACCTCACAAAACCTCTCGAGAGCCCTGATGAATCACAGAACGAACATTTGAAAAGAATTGTACAAGACTGGTCACCAAGGCTTATTCTTATTGTCTTTCAAATCTGTGGGAGAGAGAAGCAAAGTAGATTTCATTATAGCTGGATAACTCAATTCCTCCCTGAGAAGCTGAGGATAATGTAAACCACATGGTCTCCTGCATACAAGGTTTGTTGCTGTGTTTGTCCATTCTCAAAGAGGACAGTGGCATCAGGGAAATGATGACATGACTTGCAGTTGACTTTGATTTGAGTGAGGGAGGGCTGTGTCACCAGCCTCACTTTCTCCTCCAGAGCCATCAGGGTCCAGATATTCATGACTGGTTGACTGGTACGGAGGATGACTGGTGCAGAGGGATGAAAACACGTCTACATTGACTTTTGATCAGATTTAATCCCTGAAAGCCCCAGAAAATCATTCCAGTGCCATCATCACTGAAGGTGTGATTCTGGGTTGAGTCAGCCAGCAAGACTGGATGAGACTCTGATGGGACCAATTTTGGATTAATTTGCCCATATCCTGAATTCCAACAAATGTATTTATTCTGGAAACATTACTTTGGGTCTAGGTACCCTGAATATTGGGTGAAATTAAAAGCTTGTTTTTGGAACCATTCAGAGAATGGGTTTTCTTGGTTTCTATCTATCATCCCAAGGTTTTCCCATAATGGATTTTCTTGGTTTCTATCTATCATCCCAAATTTCCCATATTCAGAAAGAATAGATCTTTTTTGGGGGGATGATACATTTGCAGTGGTTAGTTATATGGTTGTCAGGTTTAAAGTAATGAATAAGAGGTGTTATGGCAGTGTGCATAGAGGGCTGGCTGTGGATTTGGAGGACCTAGACCCAAGCTCAGCCTCTGGCACACCCTAGCTATGTGACCCTGTGGACGAATCACTTAACCTTTTAGAGCCATAGGTTACTTTCTAAGACCATAAAGAACCAACAAACTTTTGGCCTACATTTCTGGAGGGAGTTTCCATACTGGAATTTTCCTACAACAATCAAATATTAGGTTGGGAATTAATTGCAAAATTTTTAATCTGGTTCAGGATCTAATTAAAGCTTTTTTTAAAATTAGGGTTTAATTGAATTTAATATTTTCTTTGAGTTGTAATTTGATCTATTTCAATCCATACTCACTGCAGGGGTCAGAAAACTATGCCTCTTTAGGACAAGGGATTTTAAGGATTTTTGTGTGACAGACCCCTTTCACAGTCAGGTAAAATCAACAGACTTCTTCTTGGAAGAATATTGAGGGGTTTTTTTCCCATTCACAATTGAAAGAAATACTAAATTTCAGTTAGAGGTTAGTAAATATGAAGATGTTTTTTCTTGTCCCCTTGGGGGGGGGGGTGATAGACCTTGGGTTAAGGACCTTTACTCTAGTAGGAAGGGACTAAGGAAGAAATTGAAAAGTGATCTGTTTGCCTAAATTCTGCCAGGAGCCATAGCTCTTCAAGGGTTTGGAGATGGTAAACACATGTTACTTAAAGAAATAATTTATCATGACTTGGACATTCAGTGAGTCACATACAAGTCCGTGCTTGAGATGAGGGTAAAAAAGGACAAGGATTAATTCTACCCCTCCCTTTTCTTTTCCAAACTCCTTTACATCCTCTCATAGGTTTCCTTGATTCCCTTCTCTTTTATCTATTTTATCCCCCCCCCAAGACATAATTTAAGGAAAAAAATAAAAGCAGAAATCTTTATGATTATTTTCGCTCAGTTGGTATTGGGATTAAACTGAAGTCTTCCAATCGATCAGTCAGTTAATAAACACTACTACATGCCAGGCATTCTCCTAGGCACTGGGAACATTAATCCAAATTATGAGACAATCTCTACTCTCAAGGAGTTTATCTTCTAATGAGGAAAGAGCAGTGACTTGAGATTTGAAAGACCTGAGTTCACATCCCACCTCTGACAAAAATAATTTTTCTTTAATTAATAAGCATTGGGATAGTTAGGCGCTAAAGTTGATTGAGCACCAGCCCTGGAATCAGGAGGACCAGAGTTCAAATACAGCCTCAGATACTTACTAGCTGTGTGACCCTGGACAAGTGACAACCCCCATCGCCTCAAAAAATTCATTTAATAACAATTTATTTCCTCTCTCCCCGCCCCCCAACTTTCTCCTCTCTGGTGGAAGAAATATGCGTAGCAAGGCAAAAGAAACTCCTACATTGGCCACATCCCAAAATATGTATGTCGTCTTGAATCTATCACGTCTCTGAAAGTCAGTCCTTGAGCAAGTCATTTCCTCTCATCTGTTAAGTCAGGGGGTTGGACTAAGTGACCTCCTAGGTTCCTTCCAGCTACAGATCTAGGATCGATTTGGATCTATAAACCTATAAGACCTGGAAAAACTCCTGGTCAATGGACCAATTAAATGAATGGTCTGTCAGCTCAATTTAATCCAGAAGACAAACCAAGCCTTTGTATAGTTTGTCTTCAGATAAGAGAATGGATAGAGTTTCTTTGAAACACTAGCATCATCTGCCCCTTTAGACCCTGTCCTGTACTAGAGGGTCTTGTTAAATTCGATGAGGTGAGGTTCATCTCATGCCCATCCTAACTCACACCTGTGTTTTGGCTCATCTCACCAGAATGGCTGATTATCCTCTCAGCTCTCCTGGCGCTGGCCCTGATCCTGGCTGTCTGCATTGCTGTCAATAGTCGGAGAAGGTGAGACACTTGCTCATGTTCTCTGTTTGTGGAGAGGGAATCATTCAATATCTATTATAGGCTGCTGCCTTTAAAGAAAGGAAGAATTTTGAACTCTCTGCTTGCTTGTTAGAAATTCTTAAAGGGTGCTTAAGTGGGCAAGAAGGGTATTATTTCTAAATTAAATGATTTTAGATGCGGTTGGAATTTTTTTTTTTAAGCAATCGGGGTAAAGTAACTTGCTCAAGGTTACACGGCCAGTTATTTCTGGGTGTGGTGCTGAGTATCAGAGCCTGGATTTGATCCAGGTCATCCCGACACTGGAGCCGGTGCTCTTACTCGCTGAGCCACCTGGCCGCCCCTAAGCAATTGGGGTTAAGTAACTTGCTCAAGGTTACACGGCCAGGTGTTTCTGGGTGGGTGCTAAGTGTCTGAGCCCGGGCTTCGATCTCCAGGTCTTCTCAACACTGGAGCCGGTGCTCTTACTCGCTGTGCTACCTGGCCGCCTGCCCGAGTTCGGTTGGAATTTTTGAAGTTATAGAGAAGGGAGAACTTTCCTATGCTGTACGACTGTGAAATGCTCACAGATTACTGAGTCTCTTTTCCCAGAGAATTTTGGAGAGAGAATAGATAAATGTCTGTATGGAGCAGTTAGAATTGTTCTCAGTGGCCAAGATGGCCTAGGCTAGATGTTCTCCTTGTAATAGTAATAAAGTAACAATAATAATACAGAACTTAGCATCTACATATTGCTTTAAGATTTGCAAAGTATCTTACTAGTACTATCCCATTTTATCCTCAAAACAACCCTGGGAGTTAGACGCTATCATTATCTCTATCTTACGTATGAGGAAACTAAGGCAGAGGGAGGGTAAGTGACTTGCCCAGGGTCACACAGCTAGTAAATATCTGGGGCTGGATTTCTGGTCTTCCTGATCATCTCCATTGCTCCATAATTGTATTATTATTGTTGCTATTATTACTATTACAAGGAGAACATCTAGCCTAGACCATCTTGGCTACTGAGAACAATTCTGTGACTTTGCCACCTCTAATGTGTATGTTATCTAGGGCACTTTAATCTCTTGGGCCCCAGTTGCCTCATCTGTCAAATGAGGAGATTAGACTAGATGAACTCTAAGTTGCCTTCAACCTCCAAATCCATGAACCTATGAAAGGAGTTGCATCAATCACTTATGTCTGACCTTTAGAGAATGAAAGGGAAAATAATAACAGGGGAAGGAGGTGGAAAGTGTGCCAGACTTGAAATCAAGTGAGGCTTGGGTTCAGATCTCAGTTCTAAACCTCAATGGCTGTGTGACCCTGGAGAAGTCATGAGACCTCTCTAGTTCTCTCTCCTCATCTATAAGATAAGGATAATATTGCTTTCAGTACTTACTTTGTGGAGGTTGTGGTGAGGGAACTACTTTGAAAAACATTTTTGATTAGCCAACTGGTCAATCAGTTAATCAATAAATAATTATTAATTGCCTACTACTTTAAGGCAGTTAGATCAGTGAACTTCAATTCAAATCTGGCCTCAGACATCCCCTGTGACCCTGGACAAGTCATCTAACCATTGTCTGCTTCAATTTACTCATTGGCAAAATCGGGATAATAACAGCACCTACCTCCTAGGATTGAAGGATAAAATATTTGTAGAGCACTTTGCAAACCTCAAATTGCTATATGAGTGCTGGCTATTACTATTTGTCAGGCATTGTGCCGGGGAATGCAGTGACTAAAACAAATGTGAGATAAGCCCTGTCCTGAAAGGGCTTTCAGTTAGAAGAAAGCAAAACTGGTTTAAACACACACACACACACACACACACACACACACACATTCGAGCGCACCAAAAAAACCACTCCTAGGGAGATATGACTAAATGGAGAGGGAGTGTTTTAATTGACAAATAATTTCCCTTGAACAAGGCCTAGAAAGAAGTCACTGTCTTTTTTTTTTTTTTTGGCTTCAAATGGCTTTTAAAAAGTAAAATATAGATTTCTCATTGTTTGAACCCCAGACTGTTGGCCAATTCTCAGGGTATGTGGTCTCCACTCGTGATCAGGTTTCAGTAAGTCTTTCCTGGCTGGTACTAGTACAGGAATGTCAGAGCTGAAGTACTAAGCACATGGTCAAGTTGACCAGTGACATTGATCCCATGGGTTAGTTAGAACAGCTGGAGTCTGCATGTCATGCCAGGATAACACAGGACCCAGTTTCTATTGTGTCTATTATTTTTTTAAAAGGCCACCCCTTTGTTTCTTTCCCTGTCCTCCAAATAAAGTCATTTGCCATGGCAACCGACAAATAGGGATAGGCTGGATACTGGGCAGCTTGCTGGAAATACGGCCGCCTGGGTGCTGTGAATTACCATGTACTTGATAATTGAAAACAGATATGCGATTTTAATTGAAGGGAGATTGACAGAGCCCCTTTCTCTCTCTTTCTCCTCTCTCTCCTCCCTCCCCCTCTCTCTTTCTCCTCTCTCTCCTCTCTTCTCTCTCTCTCTCTCCCCCTCCCTTTCTCTCTCTCCTCTCTTCCCCCCATCCCCTCTCTCTTTTTCTCTTTCTCCTTTCCTCTCTCTCATTTTCTCCTCCTCTTCCTCCTCTACCTCCCTTCCTCTTACCCCACCCCCACTTCCACAAACATACACTTCCTTTACAAAGAGATCCAAGATCCACAAGCTAGGGAAGCATCATATGGACAGCCCTGTCCAGAGACAATTTTCAGTCCATTGCTACTGGCTAAGGTCTTCATGTTCTGATCAACACTTAAGAGTCATTCTCATTATGGTTCCCTGGTTGGGGATTCACTTTGAACTTTAACAGAACTCAGCATCAATTCTCCTTCTATCTGAAATGAATTTCATAGGCTCTTGGTCCTAGAGGTAGAAGAAATCTCAAGAGGCTAGGTAGTCCAAAGTCATACACTACACTCCCTTATTTTATAGATCAGGAAAGTCATTGTTCTTTCTATTGTACCAGTCAATCAGCAAACTTGTATTTAGCTAATGTTTCCTCACCCTCCTCTCTGAATCCCAATGGAATACAAAGCTCAGTGATGACCAGATTCCTAGAAGCCAAAGGAACTTTTGTGGTCATCTACTACAATTTCTCATCTATAATGCAGGAATTAATTCCATTTGAAAACCATTTAGTAAGTGTAAAGCAACATGCTAAGTTCTGGAGATCCAAAGACAAAAATAAAACAGTTCTTGTCCTTAATGGCCTTACATTCCACTCAAAGGATATAACATACACAGATAAGTATAATTGGAGAGATTCGGAGTCAGAGATGGAGGAGACAGATTTATAATGACACCCACCTCATATGCATGGAACAATGTTATTCGTTTTCATGATAAAGAAGAAGCATTACATCATGGCTGTCAGGGAAGTGAGGAAACAAGATGTGCTCTATAGGGGCACAAGGTTCAGGTCTTTCCCTTTACACAGGGTGGTTGTAAATATCAGATGAAGTAACATTTGAAAGCACTTTGCAAAGGGAGCTGTGGCACAATAGATTACATTCTCAGTTAGAACCGAGGTTCAAATTCTTCCTCTGCCACTTACAACCAGAGGCAAGTCACTTGGCAAGACCCACTTTCTGGGCTTTAATTTCTTTCTTTTTTTCTTTTGAATGGGGAAGGCAAGGCAATTGGGGTTAAGTGGCTTGCACAAGGTTACACAGCTAGTTAGGTGTCAAAGTAATAAAACTGCATTATTTTTTTTTTTTCAAACAAGAGTCAATGGTGAAGTTTGCTGTTGCTGTT
>NW_027185804.1:24857244-24866070 GCF_028583685.1 Petaurus breviceps papuanus
TTATTACTTTGATGCAAAGACGAACTCAGACTGGACTAGAAGTTTGGAGAATGGTTCAGCAAGTGGCTCTTCTTCCTTGGTTGCCTGCCCGTATTCCTCTCTTCAGCCCCACTGACCTCCTCTTATGTTAATTTTCTCCTGACTAGGTGTGGGCAAAAGAAGAAGCTGGTGATTAACAATGGTAATGGAGCAGTGGATGACAAGAAGAGGCCTGGGCTGAACGGTGACGCCAGCAAGTCCCAGGAGATGGTGCATCTGGTGAACAAAGAGTCATCAGATGGTCAACTGGGACGAGATGAGTGTATGACGGCCGATGAAACCCGGAACCTGCAGAATGTCGACATGAAGATTGGAGTATAAGACCAGCCAGGCTTGCTTGTCAGATGAGAGTTGGGGACATCACCATTACATGGAACTGGGACTAACTCAGATGCAATGTGCTACTGATAGTCATGTTGGCTTTTTTTTTATCAATTAATTTTTCTTGCCCTTTGGGTTTTGTGTTGCCATAACTTTTTTTTTTTTAAGTCAAGCCCAAGTTACCAAAATCAACATTGTCCAGTATGAATTTGATAGTACCAGTTCCTGCCTGGAGGGCTCCCACCAACTGTGATTTGTGATTGGTGACTGCTCGCTAAAACAAAGATACATTTCATCTTCTCTTGTCCTTCTATCCCTTTCCATCCCTTCCCACCTTCTTTGGTGTCACCTACCCCCACTCTGCCTTCAGAATCTTTGCCTATGTCTAAAGAAGGTACAATGGGGAGGGGAACGAATGATTAGAAGGAAACTTCAAAGCAAAACCAGACAGGGTCTTATTGGGCAGGGATGGAAACACTGGTCCTCGACATTCTAGTTGATTCAGGTTTTCAAAGGTGTGCTGGTTACCTATCCACTTGAAGCCTGCCACTCTAGAAAGTTGCTAAGGCTCATGGGCCATGCCTGGAGGGTGAAGCTATTTATCTCTAGTAAACTATTTAACTCTGTTTTGACAAGCCCAGCCCTGGAGGTCCATTGATCAGGGTGTCTTTTGTCGGAGAAGAGAAAAGGTTTTAAAGATCTGTATTTCTGTCACTAGAACCATGGATGCCACTCTCCTTCAATAGCTAAGCTCTCCCTGTGGGTAGACCAGAAGGCCACTCAAGCCATCCCTGGAATCTTTTTTTTTTTTTTAGAAGTAGTACCTGTAAATTCAGATACACTCAAGACAAATCTCACAAGAGATCAAAGAATTTATCAGTATTGTCTCTCCAAGGTCTAAGAAGTCCCTCTCTCCTAGAACTAATTTTAAGAGGCTTGGCACTCATTAGTGTTCTAATTCTCACCTGTTGTATTGCTGTAAAGGTAACTTTAAAATCATATTAAATATGTATGACACACCACTTGCTGAGGTGGGAGGCTGGGGGGTTTCCAGTTCATCTGATGTTCTTTTGAACCCTGGCCCAGCTAGTGATGTCCATGAAAATCAACCTGTGCCCCTTCTCCCTCAGAACACAGTGGAGAAAGCAATAAGGAATGAAAAGGAAAGAGGATGTAAATAGTCACTATCCAACTTAGAGATTGGAACAGGATTTTTTATTGTATTTTTTTGCTTTTTTGGGGGGGGGGTGGAGAAGGGGAAGGGCTCCTGTGCAAGTGCTTTTATTAGTGTATTTATTTTTATTTTAACAGGCTAGTGGAATCCATTTTGCCCAGGGCGGGTCATGGTTCTGGATCAAGCTGAGATCATAAACAGAACCATAATGGACCTTAAAAGTCATCTTGTTTAACCTTCCCTGTCCTGCTTTACAGATGAGAAGGAAAATGGGCTTGCTTAGGTCAGTTACCTAAGGGTTCCCTGAAAGAGATAATGGACTTTTCCCGGTTCTTGGTCCTGGGAAGACTCTAGTTCCATTAGTACTCACTTAGCTCCCTAAATCAGTCATGGCTCCCCTCTTCTCTTCCATGGCCCCAAGCAGTTGAAGTGGGCTTTCAAAACTTCTCAAGACCACTTAAAATGAGTCACCAAATTCACAAAATGGGTCTGTAAAAGCAAATCCACTTTCTGGGTCATGGTGATAATGGGAGCCATGTGTGAGGGAGAAAAATGGGTTCATGCTCTATTTATCAGGCAATGCTTTTGAGATAAAGAAACTTTCAGCACAAATGTCATTCAGGACCTTATTCACAAAAAATCTCTACTTTAAATTAGTCTTATTTAGCAAATAAGTAAAGGATAAGATGGCCTTTTATCAGACCTATACTAGTGCCTTGGGGAACCATTCAATCCTTTTTTTTTTTCCTGTCTCTATCCTGGGCCTGTTCCAGACCCAACTCTGGGGTTTTTTCTTTTAAGTTTCTAACCCATGAAACATCATCTCATGACAAGGATGCCCTTTATTTCTCTCCTGTGATCATTCCCAGAAACAAAAGATGAGATCTATGGATGCCAGGTTTGGAACTTCTGATTGCCTCATTTTATTGATGGGGCATGTAAATTTCCCCCCGCCCCCGCCCAAGGTTTCTTTTTTGCTTTTGTATCTTCAGCTTCCATCTCCATTCCTGGTGTATAGTAGGTACTTAATAAATGCTCATTGAGTTGAGACTTAGAGAGATGGTGTGATTTGGTCAAGGTCAATCATAATCTAATAAGTATGAGAGTCAGGTTTCAAACATGGGCTCGTCCATTCCTTTTCCCACTATGCCATATACTGTTCTTGGACTGTCAACAGTCCAATTCTCTGATGCATATCCACTCACAACATTTCTTATCTCATTTTTTAAAAAATCATGGCAGGACTATGATGTATTTTTTGAAGCACTGATGATTTCATGTGTATCTTGCCTCAGACTTGCTGGACAACGTTAAATCACTTAACATCTCTTAGACTCTTGGCAAAATAGAATTGCTAGCATTGAATTCCTTGCAAAGCAACCTGAGACCTTAGGAAATTATCCATTCCACCATCATCAATTTCCTCTTTCCTTTAAGGGCGATTCTAAAATTTAGCATTATATAAAAAATTAAACAGCAAAAGATCGCTTTATATCTACACCTTTAAATGTCTTAGCCTGAAAAAACAGTCCTCTCTGATAGGGCTTCCCCTTTGCAGGAAACTGTATGGCACATAGCAGGTGCTTAATAAATGAATGCTGATTGATAAATTGATAGAGAATTACTTTGCCAAGATTTTAGCTGATAGATTGGTCAGGCCAACAGAGTAAGGTGACTCCCAATTTCTCTTGAGAAAATAATACTTATTTGACAAGCAATAATATGACCTGTTGGGCAGCTGGGTGGTTCAGTGAGCACAGGGCCTGGAGTAAAAAAGACCTGAATTCAAATTTGGTCTTAAATACTTACTAGCTGTATGACCCTGGGCAAGTCACTTCACCCTGTTTGCCTCAGTTTCCTCATCTGTAAAATGAGCTGAAGAAATGGTAGACCACTCCAGTACCTTTGCCAAGAAAACCCCAAATGGGGTCATAAAGAGTCAGACATGACTGATAAACAACTAAACAATGAACGACAAAAATATGACCTGTTAAGCACCACATTGTGGGTACTACTCAGTGTGACAGGTGTGTGATGTTTTCTAAAAAAAAAATGTATATTGTTCATTCATCTGTGCATGATAATTGGTTGCCCTCATTTTTTTTTTTACAGTGTATCTATCTTTCCCCAGATATTTGTTTATTTATTGAGAAACTGCTTATAAAGAGAAAAAGCATGATCTGTATACTGCCCTCATGGAAAGGACTTATTGAAAACATTAAATGGCTAATGGAATCCACAAGGAGAACATTATTCTCTGGTCTCTAATTGAAGTGGGAGGGGGGAGCTTTTCTGATTGGTTGACAAAGCTGATGGAAGGGGAACAATATGGGGCTCATTTGTCTGGGGACATTGGAAAGATAGGCTCTAAAATTCTAAGATAAAAGATTCTTGATATACGGCAGGACTGAAACATCTGCTGTGTTTGTGCCCCCAAAAGGGATTTACTCTCATTAACTAAAAGGATGACCTGGGATTTCCAGAGAAATAGTGGTGAGGAGCAAAGGATGTTACTCAACCAAAGTGACAGTAACTGGGAGCAGCAGCAACATTTTGCCATTTTTGTCCTAGGCACAGTTTTGCCCAAAGAGGTACCATAGGAATAAAATCATGATGGATAAAGAGATCATGGGTGAGTGTATTCCCCTTATGGGTCTCAACCCATCTACACATTCTCATCCAGTACCCTTACTGTCCATATTCTTCCAATGACCCTACACAGAAGATACATCCAGTGTGATGGGTACCCTTACATGGCTATCTGTCACCCCTGAGAAATCACAGATTTCTAGGATTTTATAGTTTAAAGGATTTTAGGGTCATCCAGTCCAACTTGTACCCAGCTTGTATCCAGTGTATTCAGCCACTTCTTGAATACCTGTAAAGAGGGCCATCCGCTACTTCCTGAGGCATCCCATTCTGTTTCGGAAAACTCTAGTAGTTAAAAAAAATCTGTCAATGACTCGTACAAAATTTTTTTTGGGGGTGTGTGACACATTCACCTGCCACTTTTAATTCTGATCTCAGGGAACAAGGAGAATAAATCTTAGCTTATTTATTTCTTTGTTTCATTCATTCATTCATTTACTTTATCTCTATCTATCTATCATCTATCTATCTATCTATCTATCTATCATCTATCTATCTATCTATCTATCTATCTATCTATCTATCTATCTATCTATCTATCTATCTATCTATCTATCTATCTATGTATTGTGCCAGAGCTGTGTAGGGAACTCCCAGTGAGGAAACTGTCTCTATCCATATGGAGAAACACTTGCTTAGCAAATTATGGTTTCAGAAAGTTATTATTTAAGTTCAGAAGATAATGAAATCCTTAATCTAGATCTGGAGAGGACTTTAGAGATCATTTCATCCAAGACCCTCATTTTATACTCAAGGAAACAGAAACTGAGAGAGTTTAAATGACTTATCACATAGTCGCACAACTAGGAGGGAAAAACAAATCTAATGATTTTTCTATCATACTATTGTAATGCTTAGTCACTATTAGGCTTGTGTCTAGGAAGTGATTTTTTTTTAACGGTCCAAGTTTGTAGTAATTTTCATCCTAGAAGTATAGTAAGAAATGATTTGTGATGAAGCCCCCAATAAGGAAACAAAAATGCTCAAATGATGAGCTAGGGTGGTATGGGGAGATTGAGATCCTAGCCCTGCACAAGTAAAGACCCTCTTTCCTATTTGGTTCCCAGAGCTGTATCTCAACCTTTTTCCTTGAACAAAGGGATATCAGATAAAGTAAAGAAAGAGTCAACCACAGGTACTTATGAGAAATAAGCTTAGATCAGTCAAATACAATATTTAATAGAATAAAAATACAATTAGATATAGAATTAGGCAAGGGAGAGGGGAAGGACCACCATTTCCTCGTGACTGTTTTTTTGTCTTAGCACTCTAGTTATTGAGGCAAGAGCCCGTGATAAAAAAAATGGTCTTAAGCTTGTCCATTTAGTGGTCACCTCTCGTGGTTTCCTGTAGAGGTTTTATTTGGAAGAGGACTACAGTTGTTGCTGCCACTCATCAACATTTACTGGTATCGCTCTGTGAGTGTGTGGGGCAGGAAGGGGCTGCCACCTATCTTTCTCCCCCTCTTTCTCTCAAGAAAACCGCAAAATTCCCACTATACTGATAGAAACCTTGTTCTCCAGTCCTGACCTTGAATTAGCTTCCTCTTTTCCCAAGCTGGGAAGAAATGCAGCTCCCAGGTTTGTTTTGATTATATCAATAATCCTTCTTGTGCAAGATGGCTCTTCAAATACTCTAAGATCATATTTCATAAGCCTTTTCCTCACCAGGTTAGTTATTCGTACTTCCTTTGACCAATCCTTGAATTGATATTTTATGCAAAATTCATATATTGGATAAGGATGACCTCTTAGATTTCCTCTGACTCTGAGATCCTGCAATTCTATAAGCCATGGCCTTCAATAGTCAGAAAGGCAAGGGGCCAATTGTTTGATGGTTTCATCCAATTGACAAATGATACAAAGTAGAACAGATGGAAAAGACAGAATAGTATTTTTTTTCAAATTAAGGAGTTAACTTAGAATGGCATTGACTATTATATAATATAAGCTCCTTTAATTAATGAATGAAAAATAATTTATTAAGTGATTATAGGACAAGTACCATGAAGACAAATAGAGCAGCAAGACAGGGAGCCAGGGTGGTGAGCAGGAGGAAGAACAATGAACTTTCTTTAACCAATCTCCAAACATTTACAAAATACGTCCCTTAAGGTTGATTAAAGTGAAAATTCAAGGAGAAAAAAGTAATATGGAAACATTTTTTTTCCAGCCCAGGTTCACATAAAGAGATAGACATAGTGTCTATGGACACTATGGGTGAGGTCTGGTTAGAAGCCCAACAGACAGAGAATTCTAGCACCCAGGAACTGAAAGAGGACAGAGACAGAGTCCAAGAGCAAAAAGAGGTCCCAGACACCTACTGGAGCAACCCAAGCTTGTGCAGCGTGGGCAGACTAGGGAGGGGACCTGTACACAAGGGTAGGGTTCCGGGCTAAGGAGTGGTGACTGATCCTAGGCTGTATTGTATACTGAGCTTCCAGTCCAGTCTGAAACCTTCACAAGAATAATAAGGCCACAAATGTCACTCTTAATCAGTAGAGATTTCCTACTAGCTGAGGCTAGCAGAAGTTTACCAAAACTCCAAAGAAGGCAAACCACAGGCCCATAACTCACACCCAAACACAGGAATTTGTAGAACCTCAGACCATGGAGGGAAACCATCAGACTTTTCCCTATATAAGACCACTCAGAGAACACTGGAAGCTTTCAGATTCCCAGTATGAGATATTATAGAAATCCTGGAATAACACAACACTCAATATTCCCAAGAAAGCAACAGCAAAATTAGCACATCCTTATGCTCTCCAAAATGACTGGGGTATGAATGAAGTGCAAAGTCAGAGAGAAGACTGGAAGAAGAAAAAAAAAAGAATCCCACCATTAAAAAAAAGTTATTATAATGACAGGGATGCTCAAGACAATAACCCAGAAAGATATGGTTACTCTAAAACATCTACAAGCAAAGCCCCAAAGACACACAGCTTGGGCACAAATTCAGTGTTAATCCTGGAAGAGATAAGGTAAGAGTTTTTATTGTTGTTTTTAATCATTTAAAATGTTTTTTTAATAAATGAAATGAAAGTGCTAGAGGAAAAAGTGGAAAAGAAATGAAAGCTATGGAATAAAGGGGTTTTTTTTTGCCTTATTTTCTTTTTTAAATTTAGGATTTAATTTTATTTTCCCCAGTTACATGTAAAAACAATGTTTACCATTTGTTTTAAAAAAAACTTTTGAGTTTTGAATTCTCTCCCTTCCTTCCTCCCTCCCCTCCCCTCCAGCACTCCATTGAGAAGTCAAGCAATTCGATATGTTATACATATGTAGTTATGCAAAACATTTCCATAATACTCATGTTGTGAAAGAAAATAAAGACAAAAACAAACCTCAAGAAAAATAAAGAAAGTTTAAAAAAGGAATGCTTCAATCTGTATCCAGACACCATCAGTTCTTTCTCTGGGGATGGATAGCATTTTTCATCATAAGTCCTTCAGAGTTGTCTTGGATCATTGTGTTGCTGAAAGTAGCTAAGTCATTCATAGCTGATCCTCTTACAACATTGCTGTTAACTTTGTATACAGTACACTTAAGATTATTTTTTTTAGGCAATTGGGGTTAAGTAACTTGCTCAAGGTTATACGGCCAGTTATTTCTGGGTGTGGTGCTAAGCATCAGAGCAAGGATTCGATCCCAGGTCATCCCGACTCTGGGGCCAGTGTTCTTACTCACTGAGCCACCTGGCCGCCCCTGGAATAAAGATTTTGAAAGGAAATTAACAGTTTGGCACAAGCAACTAACTCCCTGAAAATAAGAATGGATCGAATAGAAGCCAATGACTCCATGAGACAATAAGAAATATTGAAACAAAGTCAAAAGACTAAAATATGAAGATTAAGATATCTTACAGCAAAATCAGCTGACTTGGAAAATAGATCAAGGAGAGAAAATATAATGACTATTGGACTACCTAAAAATCACCACCTGTAATGTAATGCCAAGGAAAGGCAACTTCCCAAGGTTCAAAATACCAGCATAGGTGCTCTCCATTTTATTCAGTGACCAACCAAGAACAGAGAAGATTAAAACATGACATCATTCCAAATACAGCATTTACTAAGTGTGATTAAATAATCTCCAAGTACTACCCCACCCCAGGACCTTCCAATCATTCAATCAATTACAAAGTCCCTGTTCTAAATACTTCTCCACTCCTAGGCTATACCTTCATTTGGTCCACCACAAAACCCCTCTTCTCAAATGGAGATTAGTTTCCAAACATAGGTAAAGTACCTTCATTTGTCAATCACAGAGCACAATAAGGTCAAAAGTTCCCCACCCCTGGATCACAATTGAATCTACCCCAGAGTTACATCAAGTATAAACACAGCACTTAATACCCAAATGGAGGTCTTTTCTTCATCTTGACACGAGGCAAGTTCTCAGCAATCTTAGTTCCTGGGGAGACAAGGCTTAGCAAGGCCATAAGATACATTGCCAGTCCCTTCATGAATTTATCCTCTGTCTGTAGAACAGTCCTAGAACCCCTGAACACATTAGCAAAGCCCTCTCCCAGGATTTCTGTAAACATACAACAAGAAAATCCTTCTTCAGGGCTTCTGAACCAACAGAAAGGCTCCCAGACCCCTGCAACAACAGCACTGTCCTTCACCAGTGGACAGTATT
>NW_027185804.1:24866080-24867169 GCF_028583685.1 Petaurus breviceps papuanus
TCTGTCTGCAGGACAGTCTCCAGACCCCTGCAACAACAGCACTGTCCCTCACCAGTGGACAGTATTCACTCTCTGTCTGCAGGACAGTCTCAGGGCTTCTTAGTGAACAGCCAGGTTCCAGGACTTCTTCAATAAAAGGACTGTCTTTCACCAGTGGACAAATCTGGCAAAACAACATCAAAACAGACAGACAAAGTACCAGCAAAACAGCCATGTCTCCTCAGTCCTTGGCAGCTCAGGGGGCAGGTCTCAAAAGTCCAGGGCAATTCAAAGCGGCCACCAGCAATTCTCTTAGTCTCTCTCTCTCCACGAGGTGCTGCTTCCAAAAAGATCTTCCACCTCTCTCTAGTGTCTCTCCAAATCTACATCACCAGCTCCTCCCAGTTCAGGACTTTCTTTTCACATCAACAAGCCCATCCCACAGGTGGGATTAACAAACTCTGGGTTTTAACACAATCAATTTGAAAACCAAGCCAATACAGGGGAATCTTTAATTGCCATTACTATCACACCACCAAATAAGAGACTAGATATCATATTTTAAGAAATTATGGAAGAAATCTTGACAGATCTGTTAGAACAAGAGGGCAAAGTAAAAATTGAAGAAAAAATCCTCACTAGTTAACTCTGAAAGAAATCCTAAGGGGAAAAGTAAAAGAGAGGAGAGGAGAGGGAAAGGGAAAGGAAGGAGAAAAGAAGGAAAAGAAGGGAAAGAAGGAGGGTAAGTGTTTACTATGTTCCGGACTCTGTGCTAAATGTTTTAGCAATATTATTTCATTTAATCCTTACAATAACCATTGGAGGTTGTATCAGCAATGCCATATTCACAATGCCTATGGAGATTACAGATATGCTGATATAATTATCCATCACAAAATACGTCATGCTTGCCATACGGGGGAATAAACTAGAAAATTTATTAAGATACCAAAAGACTGAGTCCCAAAACCAGAAAGTGAAAGCCATCAGAGTAGTTATGACATTGGCACAGGTAGATAAAGAGAAAGCGCCCACATTTTCAAGCCTTTAAAACAGAACAGGCTACCTCAGGCAAAGGTCCTCCTCTCCCCACTCACAGCAACCACCCAG
>NW_027185804.1:24867179-24871429 GCF_028583685.1 Petaurus breviceps papuanus
ACGTCAGCAAGTCCAATGGGGCATGGAAGATCTTTTAAATCCCATAATCCTTACAGAGGTAGGTGCCATTATTATCCCCATTTTAAAGTTGAGCAAACTGAGGCAGATAGAGGTTGTGACTTTCCCATGGTCACACAGCTAGTTAAGTGTCTGAGGTTGGATATGAACTCAGGTTTTCCCGATTCCAGGTCCATAACTCTTCACTGCTTCCCCTACCTGCCTCTAGAGAGTTTCCTATGGCATTGCTTTGGTGGGGCTTTTATCCCTCATGGGAAATGGGCATCAAGGCTTGGTTCAAGAGAGGAAGAGAAAGGCTCCTTCAAATTCATATTCTGCTGGTACCTCGAGTACCACAATGAGAATTTGCATCCCCAGTGCCTGGAAACCAGTGGGCCTTTTGAATGAATTGAAGAGGTAGTCAAATCTACTCAATAAATCACCAGCTTGCAAATTCTGAAAAGCAGATCCATTCCTCATACTCCCCAAATCCCCCAATCAATTCATCTTCTAGATCTGACACAATACTGACTATGACCCAGAAACTGGGAAGTCTGAGATAGGAAGAAAACTCCACTATGGGATGAATCCTCCAAACCAGATCAATATGAATCCAATTATTAAATCACCCTGGGTCTCAGCATTTGAATTGATGAGGCCATGGGAAAGAACCCAAGCATTAGAAACCATTTAGCTTCTCAGAATGAGAAAGTAAACAGTAAAAACAAAACAAAACAAAAACGAACTACCACCACCACCAAATCTTAAGTGGAATTTCTTCTGGCCCTGAGCAATTCAGTTGGGTACCAGAGATCAAGGGAAGAGAAAGTAAATCAGAAGTGGTTTCTTCCCATCAAAGAGAGAAATTCCAAATATTGAAAGAAGCCTGGGCCTGTCTGGTTATGGGGACTTTAGCATCTCTGGGGGAGACTTTTAAAATTTCTGTGTGTTTTTTTTTCAACATCTGACCAAAAAAAAAAAAGCAATGCCTTTCAGTTCTTTTTTTGCCCCTACGTAGCCTAGCTTTAAATTGTCTCTGAGATGCTGTAGCTCTAAGATTCTCCTGTGGTTCTGTTGGCTTCATTATTGAGACTCTTCGTTAACAGGTAACCTCACATAGGGATGCCACAGTAAGAACTCTATTACATCAATAGGTAAACAGTCCATTGGATCTGATTGAATCAACTTGCTTATTTCCTCCAAACAAGCATATTGCAACCCATTCCCTCCTGTCCATCCTTCACAACTCTTTATACTTCTCTTCCCATATATTCACCACTGGAAGTTAATGGACTTCAGCCACCCCCAAGTTCTCTCTATATCCTGAGGGTAACAGGGGAACCCTTTGCTGTCCATTAGTCACCACCTGCCCTTCCCACATGTCCTTCTTTTCTTTCTACCACATGTTTCCTTGATGACATATTTCCTTTTCCTTTTCTATGGTCCATATATTTTAATTAAATTTAAATTTATTTATTCTCAAATTTATTTTCATCTGAACTAAAATGCTAGAAAAGGCATTTACATCTACACAATAGGACACACAGAGAGGATAGCATATGAACCGAGAATCTCAATTTCATATTACTTACTTCTAAATATGTTTAAAATAATAAAATATGATTATGAATTTTGATAGGTGATAAAATAAATATGTGATAATGAAATATTAAAAAAGAATCTATTTACAATCAATAAAATAAAGCTATAGCACATGTATATTATGTGCATAAATGCATATATAAATATAAATTAGAACATTTATTTTCAGAATTGTCCTACTTATCTATGCCTCCTGAATTTATTACTGTTCCTTTTTGTGCATTTTTTAAAAGCTTCTCTCTCTCTCTCTTTTTTTTTTGTTGCACCACTGTTACTAACTCACCCTCTTCCCCAAAACCCCTCCCTCAGTTAAAAAAACAAGATAAAGACAAAAGAGGGGAGGCCAGGTAGCACAGAGAGTAAAAGCACCAGCCCCAGTGTCAGGATGACCTGGGGATCGAATCCCGGCTCCCATACTTAGCAGAACACCCAGAAATAACTGGCTGTGTAACCTTGAGCAAGTTACTTAACCCCAATTGCTTAAAAAAAAAGATAAAGACAAAAGAAACCTTTACATCAAATATGTAGAGTCAAACAAAACAAATCCATACAAAGGCCACATCTAAAAATGTGTATCTCTTTCTGAACCTTGAGTCTACCATTTCTCTGTCAGGAGGTGGGTGACATGCTTCATCATAGGATGCTCTGGAGACATGACTGGTCATTATTTTGATCAGAGCTCTTAAGTCTTTCAAAGTTGTTGTTTTTTTACAGTGATCTGGTCCTTGTGTAACAAGACCTCAGAAGACACACAGAGGGCATCAGCCTGCTCAGCTGATACCACTTCCTCATATGAAAGTGTCTAGGGGCCCTGCCTCTGCCTCTGTGAGAGTCATCATGGCAGAGAACGGAATTTCCTTGGAAAGACTATGGAGAAAGAATAAACATTCTGTATCTGGTTCCAATCTGCTGACTATGTGGTTAGGAGGAATCTTAAAATTTGCTGCATAGCTGGACTTGGGGACTTCTTCACAAAACCTGAGTTAGCCTCTTTGGCCATCTTCTTGATCTCTGCTGGTATGACTCCTTTAACCACGGCACAGTGTCTGGTGAGATGATGCTATATGAACATCCATGGAACCCTTTTTTTTTTCTTTGATGTCTTTTGAAAGACCTTGGTACCTGACATCTGCATTTGTACTTTTCTGTTTAGATGACAGACATTAACCCAGAGATCGGGAGAGGGAGCCACAGAAATCTGAGAGTTGAATCCAACTTGGATTTTGCATTGATCTCATTATGAATGCCCTGAGGAGCAAAGAGTGGCCTTTAGGAGAGGCCATCAGGACTTAGACCAGGGAAGCTAAGTACAAGATTTATCCACCAATCAGGCCACAACATCTGGACATGAACTCCAAGGGGCCAATATTATTTGGGAACTGTGCTAAGAGTCAGTTTGCTTTGCCTAGAGACTGAGACAGTAAAGAGAAGAATATTCCCCTAAGGTGTGGGGGGAAATGTTTGTTCTGTTCTTCAGGTATATATTTCATCACATAATCATTGCACCCTGTTTCTTTCGTCTAAAAATTGGTTTATGGCCTTTCATCAAGTTCTGTTCTTCATACAGATCAAAAGGTAAACAGAGAAGCAATGCATTCACCAGTGGCATATGGATACACATTTATTTCTCATGCATATCGAACTGCAAGACTAGAATTCTTAGCACACATGAATTGTCAGTATATTTCCAAACCCCAACTTGTGTGGTTTGTTTAGGGTGCTGCAGTACTGGTATTCTCACCCAACCCAATGAAGAGGCATGGGTACAGGGCAAGTGGGTGGGCAGGCAAAACTGCCATGAGTAAGTAATATGATATGGTAAGACTTCCAGCTTCCTGAGCTAGCTAAACTGTACAGTTCGTCTGCCAGTGATCAATTTAATAATAAATTTTTAAAGTAATGCCAGCTCAATTTGCTTTTAAAAGCTTCTCATAATGGTTGCACCCCACTTTTTTGCAAAAAAAATGGGCATAAAATTTTTCGCGATTATTTGGTGAAATGTGGTAAATACACTTTTCAAAATCTAATTTATGTTAAGTGGTTAAATGGAACTTAGATTCAAGTCATTGAAAGAGGGCATAATAAAGAGGGCAACATAGGTGGTGGGGGCTTAAGCCAAGGGCAGTAGAGAAGAGATGCCCTAAATCCTACAAAGTACCCTAGAGTCCGGAGGGCAGATGTGGCTGTCCTGGCTCTGTGAAAGCCAAATTGAACTTACTACACTGTTATAAATTGTTTCCCTGCTTCTGTCCACTTCACTTTGCATGTTTACAATACCTGGGGTTTTCTAAATTTTTTTTTCAAAATTTCTTTTAAAAATATTTCATTAAAGAAAATATTTCATTCAAATGGGGCCTGAATGCAGATCAAATACTCTTTTTTCTTTTCTTTTCTTTACTTTACTTTTCTTTTCTTTTCTTTTCTTTTCTTTTCTTTTCTTTTCTTTTCTTTTCTTTCTTTTCTCTTCTCTTCTCTTCTCTTCTCTTCTCTTCTCTTCTCTTCTCTTCTCTTCTCTTCTCTTCTCTTCTCTTCTCTTCTCTTCTTTCTTTCTTTCTTTCTTTCTTTCTTTCTTTCTTTCTTTCTTTCTTTCTTTCTTTCTTTCTTTCTTTCTTTCTTCCTTTCTCTCTCTCTCTCTCTCTCTCTCTCTCTCT
>NW_027185804.1:24871529-24881602 GCF_028583685.1 Petaurus breviceps papuanus
CTCTCTCTCTCTCTCTCTCTCTCTCTCTCTCTCTCTCTCTCTCTCTTGTTGTTTTCTTTCACAACATGACTTACATGGAAATGGGTTTTTCATGACCACACATGTATAACTTATATCAAATTCTTGCCTTCTCAATGTGGGGAGGAAGGGAGGGAGGGAGAGAATTTGGAACTCAAAATTTGAAAAAAAAAGAATGTTAAAATTGTTTTCTACATGCAATTGAGAAAAATAAAATATTAAATAAAAAAGAAAAATATTTCCTTACAATTATATGCCACTGTTTTTATCATCCCTTCTTCAACTGATGGGCACCTCCGTTGAATTTTAATTCTTTTCTGTTCTTTTTAGAACTAGAATAAACCTTAAGGTCATATTCCTTTGTATTCCCACTACTCTGCCAAGTATCTGGAGCATAGTGAGCTCTTGATACAAGCTTTTTGATTGATTAATCTATTAAATCAACCCCCTCCTTTGATAGATGAGGAGTTTGAGAGATGAACTAACACCCATAAAGGCATAAACAGAGTTAGTGGAAAAGTCAAAATTAGAACCCAGGGATACTGACCTTTCCCCACCAGGTCTCCTTGAATTTAACCTGAAACATTATAAATATTTGTTTTGTGACTAGGTGTTGGTGCTCACCCAGAGGATGACTCAGTCCGGAAGATGGTTTAAGAATCCCCACCCTTTCATCAAGAAAACCAACCCTGAATCCTTTGTATCTAAGATTTTTTCACCCTAAACCTAGAGTTCAAGGCCCATAGAACATATCACCCAACAACAGGAATATGTTGCTTGATTCTGGATGGCCTGATTGGTGGGTTTCTAGCATCCCAAAGAAGGGGTAACTGCTCAGAGGCACACCTCCTGTCTTCAGTTAGAGCACCCAGCCAGAGCTCAAGGGTGACTACAGATCCTAGAAACCAATTTTCCCGAGAGAGAGGTGGGGGAGTATGCAAATTGTCTATCTCCCTTAACTTGCCAGGAAATAAGACAGTAAGACCAAACATGAAAAACAGGAAGTCTTACAGAAACAGGGTGCATTCGTCACTACAGTGTCATATTCATTTGTTCACTCCTTGGTGCTACTTGTTCATATATCTGGGTTCCTACCCCTGTAACCCATAACCAAAGCCACCCCATTATGACCTGTGTTGAGAACTACATAGTTTCTCTTTGGATAACACTTTTCCCAGAAATAAAATCAAAACAGCCTCCTGCCTTCTATTTACCCTGAAACAGGGCACTCTGACTAATTAACCCCTATAAACATTAGCCTCTTTTCCTTATGCCTTATGCCTGATTCTTCTGAATTGTCAGGGTCTGAAACCTAGGCATCCTCTTGATTTATAGAACCAAACAGGCAGGAGGCATTACCTGCGATTTTGTTTGACTTGGCTGTGGTAATAATTTTGATACCACAAGGCTTATAAGGTGCATTCCTCACAATAACCCTGTGAGGTGGTTAGTGAAGTATTGCCATCCCCATTTCACAGATGAGAAACCAAGGCTTAGGCTGATACAATGGAAATTGTGCTGGGTTTGGAATTAGAAGACCTTGGTTCCAATCATTTTGCCACTTTCTACACATGAGATCTTGAAGAAGTCATATTATTACCTCCTTAGGCTTTCTTTCCTCATCTGGAAAATTAGGTAGTTGGGGCAAGAGTGCTAGAATCTAAGGGGACTGTCCCTATTGGTGAATGACTGAACAAAAATGATGGGATGTTATTGTGAAGTAAGAAATAATGAGAAAGATGACAGATTCAGAAAATCCTGGAGAGTAAAACCTGATGCAAAGTGAAATGATTAGAACCAGGAGACCAATGCATAAAGTAACAAGACCAAGGAATAAAGTAACAAAACCAATGTATGAAGTTACAAGAACAATGTTTGAAGTTCCAAGACCTATGTGTAAAGTAACAGGACAACTCTGAAAGTCATAAGAGCTTTGATTAAAGTAACGAACATTTTTTTTTCCTCCAAAAAGCCTGTGATGAAGCATTTACCCTCTGACAGGAAGGTTATGGAGAAAGTGGAGAAAGAGACAGTTCTGGATGTGGCCATAGTAGTGATTCATTTTGATTGATTACTTCTTTTTCAACAGGTTGTAAACTCCTTGAGGACAGGGACTGTCTTTTATCTCTTTATCCCCTCTGCATAATGCAATTCTTGGCATGTGATAGGTACTTAATAAATTGATTATTATAATATATATTTTTATTTAATTGTTATATTATTGATCACTATAATACTCTTTTCTTTCTCTAAGTTTCTAATTGGAAATTGGGAATTTAGAAGGGGAGGGACCAATAGTGAAAACAGTCTTTTATAATACACAGAAGAGAACAGAAATAAATTGAGAAGGAAGTACCAATAAACAGGACAGTTTTGAAAGTGTGGAATTTATTATACATTTTTTTAAAAAGGAAATAACATGAGATGAAGATTCATGGACTCACAAGTCTTTTTGTGTTCTACTGTGGTATAGAAATGCTCTCTTCCATAATTTTAAAAAATTAAAAATTTAGACATTTTTGATAAGCCAAATTATAATGATGAAACTGGAATAGATGACTTTTAAGATCCTTTACTTATGTGTAAAAGGGTGCTTTTATAGCACCTATGTCATAGGTTGGATGTCAGATCAGATAATCTATGCAGAGAGCTTTATAATTGTCAGATTTGTTGCTGTTGCTACTATTATTTCTGTGTACCCCAAGTTTTCTTTACTCTAGGTTCAATGCTTGCTAATCCTTCAGCACTATCCTTGCACTCAGTTTTATTCACCAGTCAGCTAACTAGCATTTACTACACACTTCTTATATTCCAGGCACTGTGCTAAGTAATAGGGGTAGAAAGAAAGGCGAAAACAAGCCCCTGCCCCCAAGGAGCATACAACTTAAGGGAGGAGACAGCATGCAAACAACTAGGTACAGATAAAATACATATGGGATGAATGGGAAAGGGTGATCTCAGAGGGAAGACTCTAATATTGTCCTCTGACCATTTCCCTGGCTTAGAAATCTCCTTCTAAAACTTGTCATCCAATTATTTTCTCCCTTTCTTTATTTATTATCTCTTTCTTCTATTCCCATTCTCCATCTAGCTTCTATTTTATGACTCAACCAGTAATTAATCTTGTCTTTCCCTTCCCCTGGGCAAAGCCCCAGACACACCAGCTCAAGTTATGGTTCTTTTGGATAGTTTTAACAGTCATATGATTTTAACAGTCCTTCATAGAATTTAGAGCTGGAAGGGACATTATGGACGATCTCATCCAACTCTATTGTTTTCCATATAAGGTAATCTACTTTATGTGAGTCACATAGTAAGGAGGAGAGTGAGCCAGGGTTCAAACCCAGCTCCTCAGAATTACAAATCCATAGTTTTTCTTACTGTATTACATTGTCTCAAACTTTGGAGAGGAAAAGTCATAACTAGACCACTTATTAAACGTCAATAAGTCAGACTTAGGAATATTCAAAAGGATGGGTTTATTTGCTAAAATAAATCCAATATTTTTCAAATGGAATAATGATGATGGTGGTGGTGATAGTGGTAGTGATGATGATGATGATGATGATGGTGATGATGATGGTGATGGTGATGGTGATGGTAATAGTAATGATGGTGATGGTGGTAATGTTAACATGGATTTTCATAGCACTTTAAAGTTTGCAAAGCACTTAGCAAATGTTATCAACCCAGATATGTAGGTGCTATTATTATTCCCATTTTGCATGTACTAGGGACCAATAGATGATAGAGCACCAGGCCTGGAGTCAGTAAGACCTGAGTTCAAATTCTGCCTCATATACTTACTACCTCTATGACCCTGGGCTAGTCACTGAACCTCTATTTGCCTTACTTTCCTCATCTGTAAAATAATGATAGTACCTACTTTTTATTAAGGATAATAATAATTACCTAACAGGGTTGTTGTGGGGATAAAATGTAATGCTTGTAAACTGCTCAGTACAGTCCTTGGCACATAGTAGGTGCCATATAAATGTTAGTATTTAAGTGACTTTCCCAGGATCCCATAGCTAGGAAATGGAAAATTGGTATTTTCATCATTTTCCACTTCCCTTTTTATGTCTTTATTAGGAAGAAAAAAATAGGGGTGGCTAGGTGGTGCAGTGAATAGAGTACTGGCCCTGGAGTCAGGAGGACCTGAGTTCAAATCCGGCCTCAGACATCTAACACTTACTAGCCGTGTGACCTTGGGCAAGTCACTTAACCCCAATTGCCCTGCCTTCCTCCTGCAAAAAAAAAGCAAAAAAAAAATGGTGCCTGCAGTATCAGTGGAAAAGCATGGTTGGCCTCATTTTGGTGTTTCTGGAAAGTCTTTCACTCAAAGCCTTTGGATAATGATGAATTCTTTGTTTTCTTATTTTGGATTCACAGTTCATTCACTGCATCTACATGTGTTAAAAAGTGATTCCCATTGAATGACTCTCCAAAATGTGTTCTGTGCCATATGGAAAGCTGCAAAATTGTTACTTTCTACTATATTTTCAGTAGTTTTCATTGTACATCAATCTTTAATGATTGGTTTTGAACCCCATCTTCTCCTCCCTATAGCTGAAAGTGAAAGAATGTTCCTCAGCATCTCAGGCCCAAACCTGTCATCTTTGCTTTTATATTGGTACACAAAGATTTATTAAGCACTAGTTGAAATCTGGCCTCAGACACTTATTAGCTGTGTGACGCTGGGCAAATCACTTAATGCTATTTGCCTCAGTTCCTCATCTATAAAATTATCTGGAAAAGGGAATGGGAAACCATTCCAGTGTCTTTGCCAAGAAAACCCAAACTTGAGTCATGAAGAGTTGGACACAATAGACGAAAAAATTTTCTGAACAGAGATACAAAGAAACTCAAAAGACAGTCCTTGCCTTCCAGGAGCTCACAATTTAACAAGCGTGATAATAGCTGTAGTTGGGCTATCATTTTCAGAGAGGACCAATGACATCATGGGGTGATGTCTTGACTTGAGTATGAATTGGATTTAAGTGAGGCAGAGCTGCACAGTTGTCAGCCTCACTCTCTCTTTTGAATCATCTAAGTCCAGTGGCAGGACAAATGCCAAGAAGACTCCAGATGCAGCAGATGGTGTCTTGACTGTCTGACCAAGCTCTAAGCTCTCCACAGTATCTGCATTAGCCACCTTCATGGCTGTTGTAACAAATTGTTCTCATCATCTTCCACCAGTGGAAGTCTTGACATGATTGGGGTAGATGGGTTTGAGGCCTGCCTGTTACCCTCTACCTGGTTTAGCCCGTCTGCCTAGATGGTTTTACTGGGGTGTGGCCACTGCACATGCTTCGGCTTCTTGGAGCCACAGGTGAGAGTAGAATGAAACGTGAACTCCAAAGGTTGATGGGCAGGACCAGAGGAGCTAGAACATCCCATTTGATTCTGACAACAACTCTGCCAGGTAGGTACTATTGTGATTACTATTTTCTTTTCTTTTCTTTAATTTAAATTTATTTATTTACTTTTAGTTTACAACATTCAGTCCCACAATCCCTTGAGTTTCTATTTTCAATAAGAGAAACTGAGACAAACAGAAGTCAAGTGCTCTGACCAAGGTCATGTAGCTAGTAAGTATTTCGGACCAGAGTTGGATTCAGGTCTCCTAATGCTTGGCCTAGAATAATATATCTACTGTGCCACCTTGAGTCTTTCTTCCAGTGTTTTTGAGAGCCTTCTGGAGTTTTCTGAGGTGCCCCTGAGTAGCAAAAAATTTTCTTCTCTCTGACTGTCTGAGAGTCATTAGGGCCCTTGCCCAAGGGGTCATAATCAAAGCTGTATTTTCTTTGTAAGTTGAAACCTTGGAACAGAAACACTATTTGGGCATTATAGACAACATGAATTGGAGTGATGGAAGGTCACAGTCCTTTCTTCCATAATTACACACACACACTCTGTCCTCTTTTTGTCCCTGTCTATGTGTTGTTTCTCTCTCTATTTGTCTGTCTGTCTCTCTCTGTCTCCTTTCTTTGGCTCTCTGTTTTTGTCTCTGTTCCTCTTTCTGTCTGTCTCTTTCTTTTCTCTGTCTCTCTATTTCTGTCAGTCTCTCTGTGTCTCTGTCTTTCTCCTCCCCTCTCCCTCCACCCCTGCAAAGTGTCCTCAGATTTTGATTTCACTGCCCCCTCCCAGCCTCAGTCAATGGATATTAGTTACACAGAAGTTTAAATCTCTCTCCTTTCCAGGTGTCCACCCCGTTTCCCTTAGTGCTCCCTCTGTGCATTGGTACTCACAGTTTAGAAGTTAATTATGACCTTAATTGCATAGAGATTTCAAGAAACAAAACATAAAACTTCCAAAGACTTGTAGTGGTTCTGTCAGCCACTAAGAGCATCAGGGCTGCTCTTTCCTCCCCAGGGTAGGTGGTTCATAGCTTCAGGGGAAGGCTTGGTGCTTAGGAAAAGCTTTGACCCCCCATCACCCACCTCAGCACCTCCAAATTTCTTCATCAGCTTCTGTTTTTCATTCTCCCCTGATTGTGAGGCACAAATCCAGCGGCTGCTTGCACTTTCTCCACAAGCATGTATGGAACTTCAGCTGCAGTTTCTTGAGGTCAAACTTTCACTCTTGTACTCCCAGAGCCAAGTCTCTCCTTCTCTGGGAATCTCCACCACCTTCCCCAAACCACCATGACCTAGAAGCAGCAGCAATCCAAAGTACCCAGGCTTACCCATCATCTGCCCCTAAATTCTCAACAGTCTCTGGAAAAGGGGATTCTAGGAGAATCATAAGCTCATATATTTAGACCTGGGCAGGACCTTGGAGGCCATCAAGTCCAAGAGATTCATTTTACAGATGAAGAAACCTAGACTAAGGGACGATTTAGGATCATGTTCATAGGCATCTAGTACAAAGGTGTCAAACTCAACTAGAAATAGGGGCACCATTAAAACAGGATCCTTGTTGACCACATATTGACTTAGAAAACTATATATTAACATTTTCTAGGTGCTATTGTAGTTGTACTTATTTTGTCAAATATTTTCCAAAATAAAATATTTAGTTTGCTAAATAATTTAAAATATTAGATATTTTTACCTGGCTCAGGCTGTACTAGGGAGTCTTGCTGGTCAAGTAGTGGATTTTGACACCCCCCCTTAATTTTAAAATGGAGCCTGGAGAGGTGCAATGACTTGGCCAGGGTCCCTAGGGTAGTAAGCAGCAAAGTTGAGATATATCCAAATATAAAAATATCTAACTAGTCACTGTAGCTAACTAATTTTGCATGCTAGTCAAGGACCTAAAATTATTCCCTCCTGGGGCAGCTAGGTGGCGCAGTGAATAGAGCACCGGTTCTGGAGTCAGGAGGACCTGGGTTCGGATCCCACCTCAGACACACTTAACACAAAAACTAGCTGTGTGACCTTGGGCAAGTCACTTAACCTCAATTGCCCTCCAAAAAAAGAAAAAATATTCCCTCCTATTCCAACTCCATCTTGGTAGTACAGATCACTTAGAAACATAAATATAAGTATGTTGTATCTTTCTCTGCACATTCTCAGCTTTGCTCACCTTTGGCAAGTGCCTCGCCTGCTAATCTCTATCAGAGTTATGCTACTCAGCCGTGGGCACATTCAGGAGGCAAGTTCCTGAGTTATGGTTATTAAGTAACCCAAAACCATGGCTTCAAGGAAGATGCTTCCCATTGGAGGCATTAATTTGTAAGGGTAGAAGGTCCCATTGGTGATGAACAGAGCACAAGAAGACATGAGACCCCATCTCACAGGAGAATGATGTATGTGTGTGGGGAAAGAAAAACCTCCCTTGAGAGGGATGGATTAGGAAAGGCAGCTGATGAGAAAGGGAATTGCCCCCAAATAGTCAAGGCAATTCTAATAGGTCCAGGTGAACTGGGCACATTTCACAAAAGCCGTCATTTTCAAAATATTTTGCCACTTGAATTTGTGCTGCAGAGTGCAGAAACCAAGAAGGGAAGAAAAAGGCATTTTCCCCCTTCTGCATTTGAATTCTTCTCCCAGCAGCAAGTTACAAGCAGGCTAATAGCTCAGACGGACTTTGCCAATGACTAGAGAAGATATCCAGAGCAACCTGGCAACTCTCAGCAGAAAACCAAAACAAGTCAGATTCTCCCAGAATTGATTCTCTGGCAATGAGTTAGGAACTACTGATAGCTATGACAGCTTGGGGACCAATTTAGGAGAGTTGGGCTGATAGGAATGGGATGTGGGTGGGATGGGAAGAATCCCAAACCTGACTGGTCTGATATATTGCTATTGGTATCAGCTCTACTGCTAATTAAACTACAGCACTGTCTAGGTTAAACCACCAATTCTCTGTGTGCCTCAGTTTCCCCACCTGTCAAATGAGTGGGATGGAAAGAAGAACCTAACATCCTTTGGTCCATGATTCTATGATGTTATGATCCAAAGAAAACCTGATTTCATTAAACTCTAAAATTCAAACTTTCACCCTTCCATTCTAGCTGAAATGAGCAACCAGATTTCCTCAGTTTCATTCTTTCTTCTTCCATCTCCATGAACATATTTTCCTTTATGCTTGGAACACATCCCATCCCCTCTTAATCTTTGTTGAAATTCTTCTCTCCCAGTTCAGGCATCACCTCCTCCATGAACACCTTTGTAGGATTAAAGACTTAAAGCTATAAGGGACCTTAAGAGTCATTTAATTCAACCCTCCCTCCCATTTTACAGATGTGGAAACTGAGGCCCAGTGAGGTGACATGATTTGCCATATGTGGTAAATGGTAGAGCCAGGATTCAAACTCACGTCCTCAGATTCCAGGATACACAGTCTTTTACTTTATCATCTCTTTGCCTCCCTGTGATCTCTCCTCTCCTGCCCCAGATGAAAATGGTCTCATTTCAGATTTTCCTGGAACATTTAGCCTGGATATCTCCTTTGCTGTTGTCCTGTTCTGCCCAATACAGCACTCATTTGGGTGACTGACTTTATCCCTTCTACGAGCTAGCTTCCTGTAGTCAAGAACTATGGTATTTTCCATTATCCTCTCTTTTCCAGCTTCTAGCTCAGGGCCTGCCACATCCAAGGCCCTTCCTACTTTGCTGTTGAACTCTACACTCCCCTCATTGAAGTCAGGAATGAACTTCAAATGGGGAAACGAAAGCAAGCCTGTGTGAAGAGACTTTTCCAAGTGAACTTTTAGCTGGGATAAGGGCACTTGAGACACTCCACAGCCCCTCCTTCACTTCAGAGACTGTTGTGCAAGCCTGGAAAATGTCTTGGCCTTGACAGACAGACCTGGGGGAATTCCAGGATAGCCAGCCATGCAGAAAGAGAAGAGAGGCACGTTCAAGAGGAGGGTAGGTGTGCGTCTGCCCTCCTAACTCCAGATTTCCTCTCCTGCCACCTTGATTTTCCCAGACATCTTTCAAAGAACCAAGACCCAATTGTCTCCAGTGATGAATGGGAAAATTCTTGAGGTCTTGCTTAACCCACCTCACTAAGATAAAGGAGGGGACTTGGTCAAACAGGGTTGATTCATCTAACTGAAGAAATCACTCTGGCTCTAAAACTAGTAAAAGTTGGAAGACTGAGAATAGACCCAGCCTACTCTAGTCTATTCCGCTACTCTGATGACCAACACGGACTAGGAGTGAGAATTTCTGGCTTTGTGTGACAATCCTCCTGATTTTGAGCACGATCACAGGAAAGCCACTTCCAAATTACCCCATTTGATGTGGGGGCAGTGCAGTGACCTGGAGAGACCTGGGTTTGAGTCCTGGCTTTGTTTCTTGCCAATTATAAATACCGGACAAGTTGCTTCACCCCTATGTATATCAGTATTCATAGGAGATATCTATCTACCTATATGTATGTGTGTGTGTATAAAGAGAGAAGAAGAAGAAGAAGAAGAAGAAGAAGAAGAAGAAGAAGAAGAAGAAGAAGAAGAAGAAGAAGAAGAAGAAGAAGAAGAAGAAGAAGAAGAAGAAGAAAAAGGAAGAGGAGGAGGAGGAGGAGGAGGAAGGGAGGGGGAGAAAGAGAGAGAGAGGGAGAGAGAGAGACAGAGAGAGAGAGAGAGAGAGAGAGAGAGAGAG
>NW_027185804.1:24881702-24903581 GCF_028583685.1 Petaurus breviceps papuanus
AGAGAGAGAGAGAGAGAGAGAGAGAGAGAGAGAAAGAGAGAGAGAGAATAATTGGAAGGGACCTATATATCTGGCTTAAGTATGACACCCTTATTTTATAGTTGAGGAAGAAGGGCCCCAGGAAGTTAGGTGATTTGTCCAAGGTCACACAGGCAATAGGTATCAGAGTTGGACTTTAAACCTTGGGTCCTCTAACTCCAGAGTCAGCACTCTTTTCAACATACCAAGCTGACCCATCCTCCAAGCTCACAGGGTTGGGCTATTTGATCCCTGAAAGCCCTTCCACCTTTGATAGCTTGAGATTTTGTGGGGATTACCCTATAGGAAGAATGAATTCATTAACTTTGGTAGAACTCTGAGAGGAAAAAGAACTAAATTACTAGATTAAAATCTCCTTGAGGACAGGGAATTTATCTTATTCAGGGGTGTAGCTCCAAGACTTGGAGCCAAGTCACAAATTGTTTGTTGGACAAATGTTCCAAATGGTGCCTTTGATTCAGGTGATGGGTCCCAAGACAGTACAAGTGTGGTGCTTTAGTGGATGGAAGAGTGACAGTGATGGGAAGGCGTTCATCTGGGCTGCAGGCATTGGTAAGTAGAGGTGGAAATGTAGAGCTTCCTAGCTTAACTAAATATTCTTGATAACTTGCTAAGCTCAGTTGTTTCTATGCTTTTCAATTCAATTAATGATAAACATTTATTAAGCACCTACTGTATGCCAGGCACTGTGCTATGCACTGGGGATACAAAAAGAGGGGGAAAAACTGTCTCAAGGAGCTTACAATATAATGGAGAGGGACAACATACAGACAAACATATACAAAATAAGCAATATATGGGATAAATAAGAAATAATAAATAGAGGGAAGGCACTGGAATTAAGATAAGTTTCAGAAGACTTACTGTAGAAGACGGGATTTTAGTTAAAACTTAAGGGAAGCCAAGGAGGTCAGTAATTGGAGTGGGGGAGGGAGAGTGTTCCAGGCATGGGGGACAGTAAGAGAAAATGGCTGAAGCCCAGAGGTTGAGCGTCTTGTTTGTGGAACAGTTAGGAGACCAGTGTCACTAAACTGAAGAGGAAGTATTGGGGAGAAAGTCTAAAGGATTGTAAAATCCTTCAGTGACATTTAAATTTTGGCACCTAGAACAAAGCCCCAGATGCAGTGCCCTAGTTCCATGTCTAGATAGAGTGCTTTGCAAACCTTTAAGAGCTATACAAATGTTAGCTAGCTACATCTCTTGTCTGGTATTATTTAATTTCAGTATTTCCTCCTGGGCTTCTGCACATGTCAAATGCTTAATAAAAAGCCAGTATGTTTCATTGTGTCTATCATATTTTTGTTCTCATAAATTTCTGTCAGCTCCTATTTGCAAAGTCTTTCACCATTTCCCCTGATCCAGTGGTCCAAACCAGATAAGAGGGCTCTATCAACTCACTTGTTCCTGAATTGGGCAAGAGTTGATGAATGTACCTCAGAGCTGTTTGTCAGTTCAGCAGGTTGTGGTTCATTGACTTATAGAGAGACCTGCCTGGTTTCCTGTCTGTGTCTCTGTACCAGAAAGAGAGGTAACTGGAACATTTGGTGCCATTTTTGAGAGTTGTTCTTTGTGGTTTACCTCTCTTCTGGGGAAAGGCAGGGAGAAAGGTACCTCATTGGTCCTTGGAGACTATCTGGTTTCCTCTTGTGACTTCCCTTTCAAATAGCCTACATCACAGCAGCCATCTTGCTGAAGTAGATAGTAGGGCCACAGAGTTAGAGCTAGTGGGGACCATAGAGGTCATTTATTTATAAGTGAGGAAACCTTGAAGTCCAGTGAGTCTCAGTGACCTCAAGTGACCAATTACACAAAAGTAGAAAGTGTTAGAGACAGAACTGGAAACTGGGTCCTTTGGCTCCAAATCCAGGCTCTTTCCACTTACCAGACATCCACCCCACGGGCAGGGACCTATCCAAGATCCCAACCTTATTTGCTCAGAGGAGAGCAGGTGAGTGGGACACCAACTTTATTACTACCCATTCACATGACCATCTTCCTTTAAATGCAAGCAAATGAAGGTAGAGAATTCAGAGCTGAAGCTTGAATTCCCCCAATAAAGATGGTCTGGGTGACCATAATGGTACAGATGAAAAGGTTACAAGATCAGAGTCAAAACACCTGAGTTTTTATCTTGCATCTGCCACTTGTTACCTGTGTGATCTTAGCAGGAGTGTGCTGGTAAATGTTTAACAACTAGCTCTCCAAGGGGGGGGAAGTATAGACAATACTCTTTTTTTTTTAAGCAACCGGGGTTAAGTAACTTGCTCAAGGTTACATGGCCAGTTATTTCTGGGTGTGGTGCTGAGTATCTGAGCCCTGATTTGATCCCTAGGTCATCCCAACACTGGAGTCGGGGCTCCTATTAGCTAAGCCACCTGGCCTCCCCTAAGCAATTGGGGTTAAATAACTTGCTCAAGGTTACACGGCCAGGTGTTTCTGGGTGGGTGCTAAGTGTCTGAGCCTGGGATTTAATCTCCAAGTCATCCCGACACTGGAGCCAGTGCTCTTACTCACTGTGCTACCTGGCCGCCCTGACAATACTCTTTTAAGTTTAATCTGCATGATTAATATTTTCCTTCATCACTTTCTTGAGTCTAGATAATCGATAAAAAAATCAAACCCTGATTTGTAGCAAAAATTTCCGAGGGATAAATACTGTGAAAATTTAATAATAAGCTTGTAGAGCTGGTTCAAACTGGCTCCAGCACACCCCTGAACTTTGGACAAATCTCTTAGATTCCCTAGGCTTTAGTTTCTTCATCTCTAACACAAGCAAGATTGACTAGGTGACCTCTAAATTTACAACCTTATTCCCTTTCCCTTCTAGTCTGGTCCATTTCCTGTTGGAAGCTGCTGATGGCATGAAACAACACACTCATAGCTTAGCTTAACTAGAAGAGACTTAAGAATCTTCTAATCCAAGACACTCAATGTACAAATGAGGGAAACTGAGACCCAGAAACATTCAGTGGCTTGCCTAGGGAACCAAGTCAGGCTTTGGAGCTTAGGTCCTATGATCCCAAATTCAGTCTCTTCCCAGTGCACTATGGTTTCTTCCAAGATGGCAGACCTCAGTGTGGAAGCATATTAAAAACCTCATTTTCAGTTCAACTTAAAATATAATGAAATAACTATATTTCCACTTTAATGTCTTTCCAGATTTGATTCTGTTTCATAGGCCTAACCCCTTTCTTTTAGGAAAGTGCACTTTAAACCAAGAGCAAAACTTAAGGCTTTGGAAAATGGATTAAGGGTGGCAACCAAAGAGAGTCAGAAATACCTCTGGTCTAGGTAATATTCATTCGTTTCCCCATCCTGTGAAGAGATGAGAGTTATGACCCAGTGTAAGATCCCTGCCTCAATTCAACCACCCATTATTTTTATAAATATGTTTCACAGTGACTTTTGAAAAAGTGACAGGTTTTGGTCAAATTTAGCATATAGCAAAGGGTTTCAAACTACACCTCAAGTTTGATTTGTGATGTTTGAAATTGAGAAGCAAAGTGGAAGACAGAACATTTCCAAATGAGCCAATAGTCTCAATTTTTTCCCAAGGATTTCAATGACATGTGCATGGGGATAATGTTAGCACAAATTGGAAGGCAGGGCAACTGATAGGTGCCAAATCTTGAGAAGCAACAGAGAACATAGAAAGAACATTGGAGTTGGGATATGGAAGACATTGGTTCAAACCTTACCTCTGGTACCTCTGAACTGTGCAATTGTTCAGAGAACTGTGCAACTGGTGACAAATCATAGTAATAGATTTAAAACTAAAAGAGATATTAGAGGCCAATCTCATTTTACAAATCAGGAAACAAGTAGGTAAAGTGACTTGCCCAGGGTCACAGAGCTAGTAAGTGTCTAAAGCAGGATTTGAAGTTAGGTCTTCCTGATTCCAAGTCCAATGCTCTATCCATTGTGTTACTGGTCACAACTTCTATGGGCCTCAGTTTCCTCATCTGTAAAATGAGAAACAATACCTGTTGTTTCTATATCCCTGGATTGTGAGCTTTGCATTAGAAAATATTAGTCTTTAAAGAGCTTCAGAAACCTTCAAGCATCCTAGAAATGCCAGCTATCTGTGGCACAGAAGCTTGTGGCAATAATCTAAAAGAAAAAAAAATCAATTTTCCATTCCAAAGCTACCTATAAACAGCTTAAAGGGCAAAGAGATTCCAGGCTTCTAAACAGATGCAAGACTATCTCTTATGCTGTGTCCACAGCTGAGTATTTTTTTAAGGCAAGCAGGAGATCTGGGTGAGCCTCCTTTTTTCTTGGGGTGGGGGACAGAACAGTGCAGCTCTGAGGAGTCTGATTACCTGGGGTGGCTTTCCCTCTGTATCTATGTTTGGTTCCCCTATTTCATGTGTCCCTGGAGAAAGTCTTGTGTCTTGTTATAAGCTACTGGAAGCATTAATACCCCGGACGACCTGGAGGACAGTGGTGACTCTGATTCACAAAGCAACAATATCTGTGCTCTTGACATTACCCTCTGTACCATTCCCTAATCTCTATGGAATGTCTGTGCCAGAAAACACAGGGAAATGGTAGCCAGTGACTGAGCTGGAAGGAAAACTCCATGTTTAGAACTTGGGCTTCCATCAGCAGTAGAATGTCACTCTTACTCCAGAGCAGACAGGGGGGATTTACTTCTTTGTGTGTGGGATGTACCCTAAGGATTCTGCTCTTGGGATATACCCAATGATCCCATAATGTTAGCATGAGACAACCACAGCATCAAGTCCCAGAAGCCTCAAGTAGGGACTAAAGTACATACATGCACACACAAAAACAATCGCAAAATTAGGAATTCACATTTATTGATGAGATATATACATAAAAGATACAACACTTAGTGAAATATTGGGTCTGCTGATTATTTCCAGTATACAAAGAATGTCCAGTTGTTTTATACAAGAAAAGTTACAGAAATCAGTCCACATAGTAAGAAATCTTGGAAAACTAATGGTGAAAATAGAAGAACTCAACTACCCAAAGATATCCTTAGTCAAGAAAGCATTCCTTACTATGATGCCTAGGAAACAACCTCCAGGTTAGTTAAAGTTTAATGGTCTGCATTCATTTGTTTTTGAATACTAAGGACTAGCCAATCTGTACAGCACATCACTTCTGATCCTCAACAGGCATTTGGAATCAAAGGGGAAAATCAATCTTCTCTTATATTCTGTATGTATAAGAAATGTCCCTGGAGAAACCCACCTCACTGCTGCTCCCCACTTCCCCTGGCAGTAAGCGTTTACCACTTGGCTTTAGCAACAATTGGGAGAAAAAGGACAGGAATGCTATGTGTATAAGCAGATGTTTGAAATTGCAACTTCTGTCCCCATTCTCCACCATGTGGCCCCCCTCCACTCCATTTCTAGTAGCCAAAGCTCAGTCACTTCAGGTGAATTTCATCTCCCACTGGGGAATCTCTTGAATTTCTCTTTGTTGGAATGAAGAGCATCCCTTATGTGGAACACTTAGTTCTGCATTTTCTCACTCTGAATGGGTATTCCAGATCCATTCTCCTAGGTACCGTGATGGCATATATTTCACAGTCTATTTTTCTGTGAACATAACACATCTGTAAATATAATCTAAATCCCTTATACCAGTCAAACAAATACACTGTTTTGGTCACACTCTTGTCACATACTTGGGTTTTGTGCATTGTCTTATTTCCTCTCTCAATGGCATAGTCCCATTGTGCATTTGCATTTGTGCTTTTATTGCTGCCTTCTTCAAAAATGGTTTGTGCAGTGTATTCTCCCCAGAAGATTCAAGAGTGCAGCCTGGGGTATAAAGGGGAAGTAGGCAGATTTGTGCTTTTGGAAGGATTGCACTCTATGGAAGGCTTTGTCTCCTTTTTGAGATGGCTTCTTTCCTACACTCAGAAACCAGATAACAAGAAGACATAGTTCTGGACTATGAAACTTGGAGTCTTGGTCATTACGTGCTAAGTCGGATTGGTGCCACAACACAATTAGCAGCTATGGTACCCAGGACAAGCAACATGATGCATGTCCTCAAATGAACCACAGGAGGATAGACCCCAGTATATCAGGGGATGACAGAAACCCCAGGACACCAAGAGGGTTAGAGTGAGGAGCTAACCTGATATGCAGGGGAGTAGCAGAACGTGGGCTACATGGGGGTTTTCTAGTTTAACAAATCATTCTTGCTAATGAGTTTATCTTGTGCCAAAGGAGTGAAAATATTATTAAAATGAAATTATAGTCAATTTTCAAATTGAACATTTAAAATCATTGTTTCATATTCCAGTGCCTGGAGACATGAGACTGCTTCTTCCATTATTTAAACTGGAGTTTCCTTTGAACCTTATTTTACCAAGGGTCCAATATGCCAAGGGAATAAGAACTGTAGATTGATAAATGCAGTTGTTCTACACCTGCATAAATTGGTCATCATGAAAGGTACACACTAATGTTCTCAGTTATGCTGGAAAAATATGGTGATGATTTTCACTAAGATGAAGAAAAAGTCCACATTTGCACATCGACATCCACCAGCACCCCAAAAACACACATGCAACTTTTGATCAGAGAGCAGCAATGTAAGGAGTTCCCTATATACAAAGGAATTGACTGGGTACAGGATTTTGAACATTAACAGCATAAAGTCTCCATTGGCATATTTAAAAATTACATCTCATTACCAAATGAGAGAAAGGAAGGTGATATTTTACTATTAGGTAAGAAAGGAGAAAAAGAGCCTCAAGCTACAGGTCAACATTTCTACTCCATTTCAATGCACAGATTCTCTTTCCCCTATACCCAAATTAAATTAAATTAATTAAAATACAACTATACAACATTTCACTGAAATTATACACATACCTACAATATGTCTACACAAAGTACTAGGAGGCACTGTCCTTCATTCATGAACAAAGGGACAAGATGTGGGCACAGCTAAAAAAAAAAAATTAAAACCAACTAAACAAACAAACAAAAAACACATCAGCTGTTGCTATCAGAACTCAGAAAGCCAACCAATATGCCCTACACCTGAGAAGAGAACACTAGGTAGGTCTGTTGAGAAAAGAGGAGAGTGGAAAAATGTACAAAAGATCCCAATGGTCACCCAGTAGGTGACCATTTTGCTCAGAGAAACCCAGCCTGAAAACATTGGATCTAGAGCCAATGTCAGAAACTGAATATTTGGGACATCATCCCCCACCCCCAACCCCTCTTTTATTTCTGAGTAAACCACTCAGTCTATTTCTAGGAGGAGAAAATATAGTTATTTATATGGGCTCAGATTCTGTCCTGAGTTGCTTCTAAAGTATCCCAAAGGAGCTCTACCTACCCTCCCATCCCCTCCAGTGAGATAATGTTTCTTTACAATTGTGCTTTATGAAAGTGAATGCTTATTCCCTGTCCAAATGTGCTTGGTTCATAGAATAATGGGAAGTGGGAACAATATTGATCAGCTTATCAGAAATGAATTACAAAACTCCTCCCTGATTCCATTCTGTGTCTCCCATCCTTCATTTCCCTACATATGAAACTTCTCCCAAGTCAAGAGCTGTTGTTTGTTTTGATATTAAACAATTAAAAATGAGGGGATGAAGGGGTGAGAGAAAGGGGGAGCTCTGATACGAAACTCTTATTGCAACCAATCTCACTAATACGAACCTGGCCTTTGGGATTTTTAGCTGGGATCACAAGAGCAAGAGTCAGAAACAAAGGATCAGCATCACTTGGTAAAACTAGGTCAAGTCCATTTAAAAGTTCAACTGCTACTGAATTGGTATTTTTTCACATACTCCTGAAGGTAGCAGCATCTGCGTCCCATTGAGCAAGTAATTGGATCTAAAGTTCTATCCCACCCCCACCCCACTCCCTGACCTGGGTGATTTTATGCTAAGAATGATTTGAATTACTGTAAAATGTCGTAAGAAAATTGCGCTCTGTTAGATTCCCTTTTCATCTATGGTCATATAGAAAATATCAGAATAAGAAAATATCTGTGTCTGTAAATTACAGATACTAAATAGTTTAACTCTATACTGTAGTTCTCTGTGGTTTCTGGAAAACCAATATAAACTCATAAAGTCACTATTAAAAAGTTAAATTGACATTAAGCATATAATATCTGAAAAGCATAAATATACTCTATAAATAATGACGAATAGTGGGTAGAAAGCAGAAGATGAAAAATATGTTAGGACAGGAAGCTGCATGAAACTGGAGGTTCCTAGGTTCATAGATTCAGAGCTAAAAGGTACTTTGGAGGTTAACTAGTCTGACCTCTTCATTTTATTGATGAGTAAACTGAAGTTCAGAAGGATTAAAGTACCCAAGGTCACACAGTGCAAGAGTTGAAATTGGGACCTCAGACCTTCTGACTCCCAGTCTCAAAGTCTTCCCACTGAACAATGAAATTAGTGTATTTTAGGATTGCAATACTGATGAACATGGGCCAACTACTGCCCACAAGAACACCTGTTCTTTACTGGAAAGTCAGATTAAGATGGGCTGACAGCAAAGTCAAAATTTATACAATGCTATAAATTGTCTCCCCCAGATTGTAGAAAACAAATAGAAAAAGGTATGATATAAAAATACCCACAAAGGTAGAACTTCTTGTATATACAAAGATCTAGACGTGTCTCTATTAGACAATGAACATCCTGTTCTGTATTTTCAAGAGAAAACCACATTGCCTTCCAATGAGACTGGAGGTTGGGGAGTGATGTAAAGTGATTTCAAAATAAACCTAGATTCTATTGTCAGATTTATATGAAAAATGATATCTTTTTCGAATAATAGATATTTAAAGAGTAGTTTTTCTGGTTATATACTTGAAGGACAGGGCTCAGAGCTCAGGGATGAAGACAAAGGTAAGACCTCTCAAAGAAAAGATAATTTTATGTCAACAGCTGGTCTGTTCATTCCTCCTCTGACAAAGGCAAAGGAAATTTTCAAGGCCCACAGTCTTGTTGTGATGTAAAAGAGCTGAAGTTCCCAGAGGACCTGGATCATGACTGCATCATCACCATCTCCCATCAGGGAGATGAACTGTAGCAACAGTTGTTAGGTTCTGGCATCCCTTTGGGGGAAGGAAAAAGTCCTTCCTGAATGAGTAGGTGTGTTTCTGGAAGCTGGTCTTGGTGCATGCTATGATTAACCTGGCTTGCAGCTATCTGGCTGGACTCTCTTGAACCAGCAGCAGCCTTGGTGGGATTTTTTCCTAGTAGCTGATTTTACCTCTAAAACAAAGTAGGAACCTATTCAGGAAGACAGAGGATTTAAGAAGAGGTAAACTGGATATTGGAGGAGGAAGGGATGGATATAAGAGGAACAGAAGAAGGGAAATGGAAATACAGAAAACAACCAGTCAATACTTTTTCAAAATAGTCTTTAGAGTAAATGTGCTATTGCTCCTTTGGGGAAGACCCTTCCCATCTTGATGGGTTGAGAAATGATCCTTACCATCTTATTTTCAAGACTTTTAATTATGTGTGAGTTTTAATGACTTCAACTGTAGATCAAATCACATACAAAATCTTCTAATGAAGAAAGCTCAGGGAAAAAGATGTTTTGCGTCCTGTGTTTCCTCATGATATAATCTATATCAGAACTGTACCTAGCACAGGGCAATGAGGACTTGGTGGTAGCATTGGGAATGTGTTTCTTCTTCATAGCAATCCTCTGGGTTTCTATCTTGTATGATGACCCCCATGCTCCCTCAACTGATCCCATCCTTATTCTCCTTTGTCTAATCCCACCTTTCCTCACTGTCATGGCAGTATGGGACCTCACCAAGGCAGACTGAATGTATCTCATGGCAGAGCCTAGGAGTCCTTACAATATGGGATCAACAGTAATCAAGGTACACCAATCTCCTCAACAGAGGGTATAGAGTGTCTTCCCCCACCAACACAAACTGACTTTGTGCCACATGGTGCAATTCCTAGGTAGTTCTCCAATTACATACTGTCTTAGTCACCTTCAAGAAACAGGGAAGCTCTTGGATTAAATTCCAAATATTTTGTATTTCCTATAAGCATCAGTGTTTTGATAAAGCCTGATGACTAAAATAAAGTATCACATTGTAGATGCTTTGGAGGACATAGGACACCTTGGGACAAATCTTAGGACAAAACACCAATGCCATTTTATGAAATAGTCCCCAAATCTATTCCTATGGAAAAAAAGGCTCAGGTAACTGGATCGCCTACAGCATATTTGAAACACCCATTTTTCTAAGTCATTCTTTTCATGCTGATTCTCCAGATGAAATAAGACAAAACAACAATACAAATGTATCAATGGACTTAATCAGCTGCTCACCAGGCACCTCCCTAGACAAAAAGGTAGAGCCCTGGGTTTCCAAGTACTGAGAGCTGCTTTTCAATGTGTATATACATAGACTGGGATGTGTTTATCTGTGAATCAGCAAAAACACTCACAGGAGACAGAGGGAGAGATGCTCACAAACAACCTGTCTCATTGTGTAAGCTTTGCTCACAGTTTCATAAGGGTTTTCAAGTCCTCTTGCAAAAGGCTCTTGTATTTCCAAACCCAATTGGCAATTAGAACTGTTGTGAGAAAATGGTTTGTTTGGGGCATTAGAAGTGGATTGTGTTGCTACAACAGGAGTGATGTAAGAGCCCACAAGAGGCAGAAGATGCCTCCAAACCTCTTGCCATGACAGTGGCACGTTCTCTGAACTGTGATAGGGACAGATGTTTAGAGTAGTGAGGTCTAGGTGTCTAGACCAACTTCCCTTCTTTACAGAAGAGGAAACTGAAATGCAGAGAAGTGAAATTACTTGCCCAGGGTCACGTAGCTTGTAAATGTCAGGAGTAGGATTTGAAACCAAGTTGTACTGACACCAAACCCTGCCTTCTTTCTCTTATGCCACATTGCCTTCTGGAATGAAGGACTTTGGTAAAAGAAAATAGGAGTTTGTGTGCCCAAACCTAAGGCCACCGTATGACATTTTCCCTCCTAATCAAAGTATGAAATGCAAAATAAGTCAAATGTAAGAGTGAGTGTAGTAGAGATGGATTGTCAGAAAACCTCAATTTGAAACCTGGCTTTGCCACTTAGTAATTATAGGACTTTGTCAAAGTCATTCCCCCATGCCTGGGCTTTAGTCATTGGAACTGTAAAGTAATGGTATTAGATTCAGCGAATTCTAAGGTCTCTTTCAATTCCAAATCCTGTGATTTCTAGGGAAAATATTTTTCTTAAATTCGTGTGTTTAGCACAAAGATGCTAAACCTGGGGTCCATGATTTTTTAAAAAGTATTTTGATCACCATTTCAATATAGTTGGTTTTATCTGTAATCCTATGTCGTTTCTGCATTTAAAAATGTTATTCTGAGAAAGGATCCATAGGTTTCACCAGTCACACACTTACACACACACATACTCATACACATACACACATTCACACACACACATACACACACTTTTTTTTAAGGCCCTGGCATGAAGGGAAATACAAACTTTCAGATATAAATCCTGCTATATTTAGTTGACGTAGGGGTCTTCTGACTTGAACTATTAGGAAATGTATCTGTGACAGCGGGGTTTTTTAATTAAGCAAAAAGGTATCGTTCTGCTTAAATATTTGTTTTATGATATAAATAAAATGCTATCAAGTTTCTGCTTCACGATTTCTTTTTATATCAACAACTGAACTAATTCAAATGGCCAGCGGCCAAATTATATCTCAAGAAACAATGTTGATCTATGTGTAATGGAAAGAGGAAATTATGGGATGCAGAAAGGTGGTTTCAAGCAGGAGGTGACATTTCCAAAGGAAGCAAGTGGGAACTGTAGGATTGTTTTAAAAGTTGGTACAACATAAAAAATCAACCAAGGATAAACAAGGAAAATTGGACTTGTGATCTCATCAATATAAAGTACTCTAGGTCCAGGAAACCCCCTCCAACATTGCAGGTTGTCTTCCCTGTTACTTACAGTCTTAAATAATTGACTAGGGTATAGAAAGGTTAAGTCACTTGGCCAAGGGTCACATAGCCACTAGGTGTCAGAAGTAGGACTTAAACCCATGTCCCAGGGTCATCACTCACTATCCCATATGTCAAAGAAACACACGCACAAACACACATACACACATATGCACACACACATACACACACACACACCAAATCCTGTCTGCTTGGTTTAAGTATTACATATCCAAGCATATCTATGTCTTATTCTTTTTTTAGGGTTCTATAAACTACAAGACATTATAAAGATAAGTCAGTCTTCACTGAGTACTCTACCTACATACCTTTTCTGGAATGCCCTTCAAGCTCCATGTTTTTATTTCAACCATCCTGGTTCTTAGACTAGTCATTGGTACAAGGAAGACTGCCTAAATAACCAAAATTCTAATCTCAACTTTCCTTTTTGGTTCAAAGTGAGTTTGGTCTAATGAGAAGCAAACCAGTGCCACAGAGATTCATAGGGACCAAGCTGGAAGGGAGGTCTTGGGGTGTGATTTCTGGGCATTCCTTTTAGTTTTAAATTAGGCCAAAGCTAAAACAGCTTATTTTTCCTATTCCTTAAATTATAGTAAGTTAACAGAGACAATCACCAGGTTTTGATCATTGGGAAAATGCAAAAACAACAATACATTCTCACATCAACTTTTTAGGCAGAGGGGTATAGAGACTCTGGGATCTTGTATGGGGCGTGGCAAGGCAGGGCAGGTTCTGGACAAGGAGGAGTTCCTCATCTTGTAACTTTTCAATTTTAACTAATTTTTCTCATTCATATGGTTATTAAATTCAGTTGTTTCTAATCACCTAATCTAAGCTACTCAAGGTAGTAACACTTTCATTACAAAAAGTGCTTTTGATGACCTTTAGAGTTTAGGACCCTGTAGCAAAGTCCCAATCTCCTCTGCCCAGTTACAGTTCTGAGAAAGAATCTTTCAGATCACTCTTGAATCCATTTGGGGTTATTGCTGTGATTCAAAAATATTGCACAACGAGGAGCCTGAGCTAGTGAGTAGAAGGGTGGGAGGAGAGCTAGAAAATTCTAGTGTAGAAACATTAGCAATGTGAAGCATATTATTTTTTAAAATATTGATTAAAATTGTTTTCTTCATGAATACAACAGCTTAAGAATAACAACAGCCCATTCATAAATAACTCTTTATGAGACTTATCTTTAGTGTTCTAATGAATCTCCAGTGCTCTCAAAAAATGCGCTGGGCATGCCCATGGTCTTCAAAGTCTATTTCATTTATGAACAAATAACTTAAGATCTTTCAAGCCTTCATTTGGAATTTGAAGGTTAACAGAATGATACATTTGTAGCTGGAAGGTATCTTAGGGGTCATCTAGTCCACTCCCTCAATCTCTGCAACATGCGTTTCTAGAATCTGGGCTAGGAATCTACCTAACTGGATCATTCTTTAAGAACGGTATCTTCCTCAAGCCTTCTTGGGTTCCTGGCTCCTATTTAGGCTAGAAAGTGCAAGACCTAAATGTTCTCAGGGTATGTGGGCACGCTTGTGTTGGCAATACTAATACTAATATTCACACTCACTCAAATTCATAATTGTACAATACTATACTAATTCATAATTGTACAATGCTATACTACCAATAATACTACCAAGAATACTATTAATGTTATTATTATTACTTTAATAGGTCTTGTGAAAATCCAACTTGATCTGAATAGGCCAGAGTGAAGTAATGGATTGCTTGGGGGGTTAAATAATTTCTCCTTCAGACAACTAGGGCTTCAGACTATGTCTATGTGCCTTTGGGGAAATGTAGAACAGAAGCCACTGTCCACACAGTACAGTTCTGAAACATCTGAGAACACAGTTGCTTGGTTTGAATGATCCCGATAGTTATTTCAGTTTTCTGCTTTCCTTTGCAGGTGTAGACATGGACTTAGTGCTTGGAATAAATAACTACCTCAACCACATTTGAAAGAAGGGTGATCCTCCCACATAATTGGCTCATCTCTTCCGTCTCACAGATTGTAATAAATTTCACATTTTTTAAAAAGTAGCTGAACTTAGGTTCAAACTGGGCTTTAGAATGGGGGGGGGGAAAGTAAGAAGAGGCATTGAAGTGAGTTTGTTTCTCACCTCCCCCATCCTCTACCTCTCTAGCCTAATTCACAGATGTCTGAGAAGAAATTTGCCAGCTAAAAAGTAAGGTGGTAACAACATACAGCTATCACGGAACTAACTTGGTTATCTAGGTTCCCTGTTCCATGGAGCAACACTTTGGGTGTGCAGCATTGTACAATGCTGGGTCTGGAGTAAGATAAATTCAAATCTTTTCTCTGTTGCTTACTAGTCACTTAACCTCAGTTTCCTCTTCTATAAAATGAGGATAGGACTAGATGGCCTATGAGATCCCTTCCATCTCTAGACCTAGAATTTAGGGTTTTATTGTAATTAAACACAACATTAATATACTTTGAAATGCCACTGGTTTCCCCAATGGCTTTGTATATGTAAATCTCAACAGCAAAATTATAAACATCCTATATGGAAAAAACATATGTTGGGCAAGAATTCTGAATTTTTTTCTTCTTCTTATGGCACATTATGTTGGGCTGGGTTAAGCATGGTAAAGAAAGATGAGGTCTGAAAGATAGGGGGACCTTGTAGAAACCCAAATGGTGTAGAGAAGATAAGAAGCCTTAGGATGAGAAGGAAGAAAACATACAAGAAAAATGCTAGGAAGCAGACTCCCCAGGTGGCAACCTGGAACTTTAGACTCACATCCACACCCCTCTGCCAATAAGCATACTAGCATAGTTTACAAATAAGAAGCTGAGCCTTAATAACCTTTCCTCCCTTTAGAGTATTTCCTAGATTCTTCACAATACAACCAAGAACTCTTGGGAGATCTGTCTGGTGTTAACCTATCACGTGAATAGTCTTAGTTGTCTCCCTTCTTCTGTTCTCTCTCAGCAATTCCTTGGCCCACCAAATTCCTGCCAATCCAAGGAAAATGAACCATGGAATCATTTTCTATGAAAGAAAAAGTATTGTTTAATACTGCTCCTTAGCTGACAATGACTGTTCTAAGAGACAAACACAACCAGATTCCAGTATTCCTTTTAAGGGAATGAGCTATCTGCTTTGGAAGAGAGGAGCCACAGGGAGCAGAGAGGGAAGAGATGGGAGCCAAGAAGCTCACAATATATCCCATTAGAATAGAACATTGGGTTTTATCATTTTTCTTTTTGTTCTCCCATCCTTGGAACCACACTTTTTGCTTCGTTTCAGATAACTCCTATGTGAAGATCAAGAGTTATAGATATTTCTAGAAGCTTAATGGGCCAAGTTCTTTGGTGATTTACTCTCAAGTCCTCAGCAAACTCCAACTCTAGAAATTTAGGGGCAATACTGTGGACTTGAAGGGTATTAACTTAGGAGGGTATTTGGAAAGGTGCTGGTCAAATCCACCATTCTGGGCTCTACTCTAGTAAAATGTTAATTATACATGGATTTCCTTCAGACTTCCATAGCATTAAAATGGCCACCTAAATATAGATGGTGAGGAGGTATCCTTCATTGTCACCTTCAAGGTTTAAGGCTAAAGGAATGAAACTACAAGGAATACAAGTTGGTTTTTTTCCCTACAGAATATTTTACATACTAATCTTTTTGGTCCCCTGATTTAAGAGAAGTATTGGAGTAGAAATCATTGGTATGGGCTGACATAAGGTAATAGACTTGATAAGGAAGATGGACTTTTCTTTAAATTAAGTGTCCTGTGCAGATTTTCAGGCATTCAGTGTAAGTATACCATCCCATTTCATCTTACATAAATACTACATGGTTACAAAGTCTTTAGCTGCAAGAAGATTTGGTCAATTTGTATAGTTGTGTATCCTGGATTTCTTGGACTGTTGTGGAAAAAGTAGGTGCTGTGTCCCCATTGTTAGGAGCCCAAAGAATAATTCTGTTTCAGTAGAAACCCAAATTATAACTAAAATTCAGGAGAATGTAAATTCCTTAAGGTCGGGGACTATTTCATTTTTGCCTCTGTATTCCTAATACCTAGCACAATAGAGCCTTGCCCAAAGTAGTACCTAATAAATGCTTGTTGAATTAAACAATGCTACTGTATATGCTGAGAGTGAAGCCCACCGCAAACATAGGCCAAACAGCTACAATGAATTTCATGATCACAGTTGGAGACAAAATAGATTTCAACAAATTACTTTTCTTGAGGCTAGTTAGTATTTACATGGACTTGTGTCTTTAACTTTTGATAAATATATGCAGCAGCACTGGGCAAACATTCTTTCTTAATCGATGATTAAGTTATTCAATAGAAAATCCCCTTACAATTAGAATGGCACAGTATGCTATATTGTTCAAGAGTTTATTCTGGGGGTTCTTTGGGAGGGGGAAAGGGAAGAAGGTTGAGATCTGTGAGTTCATGAACATGGAGGGATCCCATGGAAGAAATGTCCCTTACCAATAAAGATTGGTATTTATTCTGCATCTTATACTATGAGAGAGTTGCAATTATGAAATATATAATTATTTTTAAAAATTTCTGCAATTATTCATGAGCATGAGTCAACATAGTATAGGGCTTAGAGGTCCAGCTTTGGAGTCAGGAAGACCCGGGTTAAAGTCTTGCCTCTGGCACTTACTGGCTGTGTGACAGGGGACAAATTGTTTAATCTCTCTATGCCCCAAGCAACTCTATAAGACTGTAAGTTACAGATGAATTGCCATTCTGCGTAAGTGGTGGGAAATTCCATCCAGGAAATGGATGAACTCGAAATCTGGATCTAAAAAACTTTATCACTAGAGGGACACGGATGGCAGAAGATAAGAGCGTTTGGAATCAACCTTCTCGAATTTTGTTCCCTCTAAAGTCTTTTTTTAAAAATGATTTTTGGAGACACTTAATTTAAAGGGCACCCAGAAGACAAGTGGTCAGCATTCACAGCAGCAGATGCTCGCTTTGAGTCAAATACGTGTAAAACTTGGAAGAGGATTTTCAACTAGACGAAGCTTGCTGGTGGTATCTCGTGTGCATCCCAAGAGGAAACATGGAAAATACTTTAAGTCGGTAGCACATCCTAATTTCTTTGAGCCCTGAGTCCCTGCAGTTCCCCGCACTGGCTTCACCACATTTTCACATTCTATGTAAAAAGAACGTTCCCATTCTTTCTACAGCTCAAGTGCAGGGGGACACCAGTGAGAGGGCATCTCTAACGCAAACCGATTCCTCCAGCTGCCTCCATCCAAACAGTAATACAATGGAGAGGGTTAAATGGTTATGGCCAGTTATTTGGCAAAGACACTGCCCTGTGCTTACAAAGGCTGCTTTATGACACCCCCTCCTAGGCTCAGTTAACAAATTAAGTAAGCGTATTTATATATCTTTTTAAAGGGATGTTTTTGCTTAATCTTTACATCATCTTTTACCATTGGAAAACTTCGGAGAGTTTATTCAAGGTGGAACTCGGAGTATGTTTCTGCACTTTAGTGATCCCGCTTCCAGGGTTCTTCCTCACCGTGACAGTCTGCCGACTTTCCATTAGTTGACGGTATGACCTGAAAATAGTGAGCATTAACATCCAGCTTACAGGTCAGCAAACAAAGGCCATGAGTGGGGTAGGTGCAGGACCAGCAGTGCTGCAGTCATCATCACCAATGGGAGCGGACATGCCCCCAAGGGGTTTTTAATACTGACTTGCAAACATTGGTACATTCATGAGGATAAGGCTTTGGGAACAATCCATTGAGTTGTTTGCATGAAGGTAGAAGGGTATCTAACTACTCACACCCATCAACAGAACACTCAGAGAAAATGTTGCTACACACGATCACATGAAACACATAATGAACTGAACAGCCATCTCTAATCATCCATGGGAAAGGTTCAGTTGCAGTCAGGTCAGACTAGCTTCTGTTAGCTTCAGATTAAGTTTCGGTTAATGAATTTCATCTATATTTCAAATGAGATTATGTTTATAAAGTGCTTTGTAAATATTAACATAAATGTTAGCTATTATTGTTATTTGTGTCACAGAGTTAAACAAATACAAATCGTGCACACGCACACACACAAACTAAACAATGTTTAACATTTTACAGATGAAGCATATGAGATACAGGGCAGTGTAGTGGACAGAGACCTAACCTCATAATAGCAATAACTATGTTCAAATCCTGTCTCTGACACATATCATCTGTGTGACTACAGGTAAGTTAATTAACCTCTCAATGCCTCAGACAACTTTCTAAGACTACAAGTTACAGGTAAATTCCTGATCTGCATTTGTGGAAAGAATCCCCTACATGGATGAAATAATGGAACCAGACCTCCAAAAATTACTTATACAGAGTTGCATCAGACAACTTTCCCAGGCTGTAAGTTGCAAAGGAGGTACAAATCTCCATTGGTCAGGAGTTTCTTAACAAGAAATTCCTTAAATCAGTGAAATAACAGGTTTACCAGACAGATTAGTGAAATAGCCGGATGAGTAGATAGATTGACTGATAGATCGAGAGATAGATAGATGATGGACTGATAAGTAGGAGGATGCACACACATGACATATGTGATTTGTGATTTTGTCATTGTGGGAACTCCAAGAGTAGGAATTCCCTCCATCCACGTACATCATAATCCATCTATTATTTAGTAGACACATCCACTGTACATCTGGAAGTACAGTATCATGTCCAAGGTCACACAGTAAGCATTAGAGGCAGGAAATTGAACACAGGCCTTCTTGACTTTAAGCTCAGCACTTAGTACACAACACCACACTGTTTCATATATATACATATATATGTACATATATATATACACACATATACATATCTATCACCTATTTTGAGAAGCAGCATGAAAGTTTGGTAGACTGACTCTACCAAGACTTCTCCCTCTTTTCGGAGGAAAACTAGAAATTCTAGATCAATATCACTTCTTAAAATGAGACAAATGCTTAGACCAACACAAACTGAACCTTTACCAAGGGAGAGTATCTTTCAGTTATACAATCCTAAGAACATGTCCATTTTTTCCTAGCTTACCTTCCATCTTTCTGTCCTCAACTTCATGGGGAAACCTTAAACCCAGGACTGATATTCGACAAGATGGAGAGACTGGATTTATGGAGGCATTGGGACATGGAGACATGACAAAATGCACCAGGTTTGGAAACATATTTGACCTTCTCAAACAAGTGGAAGTGAGATGCATGCATAAGGGTGACATGCTGGGAGCTAAACACCAGATACTTTTCACACATTGAGCAAATGAAATGCCATTTCTGCCACCCCACCCCCCAACCCATCCCACCCATGCCCAAAGAGTACAAAAAACTCATGCAAACATAGATCCCCTCACAAAAGATGGGAGAGTTGGCAGAGAAAGAAAGGCTATTAACAAACTGCAAACTCTGGTGCTAGACACATGCATTAACATAAGGAAACCAAGATGGTATGGTCATGCATTTGTTAGTATTGTGATCAGAGCCACAGCAAAATTGTTTTCCCAATCAGCGAATGGTGGAGAATTGTTTCATTCTTTATACTTATATCCTGGCACCCAGCAGGATGTAGTAGGTATGTAGTAGGTGCTTAATAAATACTCATTGATTGATTAGGGATTGAAAGAGGGCAGGACTTCCAAGGGCTGTTGAGAGGACTTGATTTTTTTGATTCAAGTCTAAATATGCCTATTTAACTTTTAATGCTGAACCAGACCAAGGACAGAAGGATAAATCACATTGTGAGGCCCTGAGAAGGACCAGACGGCATCAACATGGGTAGGAAGTTGTTCTTGCAATGAGTGGAGAATGTTTCAAGTGGGGCCAGTAATGTAGCTCCTTTGGTGAACTTCATTCTTGTGTGAATTTGCAAGTAGATTGGAGATGTCTCCATGCCGATGGGCAAAAGATCTAGGGGACTGATAAGTCATTGAAGAAATGCTTCTCAGAAAACATTGAGGAATCCCATGGGAAATGATTGGGGTTCAACGTGAGAAAGTTCAAAGGAAGAAGCAAATGTGACCCAGACAATGCAGACCAAGGGGGTGATCTCTCTTCATCATTATTTCTGTCACTCTACCCTCCCAGTTTTCGGCAACCATGCCACACGAATTGTCATTGACTTTTTTCTCCCTCAAACAATGGTTGAATATCAATGACTCTTCACTCCAGACTGCTGAATTTCGAGACAAGAGTTCTAGGTGAAAATCCTCTTTAACTTGCTGTGTGAAAATGGGTATGTTAATTCATTTCTTTGGGTTTCAATTTCTTCTTCTGTAAAATAGACTAATAATGCCTCTAGTATTTATCTCCCAGGATTGTCATGAGGGTTAAATGAGACTCTATAGGTAAAGTGCTTGGGGGACTTTAAAGCACTATTAAAATGTGGCACAGGGGTTAGAGCACTAGAGTTGGATTCAGGAAGACTTTAGTTCAAATCCAGCCTCAGATACTTTATAGCTGTATGACCATGGGCAAGTCATTTCATGACTGTCTGCCTCAGTTTCCCCATCTGTAAAATGGCAGTAAGACTAGTACCTGTCTCCCGGGGTGACTGTAAGGATAAAATGAGGCAATATTTGTTTGCTTTACAAACCTTAAAGCTATATATAAATGCTTGATATCATTATATCAGTTATTTAGTAGAATTATTCACCGAATTCTGCAGAAAACTACTAGCCTTATTAAGGACACAAGGAGCTCATCTTTTTGTTTCAGTCATCTTAATGGCTTTAAAATTGAGATTACCAACAAGCTCACTAGATAGCTAAACAATGAGTCTGCAAATGATTGACTTAACCAGTTAAGTAACTGATATACACCGTACATAGTTAGAGGTTTGCAAAGCACCTTGTATACATCATCTCATTGGATTTTCACAAGAAGTCCATGAAAGGCACTAGCATTTTATCCCTGTTTTAAAGAAGGATAATCTAAGGTTTAGAGAGTATAATTGATTTGACCATAATCCCATAGGTATTAAATTATGGATTTGAACTCAGGTCTTTCTGACTTAAGACCAAAACTCTTTTCACTACTTGAGTAGCATGGAATTGTCTATCTAAACTAATAGCTAGCATAATCTGAAATAAATAAGCTTCTAAGAGGAGTGATTCTTCCTCATTTAATTTTTTTGTATCCTGCATACCTAATTTGTTTCCCCACACACAGTAGGTGTTTAGTAAGTGCTTGTTGGATTATATTGGACTGGTCATACAGTCCACTGTCAGAAACTAAAGGAACAATTTCTAAATGCTCTTCTCAAGGAGTTGGACCACAACACCCACCAAACCAAACCAGAATGGTCTGTGTCTTTCCTCAAAACATAAGACAGAAGAATAAATCTCATGGCTTTAGAAATAGAAGGGGCTTTAGAGGTCACCTCATCTGATACATTCCTTTCACAGATAAATAAACTGAGACCAAGAGCAATCAAGTAATTAGCTCAAAGTCAGGCAGGTGGGAAGTGGCAAAGTCAGGATTTGAATTCATCTCTCCAATTCCAAATATAAACTCATGTGGAGCCCCCTTTCCTAGAATCTGTCATATTGAATGAAGCTCATAAACTTTGTTTTGGTAGTAGTATTTAAAGGGATTGGCATTCTTATTTCATTTCGGTTGTGCTAAATGTTAGTATTGCTAACAATATAAATTGATGGAGGGAGACTTTATTTCAACCATCCTTGAGAAGTGAAATATGAGGTCCTAGAGAGTGAGCACTGAGATTTGGCATTCAACAGAAGATTTGCTCAGTTGAATGAATGCAACATTCATTCACTTGGACTTTTGTCTCTTTCTTTCTTTCTTTCTTTCTTTCTTTCTTTCTTTCTTTCTTTCT
>NW_027185804.1:24903591-24906976 GCF_028583685.1 Petaurus breviceps papuanus
TTTCTTTCTTTCTTTCTTTCTTTCTTTCTTTCTTTCTTTCTTTCTTTTTTTCTTTCTTTCTTTCTTTCTTTCTTTCTTTCTTTCTTTCTTTCTTTCTTTCTTTCTTTCTTTCTTTCTTTCTTTCTTTCTTTCTTTCTTTCTTTCTTTCTTTCTTCCTTTTTCTTTCTTTCTTTCTTAGAAATTTCAAGAGAGGAGAAAACCCAGAGCATTCAGCCAACGGAAGCTTGAAAAAAAAATTCCTTTCTTCACTTTCACTTTTGTTTCAAAATATCTGTTTCTGTCTAATTGGAGGGAGTTTTCCAGTTTTCACTGACTGTGTGACAAACTTTTATTTGTCAGCCTTCCACACCAAAGTCATCTGAGTGGTTTTCGGGCGGGAGGCATCAAGCTCCATCTTTGATTTACCATCCATATTCACCATGAGAACATAGAGAGGGGATGAGATGATACAATACTTGATTTGGAGTTGTAAGGGCCTTGGGATTCTAGTCCATTCTTCTTTTTTTACAGAGGGGAAGTCTGAGGCCCAAAGAGATCAAACAAATGGCCCAAAGTCACAGAGGTAGTAAGTGCTAGAATTTCAACCTAGGTCCTTTGACTCTAGTTATGATGTACTTTCCACTATTCTTCACTGTTTTGTTTTTATTCCAAAAAATATAGGTCTTTTGGAAACTTGGTCTCTTAGTGAGCAAAGAGTTGCTATCAGTCAACCAGAAATTCAGAGCTCAGGAAAATAGAGCTACTTCTATATGACCATCAGTCCCTCCAGCTGGAATTCCATAACTTCTAAAAACCATCACAGCAAGAAGTTTACACTTGAATAAGGAGGAGAGTTACCACAACTATATAGCTACATCCACAATGCACCATGAACTCTAAGGAGTCTTGGAATGACCTCTGATAAGGTCCAGAAAAGTCTTTTCAAACATATGCTATGAGTTGATCCCTTGTCCATCTGCCAGGGATTTCCCAAGTTTGCTCTGCTCTGATCATAACATTGACTCCAGAAGTAGACATTAGTTACAGTGAGGACCACACAGAGTCAACTGAGTTTTTTCTACTTAATCCCACATGAGTTAGGAGGAAAGTACAAAAAACATAGGCTGCATGAGAGATGGAGCTGGCATGTGGTGAATTGTTTTGTGTTTCTTTAAAATACTGTCATAGATGAGGGTTCTAAAGAAAAAGAAGGTGGATCTTGGTGAGAAAATTTTTCCCTGCTCGAGGTCCACCACGGCCATGTTCACACATTCCAGAATGAGCTAATATTAGACTTGGCAAATGGGTATTACTTAATGTTTCCCCATTGAACAATATACAGCAAGGGGGGTATAGCTTCTGTTCTGTAATTGAATGGGCAACCTATATTTTTGGCTTGGTCTTGAGTTTAAAAATAGGATATTAAAAAAAAACTAGTCACCCCAAAGGCTCACTTTGGCTATGTCTTCAAAATAACTGGTCAAATTGAAGAAGTGTAATGGGGGAAGAAGTAATTACTAGAGGCAAGAGAGGTCTCTTGTTCATGTTCCCCTCCACTTAGCAGCAAATGCTTTCTAAATAGGACTTTAAAAAAGGCTACCATTAAGGAAAATATGTGGGGAAACCACATCATTGGTTTACATCAAGTAGATATAATGTACCAATGGATTGATTTTTCGACTGATTTTTGGCATCTTGGAAAAACTTAAGTTACTCTGTGATCTTTGGGAAACCAATTTAAAAAATTATACATGCAGGTTTTTTTTAAAAGAAAGGGAGCATGCATTGCTAGATACATGTCTCAATATCCAGAAATGGGAAAGGTACCTTGCACTCATCTACTATGACAGAGTTGTGTGCTGAGTAAACACACTGATTTGAGTTGTTTTCCCTATGGTTTTTCATGTCATCATAAATTGATTGAGTCTTGGTCATTTCTATGTCTTCATGCACTCGGTGCTGTGAGTCAATGCTGTCCAGCTCAGCTTTAGATAGGTGGTAGATGATGCCAGCCCCAAAGGAGTCCCCTACAACATTGACTGAAGTTCTCATCCTATCCCTGTGGATAAAGAAAAAAAGGAAATAAAAGTGAGGAATAATTGAAGTAACTTGTAAACATGAGGATTGAGGCTTCACAAATCCCTCTCCTTGCAGTTAACATTTCCTCTAGGTTACACACAGTATTTAGAAAACACAGATTTCAAACATCTATTGCTAGGCCATTCCCCCCCCCGCCCCTTAGTGTCACTGAAAAAATGAACCACCTGTGGAATTCTTAAAAAAAAAAAAAAGAATCACCAGTAGACATCCTGTATGGAACCTGGTGCCCCATCTTGGTAAAGTCACTAGAGAGCGCTACCCTGTCATTCCCTCTAAGACCTGTGAGTGTTTGATCCTTGGAATCAAGCTGCCTATGGCCATTGGAATGAGGGTAGCTGGGGTGATGAAAGAGTTTAATACCAGAGCAGTTCATTTAAATACAAAGGATGAGGTTTTGCTCCCCACTGCATCTCCAGTTTCAATAGTCTTTCCCTCTCCTTCAAGGCCCCACTCTTCACCATGCAACTTTTCAGAATTCAGGATCAATTTGGAGGCTATCTGCATCCAGTTGCTTGGTGTCTAGTAAAAGAATGGAGAAATAAAGTATCTTCCCAGTTCATTATATGGAATTTCAGAGTGGGACAAGACCAGAAAAGGCATCTTACTCCAACTCTTCTACAACCCATCTGACAAGAAACCTTCTAGCTTTTGCTCAAAGACCTCCAAGGACAAACCCACTGCCTCCTGAGGCAACCCATTCCACCTTGAGATACCATTCATCGTTGAGATTTTTTTCCTTATATAAATTCTGAATTTGCATCTTTTCAGCTTTCACCTCTCATTCCCAGTTCTGTCCTCTGAGCCCAAATGAAATTCTATTCCCTTTTCTATATTATAAACCTTAAAATACTTGAGTTAGTTCTCCTAGCCCCTTAAGTCTTCTCTCCTTCCTCCGAAAGATCCTCAGTTCCTTGAGAACACTCATTTGCCATTAATTTCAGGTTCTGCCCATCCTCCTTCCTTTTCTCAGGATTCTTGTTAACTTTTCCATATACTTCCCATAACTGAATACAGTAATTCAGATGTAATCAGAGTAGATCAGAGAATGCAGCAGGATGATCATCTCCATATTTCTGGGTGCTAAATAAGCGTGTTAGCTTTCTTGGTTAAGATATCACACTCATACTGAGCTTGGAGTGCACTAACATCCACTAGATCTCCTTCAGATGAAATGCTCTCTAGCCACACCCCATCTTATACTTATATGTGGAGCTAGTGCAAGACATTACCTTCATCTTTTTCAAATTTCATCTTATTAGGAGAAAGAGAGAGAGAGAGAGAGAGAGAGAGAGAGAGAGAGAGAGAG
>NW_027185804.1:24907076-24916450 GCF_028583685.1 Petaurus breviceps papuanus
GAGAGAGAGAGAGAGAGAGAGAGAGAGAGAGAGAGACTGAGACAGACTGAGACAGACAGAAAAAAGAGACAGAGAGACAAAAAGAGAGATAGAGACAGAGAGAGGCAGAGAGACACACACAGAGAGACAGAAAGATGGAGAGAGAAAAAGAGACAAGCAGAAAGACAGAGACAAGAGACAGAGAGCACAAAATGATTGCCGAGGGTTAAAGAAGGACAATGTTCCCCTCCACGAACTCCATATTCAAGCCATTAGACTTTGCTACTCTTGCCTGTACCTAACATTCCATCATCTTTCTGCCCTCTGCCCCTGGAACTCTCTCACTCTCTGTCTCTCTCTGTCTCTGTCTCTCTGTCTCTGTCTCTCTCTCTGTCTCTCTCTCTCTCTGTGTCTCTGTCTGTCTTTCTGTCTCTCTGTCTGTTTCTCTCTCTCTGTCTGTCTCTGTCTCTCTTTGTCTCTGTCTCTCTGTCTGTTTCTCTCTCTCTGTTTGTCTCTCTGTCTGTCTTTCTCTCTCTGTCTCTGTCTTTCTCTGTCTCTGTCTTTCTCTGTGTCTTTCTCTGTCTCTCTGTTCTCTGTCTGTCTGTCTGTCTCTCTGTATGTCTCTCTCCCTCTTCCCTCACCTATATCTCTCTCTCAGCTCCCTACGTGGCTCAGCTCAGGTACCACTCCTTACCATCAGCCTTTCCTCATCCCCACCCTTCTCCACAACGACGGCTGCTACTGCTTTTCCTCCTCCTCCCACACTAATTACTCTATATTTTAAAATATTTGATCTTCACTCATCTATGCATATACTATCTTCTTCCCCCAGTATACTGTAAGCTCTTTGTGGGTAGGGACTTTTCCTGTTCCACGTTTGCTTTTCTTAGCATTGTGCCTAGCACATAAATGGAGCTTAACAGATACTTGTGGAATTTAACTAAATTCTTGCCTTTTCGTTATAATTCATCAATGGCTCAGGGCATTCCCAGTATTTGTTTCCCTGCTCTCCTGTGGGCCAGAGAGGCAAATATATTAAGCTTATTGTTTTCTGTAAAACTGAGGTTTTTTTTATGAGATGTATCATGTTCACACCCTTCACAAGATAGACTGGCAAAATTCCCACAATGCCCCACACTTAAATATTATTCCCAGGAATAGCAGATGGCCACAGTCCCTGACCCTCTTCTCTGCAAATACAAATAAGAAAGTTACAGGGGAATGTTTGACTTATCCAAAAGTAGAAATTTAGGGATTTTTTAGCAATGGTAAGAATTGCAAAACTTTAGTTCACAGAAGAAAACTGTCTCAACGGGCCAGTGCTTAGGCCTTCAGAAAGCCCGGGAAAGTGAAAGCTGACGTTATTCATAGCTTTCTAAAGCCTGCCCTGACACGTTGACTTCGGGAACAAAATCTTCAGAGACATTACAGGATAGTGGAATGACTCTGTATTTCTTTTCACCAAATAGTCTTAAACTTCCCAAGTCAAGCCATGAATGACACCCTTGGGTTAAAATGTAATGTGCCTGACTTGCCAAAAAAAAAAGAAAGTGGAAATTAAAGGACACCAATATAGCTTTGGAGGATTTTAAATTTAGTAGAGATGCTTAAGAAGATAAGTCTGCCTCTCTGGGTCCATCAGGAGCCAAGACAGAGAAAAAGGGCTCTGGCTAGTCTCTGACACTCAGGCTGAGCCACTGGCTGGAATTTCGGGGCAGGAAAGAGAGGTGGGTAGGAAGAAGGGCTCTCACTTTTCCATCTCATAGCCAGAACGTTGATACATCTGGCAGGCAACTGTCTGCAGCATGTGAAAACCCTGATCCTTGTAAGAGAGCACGGAGGAGGGAGGAAAATCTCTCCATAGGAAAAAAAAACCAACATAAAATTGTGCCTGGCTTTTAACAGAGCATCTACCTCAGTGAAAATTGCAAAGGTGAAGACAAGAAGGACCGGGTTCAAATATCACCTCAGACACGAGCTTTGTGGCACTGGGCAAATCCCTTAACCTTTCTGGGCCTCAGGTTCTTTACCTGCAAAATCAGGACATTGAACTTAATGATCTCTAAAGGTTTCTTCCTGCCTCTAATCAGTGATTCTGGGATTTGGTCCCAGAGGACAGAAGCAGAACCAGGAGTGATGGGTACCTTGCAAAGAAGCAAACGTAGGCTTAATATCCAAACAATGAGAGTTGTCATAGTGTCTGATGGGCTGCATTGGGAGGTGAGGGGTTCTTCATTCATGTAGATTTTCCAACAGGTACTGGACAACCACTTGTTGGGTTACTATGGAGGGGAGGATGAGAGGGCTATTGATGGCTATTGACCTCCCTCCTAAGTCTGAAATTCTCTATGATTCTTTTCATTCTGATCTGCTGAAAGCAGGCCCCAGAGGTGGGACAGAGCCATGATGGATTCCCCCTCCCAATCATGCACAAAACACAGGAAATAAGCATATCTGTCTCAGATTTTTTGCTTTCAGCTGTGGGTGGAGGTGAGTGATGTGCCTGATTGTGGGGGAGCTGGAGCACAGAGCAGCAGGAAGAAAGACAGTAAGGAAGGTGGAGGAGAAGGGGACATCTTCATCTTCAGTACTAATGAGAACTTGAGCCTCGGATGCAGACCTGGATCTTCCAGTGCTGATACAGCCCCTCATGGTGAGTGTCGTCCTTCCTTGACAATGCTGCCCTTCAGCAACACCCTTGACCATTTTATCAAAGTTTCACCTGGATACTAATGTGATGGAGGAGAGAGTTCACTAAGTATATTTTGTCTAAGAGGCCCTGAACTCTCTAAAGAAGGATTTTCATTAATTAATTATTTTATCAATTCATTTCATCCATCCATCCATCTCTTCATTCAGTCATTCACTCATTCATTAGTTCATCCATCCCTTCATTCATTCATTCATCCATCTCTTCGTTCACTCATTGATTTAGTCATTCATTCATCTATCCCTTCATTCACTCACTCACTCACTCATTCATTCAACAAGCAGTGGTTGTTTCACTGAGGACCCAGACAAAAAAGAAAAACTTCTTGCTCTCATAAACTTTCACTGGAACAAGGGATGAAGGTGAAGGAGCAGGGAGAATGCAATAGGAATGAAAATAAGTCAACACAAAATACAGAAAAAGTAATTTCAGGGCTGGGCTCTAGCAATTATGTGTGGGTGGGGGGAGGGGGAAGAAGGATGTTGAGAAATGCCCTTTGTAGGAGGTGACTAGTGAGCAGAGCTTTGAGGGAAGCTGGGGATTACCATCAAAGCAAGAGTTGAAGGGAGTGTATTTCAGGCACTGGGCTCAGTCACAGAATCCTCACTGTCTGAAAGTGAAATGGGAGGAAACAGACGCCGCCTCCCAAAGGAAGATGGCTTTGAGCGACACTTGCATCATAGTAGAGGAGATGGTGCTCCAGGATAGTCTGCTTAGCCTGGGAGAGCTTTTTCAACTCTGAGATTCTGTGATTCTGATTCCAGCCCCTCCACCCCCAACAGGAAGGAAAAAAAAATAAAAAAAGATCTTATCAAGAGAGTGAGATGACTCTGTTGAATTCAAAATTAAAAAAAAAAAGTTTGGGGATTCCAGTCTTTTGGGAACATGTAGGATTTCTCAACTTTTCTCAGCCTCAGTTTCCTCAACCGTAAAATGGTGATATTAGTACATACCTCCCAGCTTGTTGTGAGTTTCAATTGAGATAACATATGTAAAATGCTTTGCAAACTTTAAATCTATATGCATACATGTGCATATATATGTATGTAGGCATATGTTTGTACTTCCCATAGGCTGACATCATGCTTCTCCTAGGATAAGCTTATCACTTGAAATCTCATCAGCGTCAAGAAAGCTTTGACTCTCCCTGTCTGCTCAGCAGCCTGGGCTCAGAAGCCTCCACCTTCCCCCACTGGATAGAGGAGCGATAAACTCCTGCCCAAACCTCCCTCTAGAGAGGCCTAGGAATTGTCCAGCTAAGTCATTTCCCACCAGTTTGGCTTCAACTCCATAAACAACCCCTTGCCTGGTACCCTCAAGTCAGGACATCACACTCATGATGTCATTGATCCTTGTTGAGAGCCAAAGGCCACCACCAGCAGCACCACGACCACCAACAAAGGGTCTAGTGTCTTCTCCCCACCTTCTTTCTGCTTCCTTTTGTGCACTGCCTTCTCCCAATTAGATTTAAGTCCTTTGAAGGTAGGAACTGTCTTTCTTTTTAATATTTGTATATTTGGCACTTTAATGCCTGGCACATAAGAAATGTTTGCTGACTATATATCTCTATCTATCTATAGGTAAGCGTGTATATGTAGATGTTTATACATACATACATGTGTATATACATGTTTGACATGTGTACACACACACTTACACTCACTCATAAATAGCAGGGTCCCATACAAATACTTGGTTCTGAGAATCAGCTCAGGTTTAGGGGTTCTACCCATTCTGCATATGCTGGGAGTCGGGGCTGTTCTCAGCTTTCTGAAATCAAGGATTCTTTGGTGACATTTACAGACCTGAGCTACCCCATTGAAAGGCCTCCAGGGCTTGGAGGGTGGGAGGAAAGCTGGATGATTTCCAGTGGTTGGCAAATAACGCGGCACCATTAAATGTCACCGCAAGGTTTTGTTTAGTTTTAAATGGAAAAATTTCTGGAGTTATAAAAGCTTGGAAACTGTGGCTGGAAAGGGAAAAAACCCTCCCTTTTCTTCTCTATATTATTCTTTTTCTCTCCCTTTAGATTGTTTCTGTCTGGAACCAGGTCCTCCTTGAACTCCTTGGTTCTGAAAGTTGTCCCTCTTTCTGACAACAGCCTCCTGGTCACTAACAGGGAGCCCAGCAACCCCTGAGCCCAGGCCCCACAGCGCCTGCCAACATTTTCCTTTGCTGCCTAGAAAGAATGTGGCTCTGGTTACTAATTCAAAGAAGGCCGTCCCAGCTCCAAGCTCCTGGAATAGTTCACCAGCACCACCTATTCTCTCTTCCCTCTTAAAATTAGCTTCCCCATTTTTTCTTCATAACCATCCCTCACTTTTGTAGAAACCTAGGCTTTCTCCTCAATCTGAGAACTGGAAAGAGATTCTCAGAAGTTCTGGGATCCAAATCTAAAGCCAGAAAGAGGGCCTTCAAATGTCATCTAGTTCAATCAACCAGTTTTACAGATGGGTATTCTGAGATCTGGAGAAGGTAAGTTACTTGTCCAATGTTATACATATAGTGTCATAGATAGGATTAGAACCCAGGTCCTCAGACTCCAGAGTCATGACTCTACCTGGTTCCCTGCCTTCAAATACAAAAGGTATTTGCAAATAAAATTGCTTTAGCCTAGAGAGCAAGGGACTTACCCAAGATCACACATCTGGGAAGTGAGAAAAGTACAGTACAACTCAGGGATCCTTTCTCCGATTGCCCTCCTTAAGCTGAGCTCACAGCTCCAGAGAGGCTAGGACAAAAGCCATTCTGATCTCTTGACCTTGCCTATCCAACCACGGACCTATCTTCCTATTTCTCCATCATAATGTCAGAAATAGATTAAAACACATTTCCCTACACATTTCAATTCAGATTTATAAGTTAGTAATTACAGATCCTGCTACCCTAGCCCTTTGAGGAGGGCACAGTGGAAAGATCAGTGGATTTGGGGTCCTAGGACTTGAGTTCAAATCCTCACTTTGCCACTTAGTGGTTAATGGAAATAAAGATTTTTTTTTCAGTCAATGTCATGGATCCCCCAAGATCTAACCATATAGATTAATATCGCCTGGTTTAAATGTTGTAATCAATATACAAGTATTTGTTATGAGCCAGGCACAGTACTAAGTGATATGTATACAAACACAAGTGAAACAATCCCTGCCCTCCAGAGGCTTCCATTTGGAGGACAAGAATTTTCTGCTGAGGTTCTGAGGATGCCTGCTGTGGGAGGAAGCTCAAAGAGGCATCTCCCCCAATACTCTTTAAGGCACCTTGACTTGCTCAACTTTCCCTTCTGGTTCAAAACCCATAAAAAAAGAAAACTCAGAAATATGACTCAGAAACTCATGTGTTGTTTCAAATGGATTTGCAAGTGTCTTAGACCTAATCCCCTGGCAGAGCTTATGAGTAAGAATTAAATAAAAGGATAACTCATGATAGAAGCAGAGTTTCCAAACTGGAAGGGACCATTGGACGCCATCTTGTCCAGTCCCTTGGCTTTGCAGATGAGGAAATGAGTCTCAGGGAAGTCAGATAACTGCCCCAGAGTCACAAGGCAGTAATTATAATGGCTTGCCTTTGTATAGCACTTCAGGGTTTGCAAAGAACTTTACAAACATTGTCTCACTTGATGCCCATAACAACCCTGGGAAGTAGGTGTTATTATTACACACATGGGGGGCAACTAGGTGGTAAATGGAAAGAAAGCCTGGCTTGGAGTCAGGAAGACTCATCTTCCTGAGTTTAAATCTGGCCTCAGACACTTTGCAGCTGTGTGACTCTGGGCAAGTCACTTCACCCTGTTTGCCTCAGTTTCCTCATCTGTAAAATGGCAAACCACTACAGTATCTCTGCCAAGAAAACCCCAAATGGGGTCATGAAGAGTCAGACAAGACTGAAATGATTCAACAACAACAAGGATCATGATGTTTACCATTAATAGATGAGGAAACTGAGGTTGTTAGGTGACTTGCCCAGAGTCACACAGCTAGGAAGCATCTAAGACTAGATTTAAACTCAGGTCTTCCTTCTTGCCTCTAGTTCCAGCACTCCATCCACCTACTGACTTCTATTTGAGGCTAAGGCCAGAGCATTTTGCACTGGACCATGCTGCAAAGACAGTAATGGCAGCAGCACTCTGAGATCTGCAAAGCTCTTTTATATAGCTTATCTCATTTAGGACCCTTAGAGGTCATTCACCCTACTTACTTCATTTTACAGTGAGGAAACTGAGATCCAGGGAGGGAAAACCACTTTCCTAGTGTCACTCAGTTCAATTCAGTCATTTATTAAGTGCTTACTATGTGCAAAGCACTGTATGAGATACTGGAGATACAAAGACAAAACCCAGACCATCCTGTGCTTGTATTCTTTAGGAAGGCAGTATGGTCCCGTGGAAAGGGCCCTGGCTCTGAAATCATAGGACCTGGGTTCAGACACCTTTACTGACACCACGTGTGTGACCGACCTTATGCAAGTCAATGGATCTCTGGGCCTCCGTTCCCTTATCTGTAGAACAAAGTGGTTGAACTTGATGAACTGGAAGGGGCCATCCCAGCTCTAGGCTCATGTATGATCTTACAGTCTCTCTTGAGGAGCTTATGACCTCTCCTGGGGCTTTCAAGAGCTTCAGTCAGTCAAGTACCATTTACTAAGCCTCTACTATAGGATTCAACATGCATATAAATCCATAAAATAAATGGGTAGAAGAAGGGGTAACAGAAAGTGTCTCTCTAGTCTAGCTCAGGGGCTTAGTAGAATTCCCAGAATCCTTTAAAATGATGAGATCTGGGGCAGCTAAGTGGTGCAGTGAATAGAGCACCAACCCTGGATCAGGAGGACCTGAGTTCAAATCTGGCCTTAGACACTTGACATTTAACTAGCTCTGTGACCTTGGGCAAGTCACTTAACCCTAATTGCCTCCAAAACAAAGGGAAAAAATGATGGGATCTGCAGATACTTACAAGAGCCAGTCAACAGCAACAAGTAGACTGATGTCCTGTGTTGGGAGGCCCACAGCCGTTAGGATGAGAAGCATGGTGACCAGCCCGGCACTGGGGATGCTGGCGGCTCCAACGCTGGCCAGGGTGGCTGTGAGGCTGTAGAAACAAAGAGAGGATGTGACACATGGGAGATAAACTGTTCTTTATCTCCGTCCTGCTGGGCGGTCATTCATCACTCTCCCTCCGGTCCCCACTTCTCCAATACTCCTTGCCAGTTAAAAGGTATCATGGGGTAGCTCTAGAGACCCAAGCTCAACTCATTCAGACAGAGCTGGGTGAACTGTGGCCTCCTTGAACCTCAGTTTCCTCCTTTGTAAAATGAGGGGATTGAACTCATGGCCTCTGACATGCCTTATGTCTAAATCTGTGATTCTATGGTCCTATTTCATCCCCTCTTGTAAAGTCATGGGCTCAGCTTCAGTGGCTGATAATGATGATGGTCATGATCATGGCAGGAGCTGGCATTTACACGGTCCTTTAAGGTTTGCAAAGTGCTTTACATATGTTTTATCACTTAATCATTACAACAATCATGGGAGAGAGGTGCCATTATTATTCCCATTTTAAAGAGAAAGAGAGGCAGCTAGGTGTCCCAGGGGACAGAACACCCCAGCTGGGAGTCAGGAAGACTCATCTCGCTGAGTTAAAATCTGACCTCAGAAGCTTCCTAGCTGTGTGACCCTGGGCAAGTACTTAACCCTGCCTGCCTCAGTTTCCTCATCTGTAAAATGAGGAAGAGAAGGAAATGGCAAACCACTCCAGTATCTGTGCTAAGAAAACCCCAAATGGGGTCATGGAGAGGCAGACAAGACTGAAAAATGACTGAACGACAGACACAGATAAGGAAATGGAGGAACAAAGGTTAAATAACTTGTTCAGGGTCGCTCAACTCCACTATGCATTATGCATCCTGCCTCTTTCTAACTCTAAAATCTATGCCCCTAAGTATCATGACCTCTCCATGTCTCAGTTTCCTATCTATACAATGAGGACCTTTCCAGACTAAATCTATGTTCCCATGTTCCTAAGCAATCCCCCCTCTCCATGTCTCATTTTCCTTCTCTGTAAAGTGAAGGCTCAGACTCAGTGACCTCTGAAGTCTAAGTCTATGGTCCCAGTCCAAGAAAATGGGGGGGGGACTATAATCTGTCTTCAGGTAATAAGTTTACTTAGATTCTGCCAAGCTCTCCCCCCAAAACTCTAAAATTTAGGGGGAGAAGGTCTCTTTGCCATAGTTTTTCTCACTGGAGTATGCAATGAAGGCCCAAGTACTCCCCAGCCAACATCAACGTTAGGATCCAGAGTGCTGAGTTTCCATCGTCATTACAGAGGACAACAAGAAAACCAAACCTTCAGACTTCAGACAATACTCTAGACACTTCGGACATTCCATGGTTGGAATGGAAAAGCCATTATTCTAAGGGAGCCAGACAAGAAATTATATGGAATTAAAAAGGGAACTTTCTTCCTGAAGTATCTCCCATAATTAGCTTCCAATTAGCAATGCTCTGGGCACACCTAGGTCTGTCGTGGAAGTCTCAGTCTGGAAGAGAGGAAGACTGAGGCTCCAGGCCAGTCATCCTTTGGAGAGATCTGAACATTAGCCATTCTCCCTAGTTTATGAGGAGCCACAAAAGACACAGTTTGTCTTGTCTTTCCTTTCCTTTCCTTTCCTTTCCTTTCCTTTCCTTTCCTTTCCT
>NW_027185804.1:24916460-24931405 GCF_028583685.1 Petaurus breviceps papuanus
TTTCCTTTCCTTTCCTTTCCTTTCCTTTCCTTTCCTTTCCTTTCCTTCCTTTCCTTTTTCTCTTCTTTTTTCTTTTTCTTTTCTTTTCTTTTCTCTTCTTTTCTTTTCCTTACTTTTTTTTCTTTTTTTTTTCCCAGCTTCCATTAATCAACACGTCACTTCCAGGGAAGTAATGTTTTAAAAAGAAAATTACTTCTAGTTGACTTTTTCAAGAAGTGAGAAGTGGGGATGCCCCTGTGGATAGCTAAAAAAATTCTAGGGCTACCAAAACATTCCAGTGGCTAATGAAATCATCTAAACAGGCCTAATCTAATTTTTACTAGGAAGCATTTGACATGCCATGCTCAGATCTACCACAATTCATATGCTGTATCTATAAATCCTACTGTTTCCCATGTGTGGGTCTAGAGACTTCTGTTCTCCATGGTCACTTAGGGGAGGACACAGGAGATTAAAAAAACTACGGTTCAGATCTAGACATCTTGGTGAGACTCACTCTGCTGAACCCTGCCTTTAAGAGCCTGAAAGCTGGAGAAAGAAAAGTCTCTGCCTTTTCACTGGGCCTGATTAGAAAACTGAGCAGGCAAATCTTTCCCAAATGCCAATGGTCTTGGCTCTTGCCCTTGTCATATGCGTAATCAGTCTTATGAGTCACTTTATCCTTATTTTCTGCCCTGGAAGCAAACAGCCTTTTAAGGGCACCAGTTCTTGATCTCTAAGCTTGGGCTCATCAATTTTGTGCATTTAAAATTGGGATATTATCACAGGGGTGGAGGTAGGTGTTTATACCCATGCCTTCTCCTATTCTCTGACTCTTTCTGTGCCTGGGTTATAGTTTTAAGCACTGGGTAAGTTCCCAGAGCTCTAACTAGGATATGTGTGTGTGTGTGTGTGTGTGTGTGTGTGTCTGTCTGTCTGTCTGTCTGTCTGTCTGAGAGGCAAGGAAGGGACCAAGTACTTGCCAATTCCTATTCCATGCCAGGCACCATGATAAATGATTTACAAATATGATTATCTCATTAGAGATGAAGGGCACAAACTGTGTCCATGGCCAGCATCACAAAGTTGGACCTCAGTTGAGTCAAGATGCTATCCCAATAGGATGGAAAAAATGATTCTGGGACACCTGAAAATTACTGCTGAGAAGGCTGATAAATGGTGGCACAGCTTAGCCCAGCCTGACATCCACTAGTTTTCCATCTTGACTAATGATTTTCGTTAAATGGGAACTCATTTCTGTTTAATCAATCAACTAAAAAAATCAATTAAGCCTAAGATTTCTATGCTGGTGAAAGCCTAAAGGTGCTGTTGGTGTTCTCCAAATTGAGCATCCTGGAATAAAACCACCATCACTCCACCTTAGTTACACATGTGGGTGCTCCTAAGAATTGAGAAATCCTGATATTTCTCCTAATAGTTTGTATAGAGATCTATTTTGTTGGTGTTCAATTGTTTCAGTCATGTCTGAATCTCTTTGATCCCACTGGGGATTTTCTCGGCAGAGATACTGGAGTGGTTTGCCACTTCCTTCTCCAGAACATTTTACAGCTGAGGAAACTGGGGTAAACAGGGTGAGGTGACTTGTCCAGGGTCACACAGCTGATAAATCTCTGAGGTCAGATATGTACTCAAGTCTTCCTCACTCCAGACCCAGGGCTTCATCCACTGCACCATGCAGCCATCCTATAGAGATCTATAGTTTATTGTTATTATGAATGCTACATTCTTGTTATCAGTTAGACTTTGAAGGGATTATTATCATGATTATTATTGTTCTTGAGACCATTATTATTGAATTCTGTTTGCATAACACTTTACAATTTGTAAAATTATTTCCTCACAATAACCCCATGAAGTAGATAGTGGGAATATTATAAGCCTAGTTTTTCAGATGAGAAAAACTTGATGAAGAGATTTGCCCTAGGACAGGGGTGGGGAACCTGAGACCTTGAGGCCACAGATGGCCCTCTAGGTCCTCAAGTGCAGCCCTTTGACCAAATTCAAATCCAGTTTGGATTCTGTCAAAGGGCCACACTTGAGGACCTAGAGAGACATATGTGGTCTCAAAGTAACAGGTTCCCTATCCCCACCCAAGGACAAGACATCTTGAGCCTACTGGGTCTTCTGACCTCTGTCCAATGCTTTTCCTACAATAAAATACCACATTGCTCCTCAAATATGACAGTAAAAAATACATTTCCCTGCAAAGGTAAATTTATGAACCTAGATTAGACACAACAGAAATTCCTGTTTCCTTTCTCATAGCTATTTGGTTAATAGTGTTGAGTTTCTCTGGTTTTCTTGCCTTATACCTATAGTTACCACACAACTTGGCCTTTCGGTGTCCATTAAACAACTCTTTACCCCCTTTAAGCAGAGTACAGAGTGGGGATTCCTCAAAGCAAGATAGACTGGAGGACGGGGCCATTTTTAGAATTTTGCTTGAGAAATCAGAATTTAGAGCTTATACTGCTGACCTACTCCTTTATAATTTAACAGGCCATATTAGGATAATTTCTTAATTAAATAAGACTTACATTCTTTTGCTCATGCATCATATGCAATTTAAACAAGAATTCACATTCATCACTCATTAGACCTATAACTAGGATGGATAACTAGGGATTTGCCCCAGGGTATCAATATCAACATGGAGGGGAAGGGTGGTCTACCAAAACCACCTTTGTGTGGTGTGGATATTCCTTATGCACTTCCAAACTGAATTGTGAATGGTGAGAATGTGGAGAAAGCTCCCAAAAATGGTTAACATGAATTTAGGATTAGAAATTCAATGAATCAAAGAAGGTTCAAACATTTTTGTTAGGGTGAATACATTAGAATACAAGGTCTATGGGGTTTTGTATCTTAAAGGCTGAGTAGGGACAGAGCTGTCTGTCCTTGTGAGTGTGGTGTTGATGTAATTCAGAAACTGGATTGTAGGCCTGTTTCAAAAGTTTCCAATATGAATGTCTGTGGCAATCCATTATTTCCTTTTTTTTTTTACATTCCCAAGATATTATATAGTGAGAAAGTGTTTATGTAGAAGGGAGATGGGGCAAGCATTTATTAAGCACCGACTATGGGACAAGCACTGTGCTAAGTGCTTTACAAATAATATCTCACTTGATTTCTTTGAGTGAGTGAGGATACATGGGATTTATAATAGTCATCTGAAGCATTACTTTGATATGTTTAATTTTCTCAAAATTATCTCGAGCTAGAAGGGACCTCAGAGGTCTTCTAGTACAATTTCCTCTTTGGGGAAAATGAGACTCAGAGAGATTTGTGACTAGGATTATAGATCTAAGGTTAGAAGGGGAAATGTCATTTAGTCCAAACCCTTTATTTCATGGGTGCTGAAATGGAGGCCCAGAGAAGTAAAACATGACTTATCCAAGGTCACATAAATGGTACCATGAAATGTGATTCTGCTTCGGGTCCTCTGATACTGCATCTATCATTCTTTCCATCACACTGTGCTTCTTTTCTATCTCTGTCTCTGTCTCTCTGTCTGTCTCTGTCTCTTTCTCTTTCCCTGTCTGTCTCCTCTTTCTCTCTAGGTCTCTATCCTCCCCTCTGTCTCTCTCCTTTCTCTGTGTCTCTTCCCTCCTCTCTGTTCTCTCTTTTTCTTTCTTCTCTCTTTCTCTAGATGTGATTGTGTGTCTGTATATACATATATACATACATATACAAACATTTATCTCTATATATCTTTAAACCATGGTGAGCTGAAATGTTTTGGGATTTATTCACTTTTGGGGTCATATTTGATGTGGGATAAATATTTGATAAATAACAATAATGATAACTCACATTTATTTTGTACTTCAGGGTCTACAAAGCCATTTTCTCAGGATAGCCCTGAGGTAGATAAGGCAAATATTATCTCCATTTTACAGATGAGGACAATGAAGTCCAGAGATAAAAAGTGACTTGTCCATCATCACATGGTAAATACCAGACCTTGGACTACAAGACCTTTGTGATCTCACATTATCTCCCTAAATGCCAGTGCCTTTCCTTTGAGATTTACTGTAGGTTATCCTGGGTGTATCTTATTTGTACATAGTTGTTAGCATTGGACTGTGAGCCCCTTGAGGTCAGGGATCATGATTCTACCACCTTTTTTGTTTCTTTAGTGCTTACCACAGAGCCTGGAACATAGGAAGAGCTTAAGAAATGCTTGTTGACTTGGCTTAAGTCAGTAAGGACGGAAACAATTCTGCAGAAAAATGGGAGAGTCAAGACAGACCAGGCATAGAAAGCTGAAGAATTGTGTGGATTTGGGGTGATCCAGTGCCTATAGAGTCTGAAATATTGTTTTATTAAATTTTACAAAAGTGCAGAATTTTGTTTCACTACTACCTTTCCTACCCTATGATTCACATTCTTGTTCTGGCATTTGGTAGCCAGATGACCCTAACCTCCCAAGCTCTAATTTGATTATGGGCAAAATGGGTGATGGGAACAGATAGAGGAAGGTGACTAGATAATCTCACAGGTCCTCTATGGCTCCAGGATTCCATGAATAGCTATCATACTCAGAGGGTGTTCAGTAAGAACCATGGGATGATGATGGTGACAGTGATGATGTGGTAGGAAATCTGTCATCTCCTAAAGATTAAATATAGCAGTGCTAGTTTCATAAGAATCTGGTCTATTTCTTGTGCTAAGCAACTGGATTAATCTTGAAATAAATGGAAGCATTGGCCATAATATTAGTCATTCAACTGGCATAAAGCTTTCTGAAATAAGGGAAAGGATTATCACCATCTTGGTAATGGCTTCATGATTTCAGTATCTTGGGATTGTGGGGTTTTATGAGTATCCAGTAATTGAGGCCAGCTTATGACACCCAAGGGATCTTGGGAGAAAGCTAACCAGATGGACCCTCTTCCTCAAAGAGAACCCTCTTAAAAACTACCCCTCAAATCCAGGAAAAGTCTGCCAGGGAGGAGACTCATCAGTCCTGTGAGGGAAATCAGAGCCAGATGAAAGAAAGATTAACGTCAAGGCATCTGATACTTCCTGGGGTTTGACCAATGGGCTGAGAGAGGCCAGTGACCAGATATCCACCAGAGGAGTCAGCTCATTCTTTCAACCCCAGGATAATGTCCTGCGCCAGCTGCTCATTTCTATTTATAAGAAAATAGGAACAGGATGAGAACATGGGTAACGATGCTCTTTCAGATTACAAGAAGAGTTCTTAAAACCGTCTGGGTGCTTGAATTCACAGGCTATACTGAGTCAGCTTGTCCTGTGGAGTGAATGCCATATGCTTAGCTACTGTTTTTCTCACTCAGACACCCTTAAATTTAAGGGACCACCTCTTTCAACCTCTTGCATTTTACAGATGACCCTCGATCTTACAGCATAAGAAAGTGTTTAGAAAATCTTCAATAAATTAGCATCTAGAACGAAAGTCACAAGTATTTCTGGATAGTCTTCAAGTTTAAAGAGAATACATTTTTAAATGCCCTTATCTGATGAGTAGTATGGTATAGGTTAGTGATTCCCAATTTTTTTCTAAGAACTACTTTCAATAGCAACAGCAAAAATGTGTTGTGAACTATTTTGTTAGTGTTCATTTCAGTTGTGTCCGATGCTTCATGATTCTGTTTGGGGTTTTCTTGGCAAAGATACTGGAGTGGTTTTGCCATTTCCTTCTCCAGTTCATTTGATAGACGAGAAAAATGAGGCAAACAGGTGAAGTGACTTGTCCAAGGTCCCAAAGCTATTACGTGTCTGAGGCCAGATTTGAACTTAAGAAAATCAATCCTCCCAGCTCTGGGCCCAGCACTCGGCACTATGGCTCCACCTAGCTGTTTAATTTAATATACTACTGATACTTTCCAGTATGCCACTGGTTCCCCTGGTAGTGATTCATGAGCCTCGTTTGCAATGATGGTCCAAGGGGTTCATGCTAAAGACTACAATGGCAAGGAATTGCTTATGCATGGCATCAGTAGTATCTTAAATAAACACTAGGTTGGCAGTTAAAACAGCTGGTCTTGACTTTCTACCTGTGTGTCTTTGGGTAAATCACTTCACCTCAAAGTCTCACCTGTCAATGGAAGGAGCTAGACTGGATAATTGCTAAAGTCCATTTCAACAGTAAAGTCAGTAAGTCAAGCATTTATTAAATGCATGCCAGATGATGTGTAAAGTAGTGTCAACATGCAGAAAGGCAAAAACCCAGTCTTTGGAACTTACACTCTAATGATTCACAATCTAAAATTCTGGCCCTTTGATCCTTGGAAATATGCCCTATAACTTTTATGATAAATACAATTGATTTAATTTTAACATGAATAAGCTATTAATTATGGGTAAAAATGAAAATACATGTTCTTTATAATGATATAGAAAGGAAGTAAAATATATATATTTATTAATATATCAATAGCTACCTGTCTATCAATTCATCTGTCTGTCTGTCTATCTAATTATCTACCTATCTATCCATCTATCTATCTATCTATCTATCTGTCCGTCTGTCTGTCTCTCTTTCTGTCTATCTTTCCAGGATAGAGAAAGGAAGAAAGCTCTCTGAGGACAGGTACCTTTTTTCTCCCATTTCTGGCATTATATTCCCAGTGTCAGTACTGTATAGTGCTTAAAATGTTCTGCTTAGAATCAGGAAGAATTTAAGTCTAGATTTACTTCCAATACTAGGTTTGTGATCCTGGGCAATCTCCATGAGCCTCAGGTCACTCCCTAGGATTTATCCAATGAGGCCTAGATGATTTGTGATTTGTTTTGGTGTAAGGAGTTATGCCTTTGTTGATAAAATGACTGGATCTTCCTGTATGCATCTTCACCACCAACCATAGTACCTTATACATAATAGATGCTTAATAAAAGCTTGTTGAATTGACTATATCAGGGCTCGTAGAACTTTTTGCTTTTAAATTTCACCATCTCTGCCATAGATCGTCAGTAATGCTTTAATTGTTTTGGCCTTTATTCCCCATATGGCCTTTTTTTTCGGTTTTGGCTATTATAGATCATAGTTAGGAAACTTTAATTTCGGTTTCTCTCCCAGTTAAGGGGTTCTACAGGTATTAATTACTCCAGAGAAATGAGCTAATGCAACAGAAAAAAAAACAAACCTTTTCTAGGACAAGCTACTTACCTCACAGTTACGATCTGTCCACCATCCAGGACCACCCCATTCATTTGGGCGATAAAGATGGCTGCCACAGCTTCGTATAGTGCTGTCCCATCCATGTTAATGGTTGCTCCAACTGGGAGAACAAATCTGGTCACACGTTTATCAATCCCCAGATTTTCTTCCAGGCAGCGAAAAGTGACAGGCAATGTACCAGCACTAAGAGACAAACACAGAAAGAGAGAGGCCCATCTTGCAAAACCCTTCAAGAAAATGGGATGAGGCAGTAATTTCATTATCATAGGGATCTTAGGGGTCAGTCAGTCAACAAGTTCATCTGATTCAATTACTTCATAGTTGAGGAAACTGAGGCCCAGAGAAGTTAAATGGCTTGTCCAAGATCACAAAGGTAGTTGCAAAGTCAGAATTTGAACCTGGGTCTTCTGACTCCAATTGTACTACAGCGTTTCCATCTTGGCTTTTTTTACTTCCATTCTTCAAGTCATGAGCTGTGTTTGGAGGACCAAGTGCTAAGTTAAGAAGGAGAGTCAGGCCTAAAATTTAATTTAAGCCTTTAACATATTAGCTATTGGGAATACAAAATAATTCTGATTGGTTTGAATTTTCATGACATTTGTTAAGCGACACTGCCTTCCTTTCCCCCAGAATCCACATTCCCACCTGGGCCATCCCAGCTGGTAATATTTTGAAGTACAACTAAAGCCTGTTTGTTTCAAAATGAAATGTTTGCCTGACCTAATTGAGCTGCATTAAGTTTGAGTCAGAAGAGAATATGTTCTAGACACCACCATGGAGGCAGGAAGAATTTTCTAGTGTTCCCTGACTTCGGAGTAGAAAGACTACATGTGTTCTATGGGAACAACAGAACAGAGAAATCCCAGACCCTGGGGGCAGCCCCAGAACTGGTGCTAGAAATGCTGAGGACACTGGACCAGCATGTGAATTACTGCTGAGTACATAAGCTGGGGAGCTTAGCAGCACACTGGGAAAGATGATTCAACTCCCTATTTCAATAGACTTAGACCAGCTCCTCAGACTCTCCTATGTTATCCATCACTGAAGCATGTGATCTTTCTCTCCCTTCATACACACGATGATGGCGTGACTTCATACCCTCCCCTCCCAGATTTGAGCCTATGATTTCATGACCCATTTGGGGAAATGAAGATTCCTGAGGGCTCTTGGATAAATCCCTTAAATAGAAACTTTGTATCACCAAATGTTTTACTGTGTTACTAAAGGTTTCCAAGCTCCAGAAAAACCATTCCCATATGGATGGAGATTGGGGAATGACATAGGAAGTGTCTCCAAGTGAAAATTATGGAAAATAGTGCAGGTGGCTAGGACCCTCCATTGCCTCGGGACACCATCGTTACCTGCTTTTAGAACTTAGCTTGTATTTCAATGAATATATGATCAAGAAACAGGAAAAAAAAATCCCAGATGTGAACAAAACAAATTGGCAAAACCTTTGCATTTTTTTGTTTCTGTCACTTTAGAGGAATTGGACTTGTGATTTCATCAGAATATATAGGAAACTCCAAATTAAAAAACAAAAAACAAAACTATCGATGCATAAAAGCACTTGATTTATAACTTGTAGTTATGTAGAGACCTCAAGACTGAGAGGTTCTTAACCTGGGCTGTGTAAACTTAATTATATGTAAATATAAAATATTTATTTAAAACATATATGTATATATGTTTACACATTTATATACACATATACTATATATGTTATAAAATGTACAAATGTAACATATTTAATTTTTATTATATGCACACATATTTACATATTATGTTTATGTATTTCTATGTGTACATATTTATAAAATATAGAAATAAAATATTAAAAAATTATTAGGTGCACAAATATATTAACACACTGTGCTTATATAGTTGCATATGCATATATTAAATATATAAACATATTTATTAAATATATGAACATAAATATAAAATTGACTAAAATATATAAATATGTATTGATAACTGCGTTTCAATATAATGTTTCCTTTGTAATCCAGTATATTTTCTTTTGTACATTTAAACACTTTATCCTGAGAGTGGCTTCACAGAATGCCAAAGGAGTTCAGGACCCACAAAAATGTTAGGAATTCCTGTCTGAGAGAGTTGTCTGGGACATTGGGAGTTTAAGTGACTTATTGATGATCACACAACCTATGTGTGTCAGAGGTGCTTGATTTTCCCTTCCTTTAAGCTATTTATTATGCCACCCTAGTTCTCTGTTATCAAGTGAAAAATAATAACTGACATTTATGTGGTGCTAAAAATATATCATATATATTTGAATCCCACAAGGACCTACGAGGTCTAACATACATGTTACTTTTTTGTGGATAAAGAAACTGAGGCTCGGGGCAGCCAGGTGGCACAGTGAGTAAGAGCGCTGGCCCTGGAGTTGAAAGACCCGGGATCGGTTGTGGCCTCAGATACTTAACTCTCACACAAAATAACTGGCAGTGTAACCTTGAGCAAGTTACTTAACCCCAATTGCTTTAAAAAAAAAGAAACTGAGGCTCAAAGAGGTTATGACCTTAGGTCATAGATTTAGAATAGTTTCTATCTTAGAGGTCTCCTAGTCCAGGCCCCTCATTTTACAAATTAGTAAACTGAGTCACAGAGATGTGACGTGAATTTGCCCCTGGGGGAAGAGCTGGGACCAGATCTCAGCCCCTCATTCTCAGTCCAGTGTTCTCTCCACTTTGCTGCACTGTGTTTTGGTGTAGCAGATTTTTCTCTTCCAATATTCAGTGTTTTTGGACTTAGTCCATCACAAAGATGAGAGAGAACAGAAAAGGATTAGACTTTTCCTGCTTGGCCCCAGAGGCAGATTTGGGCTCGATGATAGAATTTCTAATGATTACAGATGTTTACAAGGAAGATGTCTTCAGAGGTGATGGGCGCCTTTTCAGGAGAGGGCTTCAGACATAGGCTGGATGACCATTTCTCTGATACATTGAAGTGGGGATTCTTTTGGGGAGGAATGGGATGGTCAGAAAGGCTTCTGAGGTTCTTTCCAATTCTGAACTCCAGTTATTCTGTAAGGATAAACTTAAGAATCAGAACTAGCCCAAAGTGGAAAAGGCTGCCCCAGGATGGAATGAATGCCTCTCCTTGGGAATCTTCTAAGAAATGTTGGCTGACCATGATGCTGGTTGTGTTGTAAAAGAATCTTTTCTAAGTGTGAGTTGGATTCTGTGGCCCTTTCTCATGTGGAGATTCTAAGACTAATCACTTCATCCTTTAGGAAGATGAAGGATTGTTCTGATGAAGGCAGAAATGGAAGCATTAGCTTTGGAGTTCACGGATTTGGGTTTAAATTTTGTATCCCATGCCCAAGATATGGGCAAGTCACATGACTTCTCTAGTTTACAGCCCCTTTATCTGTAAAATTCAAGGGCAGGGCTAAATTGTCTCTGAGTCCCTCCTATTCCACATTTATGATTCCGTGATAATATACTAGTGGGTCTTAATGCATCTGCCAAACCAGCTGGGAGTATTTACCGCTTTCCTCACTTCTCATGGCCAGGCAAGGGTCTGAGGAATCATTCTATCCCCATCTATCTGTCCTTTAGATCCTCAGAAGGTCCATTTAGAGCTATCTCATAACAGGAAGCCCTATCCTTGAGGCCTGGCCTAATTAGGATAGAGACAATTTTCTTCTACTTGCCTCTTGCTATTTTGATGAGATATCATCTTTTATTTCTGCATCCCCCTCTACTACACATACAGACACACACAACCCATCAGATGAGAGCTAAATGCAATCATCCAGAATGGCTATCCAGAGATGGCCTCACAGCAGCGAGATCCTGGAAATACATAAGCCTGAGGCCACTCAAGGGCCCATTGGTGTCCATTAATTCTCATTACTTCACTCACTGGTACATAGTGTCACCCAAGGGCTATGCAATGATTCAGTAGACTTTGGAAAATGAGAGAGTAAGAAAGCAAGAGCTCTCATCCTTGTACTGGATGAATTTAACTGAGAGAAGAAAGAAAAGAAAAATCATTCCAAATAGGCACTTGGATCCCTTTAGCTCTTTCCTACATTGAAAGCTTGTGTGACTTTACAAAATCTCAGAATAAGAAGGGACCTTGGGCGCAATTTATTCATACCCATATCTGACTTAGGAGCATATCCAACAAATAAGCCTCCAGCTTTTTCTTGAAGACCCAGCCTCCTGAGGAAGCCTATTTTAACTTTGAAGAACGCTAATGAGTAGGCAGATTTTTTTTTCCTGACATCTAGTCTAAATTAACTTCTTTGCCATTTCCATTGATTACTCTTGGTTCTGAACCCTGTGGGACCTAAGTGAGCAAGCCTAAGCCATCATCTACGACACAGCCCTTCTCATAACTGAAGTTATTCCCTTCTCTCTTCCCTTCTCCAAGGCAAAACATGCCCAGTTCCTATATATGAAACAGCTGAAGCTGTTTATCATTCCAGTTCCTGCCAAAAGTTAAGCAAACAGACCATCACCCAAATGACCCAAAAGCAGGGTCGCCATGTTGCTCATGTCTTCATGTTGTTGGGCATTGTCTCTCCTAATTGCTTTTGACAATCCCGGTTTTAGGAGGTCATTTCTGGGCCTCCATTCTTCTGGTACCCTTGCTGCCAAGCAGCCTAGTCCCATGCATGTGTCCATTGAGGAAAGCCAGTCAACCATACTTGATTTCTTGATGTGGTACACAGGCTGCTGAAATACAAAGGGCACTGATCTGACTGTCTGAAGGCTTGGTCCTTTCCCCTGTGACACTGAGGGTTAAATACCAATAGGCTGATGTTCAGTTTGCAATCCCTGACACAACAGATTCCCTCAAGGAAACTCTAGCCAAATACTAATTTCTAAGAAAAAAAAATGATGGTTTCGATAGAAACAGTGAATGATTTGGAGAGAAAGGAACTTGTTTCTCATCTGGCTCTGCCACTTACTCTCTATGTGATTCCATCACTCTAGGCCTTGGTTTTCTCCTTTGTAAATATAAAGATATTAGACTAGAGGGCCTCTATGGTGCTTTCCAGGTTTAGCTCTAGGATAGGCTAGGCTAGTGTCATAGACCTAGTGCTGGAAGGGACCTCAGAGGCCATCTGGGCCAACACCTTCATTTTTTACAGAAGAGGAAACAGAGGCCCTTGTCCTACTCAAGGTCACACAGATAATAAACATAAGATATGACCATCTGACTCCAAAGCTACTTTTTTTTTGCATTTTTTAGAGGGCAATTGGGATTAAGTGACTTGCCCAAAGTCACATGGCTAGTAAGTGTGTTAAGTGTCTGAGGCTGGATTTGAACTCAGGTCCTCCTGACTTCAGGGCCGGTGCTCTATTCACTTCCAAAGCTACTTCTCTTTCTGCCATACAACTCAATAGAAGTCTTTTAACATCTTTGAGCCTCAGTTTCCTCATTTGGAAAATTTTACTTCTCTTACTTCCCAAAGCTATTTGGAGGACCTAATGTGAGAAAATTGATGTAAAGCCCTTTACTGCTCTTAAATGGGTATATCAATCCAACTATGATGATGATGATGAGGTTAATGTAAATAGTGATGAATCATTGCTTAGTTCCCAACAGTAATGTCAGAGAAAAGGACCAGAAATCACTCTGGGATTTGTGAACCAAACCAGTAATTAATCAAAAGATCGTTTCTTGGAGCCACTAATTTTCCCTCATAGGCATAGCTAGAATCCTTATGATTAGAGACACTAAGGCAAATGGGAAGTTTCCGAGGCCCAGAAGGAATGGAGGACAAAAGTCCTAAGATGTTCCCCCATTCATCTGGAATTAACAGCCTGCTTCTAGACAGACAGGTCATATGGGCAGTTTCCCATGTTCTCCTGCAGCTTTCTATTATCCCTGATCCCAAAGTCTATTGATTTCACTTTCATGGATTTGTTAGAATGAAATTAGAATCAGGTTTGCTAAGTGGTTATTACCCCCATCTGGGTCTTGTGAAGACACTGAATATTTGTCTTCTAAGTCAGTTATGAAAAACCTGAATGGAATCTTCTCTGGCAGACAACTGTTGGACTGTGAACTAGATGCTAACCTTAAAAGTAAAAATCCTCAGTTCAGCTCTCTGTGATTTGGAGAATAAATAAGGCTAGACCACAGAGTTCCCTTCTTCCTCACCTGACCCTACCCCCTGTCCTGTTTTGTGATGGTTCATCATAGATTTAGCTTGGGAATGGACTCTAGAGGTGATATCAAAAGACACTCTCATTTTACAAAGGTGGAAACAGAGGCCCATAGAGGTAAAGTGACTTGTTCAAGGCCACATAAGTAGTAGATGGCCAGGCTGGGATTTTAACTGAACTCAAATTCTGTAGACCTACATACACAAGCAAGGAAAAGTCAACTGTCTCAAGTTTACTATCATTGCCATTTTGGAAACCACTGGTAAAGCAATACCTGGTGATTTAAAGTATAAAATCTGACCCATAAAATGATTGAAAGATTTCTTTTCTTTGGTCCCCAGGAGTTCTCTTGGGTTCCTTCACATCAGGTTTGTCTGGTAAGTGAAGAAAGGACTTCTCTATTAATGTCACATATACCCATGAGAAACTCATTCTGGCTGCAAATTGGAAGTTCATATGGTGTTCAGAGAGCCCATGAGGAGGCAAGGTAGATGATGAATTCTGATTTGCCTCCCAAAGGTGCCCAAGTGTGTCAACCCTGCCTCTTTCTATACTCAGAATCTGTTCTCCTGCTTTGGAAGAATTACTCTTCAGAAAGTCAAGGCAATGGGGCATTCCTAACAGAGAATTTTCCAAGAAGATATATTTGGGGAGTTTCAGAGTTGAGAAAAAGAACATTTTGTGACAGGCTTCTGGAAGGCTTTAAAAAAAAACAGGGAAAAGACCCAATAATTCCATTGTTGTCTCTGACAGTATTAGCCAAAACAACAAAGGAGGACTGTCTGTTCAAAGATTTTAACGGCACTGTTATTCATAATTACAAAATCCTGGAAACCAGAAAAAAGTCCAGCAGCAGGGGAATGTTTAAATAAATTGTAGAACTTCAATGCAATGGAATTTCATAATGTAATGAAGACCAGCACACATGAAGAATACAAAGAACTCAGTATGGAAAGAGTTGTGAAATAATGTAAAGGGAAAAAGAAAACCAGAGAATGAGCTATACATTCACCACAGATATTTAAAGCAAATGAGAATTTGTAATGGGTTTTGTTTCTCTTGTCTTTTCATTTAATAGGGAAGGGAGAAGGAGAAAGATAATTTGGAACTGAAAAAAGAATAAAATCTGTATTTTAAAAAATAATGATAAAGTTAATGAAAATGAATGGACAAACAAAAACATATAGGGACTTAGGAGGAATGACTGAGAAGTTTTCAGGATACCTTATGGTTCCTCTCCTACTAGAATAAGTCAATCAAAAGAATTTAGTGAAGTTTAAATATGGAATTAGAGATGGGTTACAACCTATGATTTCTTTACATAGAGTCAATGTCTTTTTCTGGGTCAAGGAAGAAGCCAGTCTAAAGCCGAAGTGATTGACTAAGAAGATTGGTCATTCCTATTGATAGTATATAAAAGTATATAAAAGAGGGGGTGCTACACTATTTTATTATTTTAAATTTAAATTGTTACTAAGCAAGTATAGTTGCTGATGTTCAATGCTGTTTGTAATGAAACAATTTAAAATTTTTAAAAGGAGATAAAATATGAGAGGAGAAAGAAGAGAAGAGAAGAGAGGAGAAGAGAGGAGAGAGAAAAGAGAAGAGGAGAGGAAAGGAGAGGAGAGGAGAGGAGAGGAGAGGAGAGG
>NW_027185804.1:24931505-24931609 GCF_028583685.1 Petaurus breviceps papuanus
AGGGAGGGGAGGGGAGGGAAGGGAAGGGAAGGGAAGGGAAGGGAAGGGAAGAGAAGAGAAGAGAAGAGAAGAGAAGAGAAGAGAAGAGAAGAGAAGAGAAGAGA
>NW_027185804.1:24931619-24932403 GCF_028583685.1 Petaurus breviceps papuanus
AGAAGAGAAGAGAAGAGAAGAGAAGAGAAGAGAAGAGAAGAGAAGAGGGAAGAGAGGAAAGGAGAGGAGAGGGGGGAGGGAGGGAGGTGGGGGAAGGTCATATGGAGAAACTAAGTATACTGTTCAAGTGAAACTTATAATTTCACTTAGAAATCTTGGTATGAATTGAGCATGGATATATTATAGTCTCTTATTGTCTAAAATATTAGCAAAGAATTATTAGCCAGGATTCATTCCTTCCTGGTGAACATTTCCTAGAAACATGCTTAGAAAGGCAGCAATACCAAGTGTAGAGTGCTGGATTTGGAGTCAGGGGGCCCTGGGTTTGAATCTTGTCTCTAACTCTTACTAGCTGGGTGACCATGCTAAAAAAACTCTCTAAAACTGACTAAACTCTCCAAGCCTTAGGTGAGTATCTAAGATTCTTTACTAAGTTACAGATGGACTCAATGTATTTGAGTTCGATTGGATGGTCATTGTGATCCCTCCCAACTTTAAAATTCTGTGATTTTGATTTTTATCATTGAAGGAGGGAATTCTTACACCAAATGAATTCACAGATAACTGACTTATTAACATGATCCCTTAGAACACCCAGAGTCTCTTGGTCTGAATCCTAGCTCAGTCACTCCTTCTTACAAAGCTATCCTTCTCTAATCAGATCTCTGACTGGTTTTTATGACAAATAATTTGAGAGATAGAAGCCAGGGATGTGGGGGTTGGGGAAAGGGATGGAAGGAGAAAGAGAAATGATTTCTTGCATCCTCTACCTGGAAGCTGTCCC
>NW_027185804.1:24947403-24952012 GCF_028583685.1 Petaurus breviceps papuanus
AGTATGGTGGAAAGTGGGCATCAACCAAGAACCTACACCCTATATCAAGATAAAGTCAAAATAGGTTCATGATTTAGATATAAAGGCTGATACTATAAGCAAACTAGGAGAGCAAGGAATAGTTTACTTGTAGGATCTATAGAGAAAGGAAGAGTTTATGACCAAACAAGAGATAGAGAACATTATGAAATGCATATCTAAGTACTGGTTCCCAGAAATGCGATACAGACATAAGGGCCAGGCTGGCATCAGGAGGAATAATGATGTACAGAAGGGAGGGATTGTTTTTTCTGGCCTCCCATCTTCCATCATCCCTTTTCAATATCCCTTCCCTCTCCTCTGATCCTTTTTGACCACCCAGACCCTCCTAGGCACCCCTATGCACCATCATTGTATCAAAACCATCAAGTACCATCAAAAGACAAAAACGATGATGATGGGTTCCTCAATCTTTGCAAAATGCTTTAAAATCTTATTTCCCTTGATCCTCACAATAACCCCGTGGGAGTCACAGCACACCAGCTATGTGCTCTAGGACAAAGCCTGCCTGCCATGGCGGGAGATTGCAAGAATGACTGACCCAGACACGGATGAGCAGCCAGCCTACCGTGGGCCAGGTTCTGAGCTAGAGGCAGTTAGGGTTAGGGTGGAGCGCTGGACTCAGTCAGGAAGATGGGAGTTCCAATTCTGCCTCAGATTCTTTGTGGCTTTGTGAACCAGACCAAGTCTCCAGCTCTCTGTGCCTCAATGATCTCATATGTAAAGTGGGGCTAAGAACAGTACTTGGGGTTATGATGAAGATCTATTAATGTAACATATGTAATGTGATCTGCAAATCTACAGTATGAATAGGTGGCAGGGGCAAATGCTGGCCCAGAGGCGATGGATGGAGAGAGGCAGCAGGAAAATGAACAGCTTATGTTGATAGAGTGCTTTAACATTCACAAAGCTTTTTACGCACATGATCCAATCAGTCAAAAAGTATTTATGAAGGGCCTAGTATGTGACAGGCTCCAGGGATGTAAGGACAAAGAATGAAATAATCCCTACAGGAGAGATGCCTCCCAAGAGCCCTGCTAGGTAAATGTTTACTGTAATACTATATGTAATAAATACTACAGTTCTTCCCATTTTACAAATGAGAGAGCTGAGGCTTGGGGCAGGTGGTAATTTGCCCATATTCCACAGCTAGAATGTGTCAGAGATAGGATCTGGCCCCAGTTTTCCTCTCTCTAAGTCTGGTACGTTATGGTCCATGGTCCTATTCCACTGGCTTCAGATGGAACCATGTCCCTTTCCTCTTCCTGCTGAAGAAGAGAGTCTGTTTAACAAAGCCATGATCTCCTTGAGTAGGGTGGACCAGCGAGTGAAGAGGTGCCCCTACCTAGCACATTCATCCCGTCCTTGAACTCCAAGCTTTTCTTTATAATCATCTGGGTTTCCTCGGGGGCCTCTGTCTTGGTGTCATTCAGCAGAGAGATCATGGAGCTGGTGGCATTGGCTTCTTCGCTGGGCTTGGGGGTGACCATCACTTTCTTGGTCACTGTTTGGATCTGAGGGAGTGAAAAAGAAAGAGACACGTATAAACCCCCATAGGTTCATTTCACAAGTTTTGTAAAGAAACCCCAAGTAACTCCCCCACTGTCTCTGCTCATTATAGCCTGAGAAAGGGATTAGTCTAGTGCTTCTTAACTGTGTGTGTATCTGTGTCTGTGTCTTTGTGTGTTTGTGTGTGTGTGATAGAAAATCCATGTCACTCCTGGAGTAACCCTCACAGTAGTGCAGGACAGGGCCCTGTTATTATAGGACAGGGCCCTACAGGTATAATTATATATACTTTGTTGTCATTGTTGAGTTGTTTCAGTTGTGTCCAATTCTCCATCTGGGGTTTTCTTAGTAAACATACTGGAGTGGTTCGCCATTTCCATCTCCAACTCATTTTACAGGTGAGCCAAACAGGGTTAAGTGACTTGCCCAGGGTTACACAGCTTCTGAGGCCAAATTTGAACTCAAGACTCATCTTCCTGACTCCAGACCCAGTGCTCTATCCATTGTATCATAGAGATGCCCATACACCCTTTAAAGATGAGGAGACTGAGGCTGGTGGAGGTTATGTGCCTTGTCCAAGATCAATCACAGAGCCAGGAAGGGGAGGGAACAAGGATTTATTTGCAGCTTACTACATGCCAAACACCAGGCCAAACACTGAGTAGGTGCTGTTATTATGTGCATTTTACAGTTGAGGAAACCGAGGCGGACAGGAGTCACACACATACTAAGTAAGTTGTCTGAGTGTGGATTTGAACTCAGATCTTCCTAACCGCAGGTCCAATGCACTATCTACTGCTCCACCTAGCTTCTAAATAGTAAGTGGCAGTGCTTACCTCAAAGTCCTCATGAGGACACTTCTGAGAACTCTGTTGGGAAGTTTGGGGCATTTGTGGTCATCAAAGGTGAACCCTTCTTGGCATTAGGGATGATAGAAGGAAGAAGTAAAAGAAGTGGGAATATCTGTAGAGTTAAATGAGAAGCCAAATACATGCAAACCTGTGTTTAACACAGCGTCTGGCATACAGTAAGCACTTAATAAATGTTTGTTGGATTGGGATCGGAGGTCATCTTGAGATGGGAGATTTCACTGCCATGAAACCAGTCTGGCTTCCTGTCGAGTCTGTTTCTATAAGTGAATCAGCTTTGGACGATCTCTCCCACCCAAGGTGTTAAATTTGCTGTCTCATCTTGGGGTCATTGAGATGAGACAGCAAGTGTGTCAGCGTTCCTCCAGACACATGGCCGTGCCAATAAGATGAGCTCTGCTAGAACAATATTGCTTCGAAGGTGCCCTTAGCTCCAACTTCCCAATCCATCCAGAGTCCTTAGGGTCAGATCTAATTCACGTTCCAAGGAATATAATAATTGCAAAGCATGGCCTGGAGATGCTCCTTCCCTGTGGGACAGTATAGGACTTGAGACCTCTTTTTTAAGTGGGAGTGTGCATTGGGCCCTGGACTCAGTGGGTCAGAATAGTGTTCTAATGACGGGTCAACCTCCTTGGAATGGTGGAACAGTCTCTTCTCTCACACTAGCCAGCTACTTTGCAAACACAGGCCACTGGTCAAAAGGGAGGCCAGTGTGCAAGACAGTGTTTATGCCAAAACAAAAATACCTTATTCTCTCCCCATCCCACGTCCCCTTGCTGGAAAAAACAAAACCAAGTCAGAGTTTATGCCTGACCAAGAGTGGGTGATGAGTGTCTCCTTCATGCCTGTAGGATGTTCTAGAATTAGGATGTGAGTTAGCGTGAGGAGGAGGAAGAGGACCTAGACATGTCCCCCACCTCCACAATTGTCTCCCCCATCCAGTTTCCAGGAGTCACCATCCCAGAGTCTAGATAATCTGGGAAAGATCTAAAATTATCTCTGTCAAGACAGGAGGATCTGGTAGAGTAACCCAAGCCTGATGGCTGCCCACTAATTGCTTGGTTCTGAGGGTTTTTTGCCCAGGAAGATAAAACTGCCTGGACAGAAGGGGACTTGCCAGTATCCCTCTGACACACTCCATGCTGTGGCTACCAAAGTGATGGGCACTTGGAGATGTCTAGTCTTAGATGATATGGCTTCTGGGGGTCAAAGGATAATTAGGATCTTGGAAGGGACCTCAGAGGGCATCTAGCTTAGCCTCCCTATTTTAGGGATGAGGAAAGTGAAGCCTAAGGAGGTGAAGGTCACACATAGGAATCTTAAAAGCTTGAAAAGTGTTTTTACATATTTATTAGGTCATTTGAGCTTTACAGCAACCCTGTGAGATACACACTTCAAGTATTATCCCCATTTTACAGATAAGGAAAGCCAGGGTCAGGAAAGTAAAATGACTTGCTCCTGGTCACACAGCTAGTGAGTATCAGAAGCAAGATTTGAACTTAGGTCTTCCCCCAAGTTCAGCATTCTGTCCATTATGGCATTCTGTCCCTCATTGAAAGGGCACTGAAGGAAAAATGTGCCCTCGGCTGGTATAGAGCATGGGACAGTCATGTCCTTTAGAAGAAGGGAATGAGGAGCTCATAGGGCAGTGACAGGTGGGTCAAGAAAAGTACAGGAGAGGAAGGAGAGAGGATCAGAGGGAAAGAAGGGGAGAGAGAGAGAAAGACAGAGAGAAAGGAACAGAAACAGGCAGAGACAGAGAGAGAGAAGGAGGGAGGGAAAGGGAAGGAAAGAGGGAGACAAAAAGACACAAGGAGACAGAGAGAGAGAAGGGGAGAAGGGAGAAAGGGAGAGAAAAGGGAGGGAGAAACAGACAAAGACAGAGAGAGAGAGAAAGAGGCAAAGAGATAGAGGCAGATAAAAAGAAATACAGAGACAGCCAGAGAGCAAGCAAGAAACAGACAAAAAGACAGAGAGACAAAAAGAGAAAGACAGGGAGAGTCAGATATATTTACAGAGACATACAAAGACAGGGAAACAGAGACAGTCACACACAGAGAGAACACAAGAAATAGAGACCAAAAGAGACAAAGAGAGAGACAAAATAGACAGAAAGAGAGAGACAGAGAAAGTCAGAGAGAAGGAACAGAGAGAGGAATCCAGAGACAATGGGGGGGGGGGGAAAGGGG
>NW_027185804.1:24952112-24992992 GCF_028583685.1 Petaurus breviceps papuanus
GAGAGAGAGAGAGAGAGAGAGAGAGAGAGGAGAGAGAGCGAGAGCAACACAGATCATCCCTTAGTTTCCTTTACCAGAATCCCAGGGATGACCTCTCTATTAGGTCACCCGCAAGAATGTCAATGGGGAAAAGATACACTTTTGGTTACCTGTTGGAAACATGCTTGGACAAGGTTTTCAGGGAACAGGTTTCGGATGAGGTCAAGGAAGGCATCCAGACTGGACACTTCATCATTCTTCTTCCCGGGTCCCAGCTGCTTCTTTAACTTGGGGTTCCCTGGGTGAATGGCTAAGACCAAAATGACCCCGAGGACAGCAGCAATGATGGTGGTAGACATATAGTAGACCATGGCTCTTGTTCCCAGGCGACCACTGGCTTTAGCATCCAAGCCGGATAGACCTAGAGACAAAAGAAATAGAGCAGAGAAAACTATGGCCCAACCCATTCTAGTTATCTAGACTATGACATTCAGCCCCAAAGAGTGGACATCCATCATTTACAGATGAATCAAGCCTGACAGGGAAAATGAATGCTTTGGGGCACAGAGAATCAAAAAGGATTTTGGCAGGCTAGAACAATGGTCTAAATCAAACAAAGTGAAATTTAGTACAAAAAAGTATCAAGTCCTCCAGCTAGGGACCAAAAAAATCAACCCCGTGTCTCATACCCCATGTCTCCACATTGGCAGGACTAGAGCATCTTTCTATTTGACTGGGGATTTTCCTGGACTTTCTTTCAGATTTCTCCTTTAATTTGATGGTACCTTGTTTCAGTTCTCACCCGTGTTGGCAATTTGGATTGGCTGTTCGGAGAACAGTGCTTCTAACTGAGAGAGTCCGCCTGGTATGGTAGAAAGAATGCTGGTTTGGGAGCCATGGCCTTGGGTTCCAGTCTTAGCCCTGCTACTTTTGCCTGTGTGACTTTGGGCAAGTCACATTATCTGTCTGGGATGTAGTTTCCTCATCTGTAAAATGAGAGGGCTGAACTAGAAGGCATCTGAGGTTCCTTCCATCTCTAAATTGCCAGGATTTATGTGTTGCTGTAAGGTTTGGAAAATGGTTTCAAATATTATCCCACTTGATCTTCAATAACCATGGAAGGTGATAATAATAGTAATAATTAACATTTATTTATTATGTGCCAGGCACTGTGCTAATCATTTTATAATTATTATCTCATTTGACCCTCAAAACAATCCTGGCAGTAGGTGCTATTACCATCCCCATTTTATAGATGAGGAAACTAAGGCAGATAGAGGTTAAGTGACTTTCCCAGAGTCACACAGCTAGTGTCAGAGGCTGGATCTGAACTCAGGTCTTCCTGACTCCAGGCCCAGCACTCTGTTCACTGATTGTATGAACCATCACCGGGGGTAGGAGACACTCTTTTTGTTTCCTAAATCATCGAGGTAGAGTAGAGGACCAAGCCTCAGTTTCTCCAAAAAGCATAGTCAATGCAAGAGAAACATTATTTACTGACTCCATTTGCATTAGATTCAAACCTTTAGTTTAAGGTGAGTTGGTAGACCAGGACAAGAGCCCGTGTGCCTCCCACATTTCCATCCTGTCCATCTCACCTGTAATTAGGCTGGAGATGATTAAAGGGAGAATGAGCATTTTTAACATCCTCATGAGGATGTCTCCGGGGAACGCTATTAACATGACCACATCGGGGTGGATGGGGGACGCCAAGCGGAGAAGGCCTCCACATACAGCTCCCAGGATGACGCCTGCAAGGAAAAAGGGAGAAGGGATCAGCAAAGCTTGTGTCCCCAAAGACCGCATTGCAGAGTGTCCTGGTTCTCCTTCGTCTTGGCTTTTTGTGGTGGGGATGACAGTGTGGGACAAACACGAGCCCAGGAGGAAACCTGCATCTTAGTGTTTGTGGTGCTAAAGGAGCCAAGTTCTCCAGCTTTAATCACTCTGGAAGCCAGAGCTGGGAGAGTCATGCAGAGTGTATTCACAAAGTATTTCTGGGGTTGGTTATTTAGTCATAAAATCCCAGAGACTGGAGGTGGGACAGACCCAGAGAGACAAACGTAGCTCTCATCTCCACCCCTGCCATTCACCTCAGATCAAACAGAAGGAGATGGGGATACAAAGGGAAAATATTTTGATAATTTCTCCAGGATTACTTCATCTTTTGACCATGCATCAGTACAGGCTTAGTAGATAAACTGTCTAGTCTAGAGTTAGAAGACCTGAATTCGAATCCCACCCCCAACACTTATGAGCTATGAGCCCCCAAGCAATCTGCTTCCCTCCCTGACACTTATTTTCCTCCTCTGTACAATGAGGGGACTACATGAGATGATCTGAGGTCCTTCCCAGATCTAATCCTCGGATCTTATGCCCATAATATTACTCTCTGAGTATTTTTAAATTTGCAAAGCATTATGAAAACATGATCTCATTTGAGATCACATATACAAGGACACATGTATATACACATACATACATAAAGAGGGAGAGAGTGAAAGAGACAGAAACATGGGGGGAGAAAAAAGGGGGGAAAGAGAAAAAAAAAGAAGCAAGCAAGATAGGCAGGCAGACATATATAATGGGGGGGGCAAGAGCTATGGCTTCACTACTATGAGGAGCTTCTCATGTGGAAATGCCCTCCAGCATTCAAAGCCAGTCTGATCCAACAAGCATTTATTAAACACTGACTGCATACAAGATACTATTCAAGGCACTGGGAACACAAGACAGAATGGAGAATTGCTCCTTCTCTCAAGGGTCACTTAGAGTTGAAACGGATCTCACAGGTCATTTAGGCTTCATTTTCCAGAAGAAGAAACTGAGGGCCCAGGGAACTGAAGTTGTCTATCCAAGGTAAATAGATAGTAAATATGAAAGGTGGTATTCAAACCCATGTCTTTGACTCCAGAGTTGGGGTTTGACTTTCTTTCCATTTGTTGCTTTCCTGACATTGTGGGATGGGGTGGGATATAACATATAAAAAGATAATCACTGAGGTGATTATTTGAGGAAGGAGGGAGCCCTAATGGGGAGGGAGTCAGGCAAGGCTTTCCGTGGGAAATAGAGCAGAGTCCTGAAGGAATTGAGGGGGTCTCAGAGACACCATGGAAATGGACATTGACAGTCTGGACTGAAGCAGATCAGCAGCTGGGCTGTAATTTAGACTCTTGGGGAACTGCCTGGTACCCCCAGAAGCCATATGACTACCCAAAGTCACACCACCCCCCATGTGTCAGAGGCAGATTTGAAACCAGGTCCTGTCAATTCCAAAGCAGGCCCCTTCTTTCCACTGTGTCCTGTTCTCTCTCACCTTTTTACATATAACCAGATTTTTAGAGTCCCTGTTTTATGAGTTGGGTTGGGAAAAATAACTTTTGTTCTAATTATTATTGTTGTTTGGGAGGGAGTTAGGTCAAAACGACTTGGAAGTCCTGGTGGATTGAAGGAATCAGTTTGGACTGTTTCACACAAACAACTGCTTGTGAGTCTACGGTTAACTGCTCAGGACCACATCAGAAACCACAAGAGTAACTGAGCTGTTCTCTATGGCCAAAAAGTTCCTGCAGCAACCTCAAAGGGGAATATCCTAAAGAACTTACTTCAGGAGTCAGCACTAGAGCATGCTGGTGGGGTCCAGAATCTGAGAGATAGAGGGAACAGAGGTCCAAAGACCTCTAAGCATATTTCCTACTCTCTCCCCCAGTCCCTTTCAATCTGAAGAAATGGAAAATCCCATTTGTTCAGAGAGGCAGGAAGTCCTCAGTGACCTATGGAAAACCCACCCACAGTGACAAGTCCAAAGGCACTGTTCTGAGTGAACTCATCAGAGGTCATGAATATCTGTTCCCCAAACTCCCAGCCAATACAGCCCAGAGTAACTGAGCTCCAGGAGGGCCAGGGAACAGATGGATGTGATGGGCAGAGTCTCTTAGGGGGGAAATGAAACAGATGGAGAAGTTACACAAGGGTTCATTCTGGGGACCGCAGCCATCAGCTGCCAGTGGGAGCCGGTGCAAGGTCGTTTGCCCTGAGGCCCTCCGTCCATGCTGACTAGACAAATCCTGGTTAATAGTCTCAGTGGAAAAGAACCAATTTTCATACATCTAGGGCTGGAAGGGACCTCAAAGGTTGTCTAGTACAACCTCCTAATTTTACAAATGGGGAAACTGAGGCCGAGAGACTGCAACCAGTAAATTATGGGACCATATTTAGACCTCAGAGGGGACTCAAAGGCCATCGACTACAAACTCCTCATGTTACAGATGATGTGACTGAGACCTGGGAAGAGGAAGCAGCTTGTTCAAGGTCTCATAGGTGGTAGTCAGAAGAGGGAAGTGACCCCAAGTCTGATGGCTGTGGAAGGCTGTATCCAATTCACCGTACCACGATGATCCAGCTTAGCAAGACTTGACTTTCCTTCTCTAATCACCTAGTTTCTATCTAGTTACCAGAGGAGAGACAGATGTTTGTTTCAAAGGAGCCCTTTCCTCAGTGAGTTGGCCCCTGTTGGCTAGGATGACAAACTCATCTGGGTCCATAACCTGTTTGCAGCAGGCATGATGAGATCTTGGGATCCCACCCAGGGAACACCAGCATGAGCCATCATGCCTTTGTTTCTATCAGGTTTGCTGATGATTTTTTTTTTGGTAATTTGTGGAATGAGCCAAAAGAATCTCATTATGAGTATTAAATTATGTTTGTGTAACTCTGCTACCTGAAAAGCAGGAAGCTGAAACTCAAGCTTCATGTTCTTGACTCCATACTTAGAAAAAAGATTCCCTGACTGAAGTTTTATTTTAAATTCTTTATTTCCAAATCCTAAAGTAATATTTATTTGAACTAAGTAGGAGCCTTATTATACTGGTGTAGTCATGAAAACGTTGTGTCTAGGCTTTGCTCCTTAATAACAGCAATATTCTCTATATAACCACCAACAAGACACGATTTGACCATCAATAAAAACGAACCTACAAACTACTAAGTTGCATTATTCTAGGCTCTTACCGTGTACTTCATATATTAAATCCCATGAATGTTATTTTTATAAATTCAAGTCTTGGTTTTTGTTTTTCGGGGTCGGATGAATTTCACCACAATCTTGTTTGAATACATTTAAGCAATGCTTCTCTTAATGCAGTCAGTGGAAAGCAAATTGCAAAGGAGTCTTTCTTAGATGAACAAGAACAAGGCTTTGGATTGTTCAAAAAGAATATTGTGTGACTATTCCCAAGTTAGGGGAGACCCATCACCAAGAGTAACTGGTGAAAATATATGGACACATATTGGTAGGCATTTCAATTACTCAGTAACATCACCTCGGTGGGGATTTCCTTCAACAGAACAAACAGAGATCCTTTTCTGGCTGCCAAATCAATGAGACTTGTCCACACCCTCCTGGGAAGCCTCCATGAGGTATCAGGGGCAGGGGAACCCGACATGCTGGGGAAGTGACTTGAGTCTCTGGACATTGCATAGATACCAATGGAGTACATGGGACTGGACATTGATTGTTCCTTGTTCTTGCTTATGCGACTGGCTCAGCCATTCACCTCTTGGGTGACATCTCTTCTTCCCTCTCTCTTGTGCAAGTCTTGGTGGGGAACAACATACTGAGGCCTGTTCCTGGCTGCCACGTGCCTTTCCACTGCCCTTCGGGTGACCCCAAATTTTAAAACATGTGCATAATATATTAAGATTTCAGCACAGGAAATGTCACAGATGGAGAATAAAAGAGGTTGGGGGGAAAAATAATAGTGCAGGATGAATAAAATTATCATAACAGCAACAGACATACTAACTACCACCAGACAAAATATACACACACATACGCACAAATACACACAAAAGTGCATACAAACCCAATAATAACAATAGCAAAACATAAAAAGAATTCATAGTAGGAAAAAATTAGAAGGGAACATGATAACAGATGAGCTGCTTTTGTTATTTTTTAAATGTTAATGTACACTTTAAAAAAATTGTAAAATGCCAACCAGGTGGGAGAACAAAATGACTGTAGGGGTGAGTGGACATATTTTGGGTCAGGTGAAGCCTTTTGTATCCCTGAAACCAGATCAAGTAGAAAATACTTTATTCTAGCTATTGATAAAGGCAGCCCCATTTCCTAGGGAAAATTTTTCAGCATGAACAGTGTAGGACTTAAGAGAAGCCAAAGACTCATGTCGATTCATTTTGAGTCAATCCAACAAGAATGAATAAAAGGGCTACTCTATGCCAGTCATTATTGCAGGGACAAAAACCTCTTATTCATCAGGAATTATGCCATCCCTGGGAAAGGAAAACAAAAATGAATCTATATATGCCCTCATGGAACTTACGTTGCATTGGACTCCTTAGAGCAGGGATCTATATAACCTGGAGTCTATGAACTTGTTATTTTATTTATGTATATCTATATTGATATACATATATATATACACACGCACACATATATACATACATATACACACATATAACACATATTTAGTTATATATATTAGATATATAATTATATATAACAATGTATTAAATTAGATAAGTACGAATATATCTTTGCATATTGTTGATATATCATGTTATCATATAATAATGCAATGATATCTAGATATGCCATTATACAATGTGTAAACACACGTTTTTGTGTATATTTAGTCAAGTTTACAGACTTCTCAGAATGTTTTTAAATTTATAAAATACAGGAAAATTCTAAGGAAACTAATTCTACTGAAATACAATGATGGATGTATACATGTATCTATACGTATATAGATAATACAGTAATAATACCATCATCAATTTATGCAATATATTTATATACCTATATTGGTAGCTATATTTCAATATAATTAGTTTCTTTTGTAATTTTCTGTATTTTTTCTGCATCTAAAAATATCATTCTGAGAAATCAAGAAGTTTGACTAGGCTCCGGAAGAGTCCATAACACACAAACAGCTCAAGAATCCCACCATCAGCATAATTCCTCCCTTTACTGATGAGGAAATTGAATCCCAGAGAAGTTAAGAGACCTCCATCCAGTCACAAAGTTAACAAGTGGCAGAACTGGTATTTAAACCTCAGTCTCCTGAATAAATTATCCCATCTGTAAAATGGGTGCTATTATTATCCCTTCTTATGAATGAGGAATTGGAGGCTAAGGAGTTAAGTGGTTTGTCCAGGATCACAATCTAAGAAAAAATACCAGTTCAGTTCTTTCTATAGGCAGCTAGGTAACATGAAGGGACAGAGCTGTGGCTCTGGTTTCAATGATACCTGGGTTCAAATTCAGCATCAGACACTTTCTAGCTGTGTGACCCTGGGCTAGTCATTTCACCTCTATTTGCCTGTTTCTTCATCTGTAAAATGGAGATCATAATAGCACCTGCTTCCTAGGATTGTTGCAAGGATCAAATGAAAGGGAAATTGTAAAGCACAGTGCCTGGTATATAGCTATCATGGTCATCATCATTATTTTCTCATGGATGGCTCGTCCTTCTCTGGGTTAGTCTTCCCCTTTCCTCTAATCAGCCCCCTTTCCCTCCGATGGGGCCATAAGAAGAGGAGGGCTTGTATCCAGGACATACCAAATACTGTCAGAGAAAGCAGAAGGTTCTTCCCGAGCCAGTCCCATATCCTCAGGCACAAATTTCTGCGTTTGGGTTCCTCTGAGCTCAGGTGACTCTCATGCATCCGGACTTCCACTTGCTTGGGCATATTGTTGGCACTGTAAGAGAAGAGGAGAATTTAGATTGTAGTTGTGTCTAGGGAGACCAGGGATGGGGGCCAGTAGTTACAAGATGGAGGAAGAGGCTCTCTCTTTTTTTTTTCTCAACCTGATATAACCAGGAGCCTAGCCTTAGGTATCAGGGCCTTGGGACTGAGCTCACTTTAAATTCTAACATCTAAAATTGTTTTTAAAAAAATGAATGGTGATTGATTTAAAATGACTTCCATGGTATATGAGCATGGGGAAGAAAGGAAGGAAATGTGCTTTATTAAGCATCTACTTATTTATTAATCCAATTATTATTAAATATTAATTTAATTCACTATTAATTAAATTATCAAACGATTAATTTAATAATTATTAATTAAGTGATTAATTTAATAGTTGTTTATTAATTATTATTGCTTTATTATGCATCTACTATGTTCCAGGTGCTTTACAGGTATTCTCTCATTTAATAATAATAGCTAACATTCATATGACACTTACTTTGTGCCAGCAAGAAGTTAAGCACTTTTACAAATATTATCTCATTTGGTCCTCACAACAGTTCTGGGAAGTAGATGTTATTACTATCCCTATTTTATAGATGAGAAAACTGGGGCAGACAGGTTAAATGACTTGTCTAGGATCACACAGCTAGTAAGTGTCTGAATCAGAATTTGAACTCAACTCTTCCATTTCCAGACCCAGGACTCTATCCAGTGTGCTAACTCTCCCAACAACCACTTAGATTAGGGTTAGAGATACACAGACAGAAATTAGTCATCTCCTGCCCTCAAGGAGCTTACGTTCTCCTGGAGGGAAACACAGATAAATATAAACAAAATTTACGCAAAGTATTTCTGGAAAGCACTAACAGGTGGGAGGGTGTTCAGGAAGAGCCTTTTGTTGGATGGGGCTCTGCAGTTGAGCTCAGGGATTCCAAGAAGCAGTACTGAGGGGAGAGGGCATGCTCGGTGTGGGGGGCAGCTTTGCAAAGGTATGGAGGTGGGATTCTACCATTATAATAGCCACAATAGACACCCTGAAACGTACAGTGTTCACTTTATGGATGTCTACTTCTGTGACTCCCAAGGCAAAAGTTGAAAAATGCCATCCTGAAATGTGCAAGTTTTCGAAAAACAGCCCCAGCCCAGCCTTCCCAGTGATGCTGACCTCCTCCACATTCCTCCCACAAGACACTCCATCTCCAGATGCCAGGCCTTTTCCCTGGAAGTCCCCCTTGCCTGGACTGCTCTCCTGCCTCATCTCTGCCTCCTGGCTTTCTTCAAGTCCTAGCTAAAATCCCACAAGAAGCCTTTCCCCATCCTCCTTAGTTCTAAGGCCTTCACTCAGCTGATCATCAGTGATTCACTCAGTCTATGGCTTGTTTGAGGAAGCAGGATAGCGGTGGATAGAACACTGAGCCTAGAGAGGGGAAGACCTGAGTTCAAATGTGACCTAGCTGTGTGACCTTGGGCAAGTCACTTAACCCTGCTTGCCTCAGTTTCATTTGTCAAGTGTGCTAGAGGAGGAAATGTCAAACTGCTCCAGTATCTTTGCCAAGAAAATCCCAAATGGATTGAGTCGGATTTCACTGAAAAAATACGTTAACAACAACTGGCTTGTTTGTACACAGTTGTTTGTGTGTTGTCTTCCCCCATCAGACCAGGAGCTATTGGACAGTAGAGATTATTCTTTATTTATTTTTTTTTCTGGCACCCCCAGCACTTACTCCAAAGCCTGGCAAGCAAGAGGAGCTTAACCCATGTTTACTGACTGACTCAGTCAGCACAATGAGGCATGTTGAGACAACTGCCCTGATAACGGAAAACTTTGAACAAGGCTCTGATCTGCTCAAACTTTAGCCTCCGTTGCATTATTTTAACAGCCGAGTCCATTGGGAAATCACGGCACGTTTCTTCTTTTTTTAACCCACGTCCTGTGACTCATTTATTTAACTGAAAGTTTGTTCGCAAGCAACACCCGTTCTGCAAAACATCCTTTGGGGCTTGGGAAAGGAGGGGTCAGGGAAGGGAGCACAGGCTGCTGCTAAGTTTGAGACTGTTCGTGGCTGAGCTCAAAGATCCTGCTTTTTATTAACACTCGATGCCTACCCCTCTGCCAAGAGGCTCTAATAATAGGCTTATTAGATGCAGCGTCTGTTCCAGATTTCCTGCCTCCAACACTTAAGCTCTCCCTCACTGGATGCTAATTTTCTCTCTCACTTCTTCAGTCAGGGAGGTGGCAAAAGAAGAAAAAAAAGTGTTTCCCAGGGGAATCCGCCAGCAACTGATGGACTTGCCCAGTGAGAGGCAAGTGGGAATTACCCACCCCCATCATCATCTCCCCAACATCGGTCAAACTTCCCCATCCCAGGGACCTACAGCCTGGGAGTGTAAGGGAGGATGGAGTCGTTGGGTTTGATATCATGGCTCTGCCCCAGAAAAAAAAAAAACCCAGTGAGAAAGGGGTCTGGAATCTTAAGGAGGAAAGCAGGGAAGAAGGGGGACTTCCCCACCCTGGGAAAAAATGAGGGCAATCGTCAGTTTGGGAAAGGAATTCTGTGAGAGCACGCATCCGGATGATGTGTCTCCTCTGCAGTTGTAAGCTTTCAACTGCAGTGAATTTTCCCTCCCCCCTAAAGAATCCCCCCAGGAGTTTTTAAGGAGTTTTAAGTTTTTAAGGCCACTGTTTTGTTAATTTTGGCAGGCTTGTTGGCAACTGTGGGATATGTAGAGTTTCTCACCCTGCTTCTGTCCTTCTTTGGAGGGAGTCATCTGCCTCCTTGACCCTCTGAAACTAAGCTCATAGATGCCTGCAGCAGAAATGTCAAAACAATTTGCTCACTCTCACTCCAAGAGCTACCTGAACCACATTAAAATGTAATTGGGAAATATTTAACAAAATTAATAAAAATACAATAAAACACAGATAATGGTGATTTGTAGTTTTCTAAGTCAATATATGGTCGGCAGTGATCTTTATATACAGTTTGGTGATCCCCTCTATGAGTTCTGTGGGGTCGAATAGAGTTTGACTCCCCTGCATTATCCCACCTAGATGTCCCCTCTCTAAATTCACTTCTAAGATCTTGGGTGTTGAAGTCAGGATGGGGTGGGGTTCCAGTTCTTACACCTCCAGGCTATTATTGCTCATAAAGGATCTGCGGGTCAAAAAACATCCTCCACATTAAAGAAATCCTAGATCTAACTCCTTCCAACTTTCCCCACCTTTGTTATATTTATATAAGTCTATATTGAACCTTCTCCGTCCAACACTGATTGCAACTTGTAGAATCTATGCTCCTTTCGGGCATGCACTGGGTTCTCTTTTGTCACCTAAGACAGTGCCTAGCACATAATAAGTACTGTATAATGTCATAGGAAGTCTAAAGCTAATTATTTCACCCTTGGTACCTGAAATCAATCATGTGCTTATAGCATCATTTTCTTTGAATAAGGGAACATTGGTGCCTAGCACTCATGGGGGGAGGGATAGGAAAATAGATATCAGTTAATCAATAAACAGTGATTTTTTGGACATTTAGTTTTTTGGCAGGCACTTGCTCTATGTGCTGTCGTTACATTCCAATACTCAAGAAGATTGTAGATTCTATTGTAGATCTAGATTCAGAGTCAGATGACCTAGGGTCCAATTCCCACTCTGTAGTCACTTGACTGACCTTAGGGACATCTGAGTTTCCTTCCCTATAAAATGAAGGGATTAGACTATATCAATTTAAAAGTTCCTTTCATCTCAAAATCTAGGATCCGTGGATCCTTTGAAAGCTCTAGGATGGAGGTGGAAAAAGCACAGATCCCATAGTCAGATCTAAAGTTCCTGAAAAGTTATTGACTATCTCTGTGCCTCCGTTTCCTCTTATGTAAATTGGAAATCAAAAAGCTTGTTAAATTCCACATCAAAGGGAGGGAGGGAGGGAGGAGAGGGGAGTACTTGGGAAACCTCAGCATGTCTTATGTAGATGTGCCCATATAAATGTGAGGGGTAGCCAGATGGCGCTGGAGTCAGGAAGACTCATCTTCTTGAGTTCAAATCTGGCCTCAGGCACTGACTGGCTGTATGACCCTGGGCAGGTTACTTAACTCTGCCTCAGTTTCCTCATCCGTAAAATGGGCTAGAGAAGAAAATAACCAACCACTCTTCCAAGAAAACCCCAAATGGGGTCACAGAGAGTTGGACATGACTGAACAACAACAACAATACACAGGCATCAAATAGAATATGATTGTGCGATAAGAGATGACAAGCCCAACCCAGAGAAGTACAGGAAGACCAGTGGAAATGGATTTGGGGTAAAAGAAGCAGAACCCAGAAAACGACGTCTATTCCTGGAGTAACATAAATGTCAGCAATGCTAAAAGGCAGCCAAGCTCTGGACTGACCAGTCTTCATCTAGGAGGACAGGGGAGAGAGCACCTTTCTCTCGTCTCTTCAGAAAGGTGGTAAACCATGAGTTTGCAATGGCGCAGTAACTGTTAGAAACAGTTTTGCTGTCTACAGGTCTTGCTGACCTGTTTTTCCTTTACACAAGGTGGCGAATATCAGTAAATGACTACAGTTTGAAAAACAAAAGCACCAATAAGATTATTTTAAGGCAAATAACATCTTGATCTCCCCGTTTGTATACACTGTCTTCCCTCCCTTCCAGTCTCCTCTATTAGATTAGAACAAAAGCCCCATTGTTTCTTTCTGTTCTTCCTGATATCTGAAATACCTTCCATGCAGAAGGAACTCAGGATCATGGATCTAAAGCTGAGAATGACCTTCGCGTGTCTAGTCTAATGCCCTTGTTTTACAGATAAGAAAACCGAGAACCAGAGTGGTTAAGCACAGTACCCACAGTCATACATAGCAAGAGACAGAAACAAGATTTGAACCCAGGTCCTTTAATTCCATAGTCATTGCTTTAGCCAAAGCACCAGAAGGTTTTCTGAGCTGCAAACCTTAATGCACTTGGCCAGAGCTTCAGGGTAAATGAATAGACCCCCATTAGAAACTCTTCCTAAGGAGTAGGACTGAAATCTAAAAGAGAGATGGGCTAGAAGCAGGGAGAAGAAGAGAAAAGAGGGTGTAATGTTAATGAAATAGGAAGATCTTCCCCACCCATTAATAAGACTATGTGCCCAGTTGTGATACATCCTGAATCACATAGAGCCCACTGGGGGGAGGAACTTGCTTAAAGAGAAGCTTGCTTATAGGAAGACTTCCACGCCTTTGGTATTAAGTTGATTAGACACTGAGTCATAAGGGTTGTGATGCCTTCTGGCTTTGAAACACACACACACACACACACACACACACATATATACTCTGAGTTGGTATTTTGCTCTGGGGGCTCGCTCATGAGAAGGATCTTTTGATTTCCTGGTTGAGACTAAGTAGCTGTATGTTCAGAGCCCCCTGACTGCTTGGATGTAAAGGCTCTCTTGATCTAGTGGTGTATGTAAAATGTATAGCGATATTACTTTCATTCAAAGCCTTGTCTGTTGGTCTTTATGCTAATTTCTCTGCCTGTATTTTCTCTGACATTCAGGGTGCCAACCTAGTGAATATAATTAAAAGATTGTTAACCCCTTTTTGAGAAGTCTTTCCTAGAAAAGCAGATCCAAGAACATGTGCTAGCAGGCCACCCTGGGTATGCTAGGGTACTTGCTGTTACAGAAGGGGGAGAAGGGAGAGGAGAAGGAAGGGAAGGGAGAGGAGGAAGGGGAGAAGAGGAGGAGGAGAGGGAGGAAGAGGAGGAGGAGAGGGAGAAAGAGGAGGAGAAGAGGGAGGAAGAGGAGGAAGAAGAGGAAGGAAGAAGGAGAGGAGGAGGAAGAGGGGGTAAGAAGAGGAGGGGAAAAGGAGGGGAAGGAAAAGGAAGAGGAAGGAGGAGAAGGAGGAAGAGAAGGAAGAGGAAGAGAAAGAAGCAAAATGTTCTTGAGTTAGGCCAGAGGTATCATTCTGCATAGTGAATGAAAAGTGGGAAGGGAAGCAGGAGAGACAGTAGAGTCAAGGGCCATTGCCCACTTCACCTGCTTTGAGACTTCTATGAGTGGCCCTCTGACCCAAAGAATTTCAACCCATGCACTCCCTACAGACATCAATGCCATGGCTGGTCCTTGGGTCCAGCCCAATTCCCTCCACTAACCCATGACCCTCTCCCTTGTCAGCCAAGCTTTCTGTAGAACATCCAAAATGGATTTGGCTTGGGACACAGACCAGGTCACTTGACTCAGAGGGTCAGTTCTGGTGCTATTATGGCCTTAAATCTAAGGACCAGGATCTCTAAACCTTTGAAAGATGTCCCTTCAGCCAGAGAATATGTGTTTACCTTTGGTAAAGGAACAGCAAATTTGAATGAAATCATGCTTGTCCCATACGGGCTCTGAAAATAGGGGCTAGGTCCCAGAGCTTTGGAGCCCTCTCTCTCTCTCTCAGATAGGGGAAGAGATATTCCCTCCCTGGCAAGGACTAAAAAAGCAGGCTAATTAGCAGTTCTCCCTACACCTGGCAGATGGTGAGCTAAAAAGACAGGAGCTAGTACCCTCTAGGTATGTTAGTCACACCCCATCATTCTTTTTCTCAAGTTAAATCCTCTCCTTTTACCACGTTAAGCAAATGAAGCTAATAAAACTGCCCCACTCCCCCTTTCAGGAGGAAGTGTTCTATTCATGCTTATAAAACCCAACTTTCTTACAAAGTTGGGTTGAAACCTGGCCACAAGTTTATTATCACTAAGAACAAAGTGATATTAATCAGGGAGGGCCTTCCTAGGAGAAGGATGAAAAGGAGGGAAAGAGGAAGAGGAGGGAGATAAGGAAGAGGAAGGTGTTGAGGAAGAGCAAGGGAAGGAGAAAGAGGAGAAGAAAGAAGGGGGGAAAGAGGACTTTTCTAGTTTTATGCCATTATTGTGCAACTTAAGGTGATTTACTTAACCTCTCTGGACCTCAGTTTTTCTATCTCTAAAATGAAATAATTTGATTAAATAACATCCAAGGTCCCTTCTACCTTTTGATCCAGGATCTTATGATTGAACCATGAAAGTACTAATTAAACAAATAGTTTATTTTTCTTATACTAGTAGTTTTTGGGGATGATTTGACAAGGGATTTCACGGTTACCTTTTATTGTGAAAATATTATAAAGACATTTTATGATCCATATTATATCCATATATATATATAAATTTTTTTTCTAAAGAAAATTGGTAGTCAATCTGATGTGGTACTGTAAGGGTTATGGGATTTAAAGATCTCCCATGCCCCATGGACGTGCTGACATAGCAGAGCAAGAGAAAGCGGTCCTGCGGTTTTCTGAGCCGAGCTAGCGGTCCTGCGGTTTTCTGAGCCGAGCTAGCGGTCCTGCGGTTTGCTGATGTAGCAGGAAGGGGCGGAGCAAGAGAAAGCGGAAAGCGAGAGAAAAAAAAAAAAAAAAAAGCCGAGCTAACGGTCCTGACAAGCTAACGGTCCTGCAGTTGGCGGTTGGCAGTTGCAGTTGCGGTTGCGGCAGCAGCAGAGGCAGTGGCAGCGTGAAGCCTTTGAGCACTGCCAGGGGCCGGAGCTGCTGGGAGCAGGACTTTCTGCTAAGGACTCCTGCTGAGGGCTGCCAGGGGCCGGAGCTGCTGGGAGCGCGCTTCCAGGACGCTGGGTGGTTGCTGTGAGTGGGGAGAGGAGGACCTTTGCCTGAGGTAGCCTGTTCTGTTTTAAAGGCTTGAAAATGTGGGTGCTTTCTACTTTATCCACCTGTGCCAATGTCATAACTACTCTGATGGCTTTCACTTTCTGGTTTTGGGACTCAGTCTTTTGGTATCTTAATAAATTTTCTAGTTTATTTCCCCAAATGGCAAACCTGACGTATTTTGTGATGGATAATTATATCAGCATATTTATAATCTCTATAGGCATTGTGAATATGGCATTGCTGATACAGGTACAGAGAAAGAAAAGGGGCTTTGCAGTCAGGGATTCTTGGTTCAAATCCAACCTCTGATGTGTATATACTGTCTATATGATCTTGAGGAAATCTCTTATTCCCCCTGGACTCTAGCTTCTGCATCTGTAAAATGAGAGGACTGGATTCCACATCTTAGATTCCTAACATTTCTTCTATGAGCCTATGACCCCTTAGGAAAAAAAAATTCATTACTCTTTGGTTAATTTTTCAGTCATAGGAACTCATGGACAATGTCTTCTAAGGTATAGAGGGATATAAACGTACATCAAGAAAGGGAATGCCCAAATCAACATAATGAAAGACCTCTCAAGTATGGAGCACAGTTTAAAAGCTTTAGTGAGAAAAATGTATTTGAATGAAATCACTTAGACATGAACTTTTCCATTGGATTGACTAACTTCCCATCCTTTGGGTCTTACCATATCATAACCACATTATTTTTAAAGCTCACATTTCTTTTCCTCCCAAAGTATCTGCAAGCATGGCTGGATCCTTCTCATTCTACTACTTTTGCCCACTTATGGAAATTTGTCTCGCCCTCAACTGAAAATTCTCAGTAAGTTTCAAAGTACTTCCCCATGCCCATTAGCAAACCTCTTTTAGAATAGAAAGTAAAAATCTGAACAGAGTGTGATGGGAGTGTGTTATTTCTTGAACTGGAAAGAAGCCAGAACCCCATCTTACCATTCAACATCCCTGCCAAATTCAACCAATGAGTCCAATGAGTCCAAATGGTCAGGGTCTGTAGTGGTTCTGTTTTTTGTGGACTTTCTATGGCTTTTCCAGTAGGACCACAACCGCCAAACATCCCAAAGTGGCAGAATACTGTGCCAACTGTTGGATCATCAATCCCACTTCCTGCCTGAGCGGTTGGTCTGGAAGCTGTTCAATCTGAGAACTATGTATAGCATAACAGTTGGACTCTAGTTAACTTGTGTCTTATGAGTTCCCTCCTGGGGCTGGCTTCTTCCATTGGGGAATATCCTCTAGGATCTTGAGGTAATTTAAAGGACTGAGAGCATTATGGTGAAAAAGGAGTAGACCAAGAGAGGGCCTATGTCTTACTTAACATTTATCTTGTCCTCAGTCAGTTGATAAACATCAACTAAGTGCTTACTCTCTTGCAGGCACTGTGCTAATCACTGAGTATGCAAATAAGGGTTAGAAGGAAAAAACCAAACAATCCCTTCTTCCAAGGAGCTCATAATCTAATGGGGTTAAGCACATAATAGAGAGGCAGTGAAGAGTTATAGGAAGATCATTGAATTTGGAGTTGAGAGCTTGAGCTCTACCATACTCTACCCTTGTGACCCTGGGCAAATCACTTGACTTTTTCAAGCCCTAATGGCTTCACCTGTAAAATAAAAATTATAACTAAGGACAGTGCCTTTCTCTTAATGAATGCTTATTGATTGATTGACTATAGGATCATTGATTTAGAGCTGAAATGGACTTTGGGGGCCATTTTGATCCACATTACACATGACAAAACTGAGGCACATGACTGTGAGACTTGGCCAATATCACACAGAGGGGGGAAGAGGCAGGATTTGAATCCAACTACCCTGTCTCCAAAGCTAGGGCTGTTTCTATTACACCATAATGATAACAGGTATGCCCCCAGTTTGCCTCACAATTCAACAATTCAGTGTGTCCAGGACTATTAAGAAGTGTGTTGTCAAGGATAAGCATTCTTGGGATCAGGCATATTTGGGTTTAAATCATTCTCTTGACCCCTATTAGCTACCTTCCTTCTGTTTTCTCTTTTTTCCTTAGTCCCTATTTTTTTCCTAGTTGATATTTTCCTAGTTCCATCATTTAATCCATGGTTTAATATGGAACTCCTCTTGTGCATCAAAACCAGAAGGCAGGAGCATGGAGGAATGAAATGCCCAGGGGTTCCCACATCAGCATCATGTGGCATCTCCAACATGAATCACTTCGCTGTCATTACCCAAGATGTTGGGACCATCTATATCTGCACAAAGTTTTCCAGTCACATGTGGGAAAATATAAAAGCAGAATAATTGTGATCTCGCCTTCCCCTCAGGGAGAAGGGAAAGGCATTCATGAGTCTGGTGCCTGGAAGCTGGGAAGGAGGACTCATCAATGACTTTGCAGATCATTGGAAGCAGAGCAAGGTTTTCATCATTTCCTCTGCCTGTCTGTAGCTCCTGGCCTCTGAGACAGAATACTCTGGAGCAATGACTCAACATGCACTAACCTACCAAGTCTTGACTCAGGCTTGCTGCATTTGCCTCTTCTAGCCTTGTAAAGGAAGCCTGGGGAGCTAGCTGTACCTAGTCACCACGTCTCTGAAGAGGGAACAGAACGTTTTGTTCAGCAAAGCAATGCATATAAAACACTTCACAAAACCTTAAAATGTTCTATAAATATGACCTATCATGACTATGGCTATCCTTCTTAATCTTCCCAGCTTAGCTTAATGGAGTTCAGATAGAACTGCTCTTGGGACAAGCTTTTATCCTACTTTTTCCTACTTAATATTCTTTGAATTCTTGCACAGATGGATACCATGACTTTTTGTCATTGAAGAAGAGTGAAATCTAAGCCCAGATTCTATAGAACATAAGCTCCTTGAGGGTAGGTCTGTTCCATTTCGTTTTTGTATCACTGGTACTTAGCTGGCATATAGAAGGTAATTAATAAATGCTTATTGATTCATAGATTGATTGATGGTAGGTTCACAAAAAGCATCTACAAACTCAAACAGAAACAGAACCACTAAACCATATATAAGATCCCTGCAGGCCACATATTAACTTAGAAAGCCACAAATTAACATTATCTATGTTTAATTACATTGCATTTATTTAGTTAAATATAAATAAAATTCCCAATTGTATTTTAATCTAATTCAGTCTCTGAGTATTTTGGTTACTCACTTAATAATCCACCTGACCACACCACTAGCAGACAGGATGATGAGAGTAATAGACAGAGATCTTACTATAGAGACATAAATAGATAGGTGATAAGGATCAAGATCTCCCTATCTATAGACATAGATGTCCCTAGTCATTTCTACACGGTATTAATTTTTTTTTGCTAGTTCTCCATGCAGTGTGTTCCAAAAATCTTACTGGACTATTAAGCTTTAATATCTATAAGTATTTGGGTTTTTTTTATTTAAAATGTTCTTAATCATTTACAAATAATTCTATGTTGTTATTGTTGCTGCTATTCTGAACAAAGCTGGAAGAAACATCTCCCAAGGTTTGATACTAATCACCGACAGGTATCTAATATTTGATTCAGTGCAATTTAACACATTTTTAAAATCACCAATTGTGTGAAAGACCCTGCATAGGGAGCTGCATGTTGGGGATACAAATGTCAAAATGGAAAACAGAATTTGTCCTCAAGGATATTTAATTATACTTGTGAGATGAAACAAATACATGCATATTTAATGCATATTAAAGTAAGTAAATGTATTGTCATTTTAAGATAAGCTATTAATAATTAGTGGGCAAGGGAAGAATCATTATATGAGAGACTCATTAATTTAGACCTGGAAGGAACTTAGAGTCCAAAGTCATCAGCAACTAGGTGGCCCTGTGTATAGACTGCTGGACCTGGAGTTAGGAATATCCATGTTCGAATACTGCCTCAGATACCTACTAGACAGAAGTGTGACCCTTGACAATTCTCATCTATGTAATGGGACTAATAATAACACCTCCCAGGGTTGTTGTGAGGATGAAATAAAATAATATTTATAAAGCCCTATATAAATGTGCACCAGTTTTGTTATCTTAGGTCAATTCCCTCACTTTACAGAGAAGAAAACTGAGTTAAGAATAATTAAAGAAACTTGTCCAGTTCATAAGTGCCACACTTTGAACCCAAATGCTCTGATCTCCGATTTAGTGTTCTTTCCCAGGAAAGCAAGGTGGTGCAGTAGATTGAGCACCAAGCCCGGAGTCAGGAAAATTTGAGTTCAAATTTGGCCTCAGACACTTACGAATTATGTGATCCTGGGCAAGTCACTTAACCCTGTTTGCCTCACTTTCCTCATCTGTAAAATGAGTTGGAGAAGGAGATGGCAAATCGCTCCAGCATCTGTGCCAAGAAAATCCCAAATGGGGTCACAAAGTGCCGGACAGGACTGAACAATAAGAGAAAAGATTGATTAAAAAGGTGGTATGTGAGCTTTTGAAGGAAGCCTTTACTGATTCTAGTTTGTTATGTAACTTCTCCAACAACAAGGCAGGCACCTGGAGTTGTCATTTGGGAAATCGCGTAGCAAACCAGGGGAAAATTAAATTTTAATTGACACATTTTAAGATACTGGAGACACTTTATGGCATCATCGCAGAAAGCTGACCTTTCGATAATAAACATATTCCCAGATAGCAGTGTGATGGAAACAATTTTAAAGAAAGAGAAATGATTTAATAAAATAATTTAATAATAATAATAAAATAAATAAATGTAATAATAAAACCTGTGTTGCACAGGTATTTATAAATATTCTCAGTCCCAGAAGATGACTTCTACTACCCTGAGTGGAGTCAAAGTCTACACAGGATCAGCATCTCAGACTTGGAAGGAGGCACGTCAGAAATGCGTGCTTCACCGGTCAAGAAATCCTGTCTATAATAATCCCTGGCCAATGGTCATCTGACTGTCATTTGAAGACCTCTGGGTGATCCAAAAGCAGACACCAACAAAGCAACAAACAGGGTTGTAAATTTATATACTCTTAAAAATACCCTAACCTCAGCAGAGGTTCACAGGCTCATGTGCAATCATATTCTTTTTTCCTTCTTGGTATATTGAAATAATTGTATTAGTTGATTACTAAATTCATATTTAAAAAGACAATTATTTAAAGACCAGTACTGAGAAGAATAATATTCCTACCATGATCAGTGTTATTATCCATTATTGCTGTGGAAATATATCATATTACTGCATTTACTATGTGCTAGAGATAAAAAGCAAAAGCAAAAAGATGTTTTGCCCTGAAAAAAAACTTATATTTGAGGAGGAGACATACAATATAGTAACAATAATGACCCTTTAAACATTTTAAAGGGCAACTAGGTAGAACCAGGAAGATTCATCTTTGTGAGTTCAAATCTGACCTCAAACATTTACTAGTTTGTGTGACCTTGGGCAATTCAATTAACTCTGTTTTCTTCAGTTTCTTCATCTGTAACATGATCTAGGAAAGGAAATGGCAATTCAATACAGTATCTTTGCCAAGAAAAACCCAAATGGGGTCACAAAGAATCAGAAACAACCGGAGAAGAGCAACAAGCCAGGGTAGTTGTGAGAATAAAATTAGATGGTTTGTAAAATGCTTTGGAAATCTTAAAGCGCTAGAGAAATACTAACTCTTATCATTATGCATATATTCACGGAAAACATACATACACATCTACACACAGATAGGGATCTTTCTCTGCCAGTACAAGTCTTTATGTCTATACCTATGTCATTGTTAGAACCAAGAAAACCCCAGATGGGGTCGCAACTGAGACAACTGCGCCCCAACAAAATCATGCACGTAAAATATATCTCATTTGAGTCTCACATTAACCCTGTGAGTTAGTGCTATTGTTATCCTTGTTTCATATATGAAGAAACTGAGGCTGAGAGAGGTAAGGTGACTTACCTAGGATTGCACACCTACTTGGAGGCAGAATTTGAATTCAGGTCTTCCTGACTCTAAGCCCAACACTATGCACTGTTTCTTGTAGCTGCCTTAGCAGGAAACCATCAACACTTTGCTCATCTCAGAAAAGTGTTCTCCTATTGTCTAGTACCTGACAGGTCCAGGGACTCAAGACCAGATTTCAACAAAGACTCTCATACTAACCTTATGGCCAAGATGGTAAGACATTGATTATAATATAGTTGTTAAGTGGAGATAGAGGTGGTTGAACAGCTGGACCCAAAAAGCACTCCTGAGTGAGCTGATGTCAACTCTTGGACAGAGGTCTCTAGTGGAGTGCCCTAGGGATCTGTTTCACTATTTATCATTCTTGCCAAAGACTTGGACAAAAAGAAGGGGTGCCGAGCTTGTCCAATTGACAGATGGCACAGAGGTCTATATGAGATTAAACGTGTTGGATGATAGAGTCTCCAAGGATTTCTGAAACATTGAGATTAATCTAATAAAATGACAATTAATAGGATGAAATAAGTCTAATAAAAGTTCAAAAGTCAAATCTGCAATTAGATGAAAAGATGTAGACAGATAATAGTATATCTGAAAACGACCTGGAGGTTTTAGTGGACCTACTCAAGCTAAGTAGGAGTCAACAATAGACTTGTTTTTCCCAACCAGAGCACAAAAAATGTGTGTGTATGTGTGTGTATACATATATGTATATGTGTTTATATGTATACATAAATTTGGCATATATAAAATCTTAGATTTAATTAATACAGGTTTCCTTTCTATAATGAAGGAAGTTATTTTCCTTTTATTCTCTACCCTGTCTTTAGCAGAGATTACACCAAATCTCATCAGATGGAATTTAATAGGGATAAATGTAAGTCTTACATATGAGTTTAAAAAGAAAATGAACATCCCAAGTACAAGACGGGTGGAGTGTGGCTAAATGTCAGTTCACCTGAAAAATGTCTCAAGTGTTGGGGATTACAAGCTCAATGGTGGGTATTATTAATGTGAGCCAACAGTGTGATTTGGCAACTTGGAAAGGCTAGAAATCTACGGCTACATTAAGAGTAATACAGTATCTGCAACTGATTCTAGAACCATTTCTGCCAAGGAGAGAGAGGGGAGGGAATGAGCATTTATCAAGCTCCTACTATGTGCCAGGCACTATGCCAAACACTTTAGGAATATTACCTCATTTGATCCTCACAACAACCCTGAGGTGATATTATTAGCCCCATTTTACAGTGAGAAAAATGGAGGCAGACAGAGGTTAATATGCTCAGGGTCACACAGCTAGTATGTGTCTAAATCTGGATTTGAACTCAGGACTCCAGTCCATTGGACCATCAGAAAGGGAAGGAAGGAAGGAAAAGATGAAGGAAGGAAGGGAGGAGGGAAGGAGGGAAGGATAAAGAGAGGTAGGAAAAAAGAAAGAAAAGAAGGAAGGAATAAAGGAGGGAAAGTGGGAATAAAAATGGAGGGATAGAAAGAGAAAGAAAGGAAGGAAGGGACGGAGGGAGGAAGAAAGAAAGGAAGAAGGGAGGGAGGAAGAAAGAAAGGAAGGAAGGGAGGGAGGGAGAGAGAGACAGAGAGAGAGAGACAGAGAGAGGCAGAGAGGGGGGGATACATGGATTTTGGTTAGCTTTTTGGAAGAGCAAGGACACAAACACCTTTAGCAGGAAGTATCATGTGTTGATGTGCAAGAATCTTCTCCCTCCTCAGTGTAGGGAACTCCATCCAGGTAAGTAGACCAGAAACCATCTTGCTTAACTGTCTCATTTTAAAGGTAAAGAAAGTGAGGCTTAGAGGGGCAAGATCTCTCTGTACGCCCAAGGTCACTTGCATAGTAAACACCAAAGGCAAGATCTGAACCCACATCCCCCCCACCACAGAGCCAATTCTCTCTACTATTACTTGCCTCCATATTTCACAAAGTTGGGAAAGGTGTTTGGGGCACACAGAGATAGTGTCTTATTCAGGCTCATGTAGCTGAAAAGTGTATGAGGCAGGATTTGAACCTCCATCTTCCTGATTCTAAGTTGAGTTGGGCAATATAATGGATAGGGAGCTGATTTCAGAAGTCAGAAAGACCCCAGTTCAAATCCTGCCTAAGATCTTTATTAGCTGTGTGACCATGAGCAAATAATTTCACCTCTCCCATCCTCAGTTTATTCCTCTGTGAAATGGGGACAATAATAGCATCTACTTCCCAGGGTTATTGTAAAGATTAAATGAGACAATACGTAAAAATATTTTGAGAATATTAAAGTGTTATATAAATTAATGCTAGCTATTGTTGTGGTATGTCCAACATTCTATCCACTCTGATGCCTTGCCTCATTTAATAGGGGAATATGACCAAAACCTTTTTTTACCTTGCTTGATAACAGACTGACTACAACAGATACAGAAAAGGTGAGGATTTCTGATCATTTTAAATAATAATAGTCATCATCATCATTATTACACTCATTTTTTATAACAACATAAGTGTGTGTGGTCCTAAGAAAAGATAGCTAAAATTAAATTAGAAAAAATGGAGTTACCTCCTCCCCGTCCTCATCTCCTGGACCTCCAGAGAACTGTTGGTTAACCAAAACTATGATTGGGTTTACCCAAACCATCACACACATCCAACCCACTGATGGAATATGAGAGAAGAAGCAAGCTTTCAGACCTCTGAATGACCACATATGTCATTGGAGTATAAATACCACAAGAATGGGGAAAACCTCCACATCAGTAAACCAAAATTGAGATGAGTTGGTTGGCTGGCTGCCAGAATGTCAACTCCAATATTCGAAGTTGTGGGCTAAAGGATCTAGAATGAATAATTGGGCAACTGCTATTTTCTGCCTCCTGTTTTAATTATACAAGAAGCAAAATCAACAATGTTTGGGGAATTGTGTGCTAAATAGCCCACTGAATCACATCTCTTCACTTTTAGTCACTGGAAAATGGTTATTACTCACCTAGTATCATGGATTTAGAGCTGAAAAGGACCTTCAAGGGCACTGGTTCAACCCTTTCACTTTCAGAAGAGGAAACTGAGGACTGCAGATTCAATAGCTTGCCCAAAGTCACATAGTCAGAATCCAAACCCAGGTCTTCTGAATCCAGATCATGGGCTCTTTCCACTGTGCCACATCACATGGTTAATAATAACATCCCAGTCTAAAATTAAGCTCCTATTGAATCCAAACCCATGGAGTATTCTCAGGTCCTCCTGATTCCAGGGTCAGTGATCCATCAGCCGCACCACCTAGCTGCCCTTGATGGCACATTCTCAACGTGAATGTCAGGTTACCTCGTCCTCTTTCTGAAACTGCTAAATGACATGCTTTTGAATACAAAAGACAGAAGTATTGTCAATATCTGTAAATGGAATTGAATGTATCTTTCCAAGAGGATCAATAGTGTATAAACAAGCCTAGAAAACATTCCTGTACATCAATTAAAATTAAATCCATGCTTCCATTCTATAAAGCTCTATCCAAATGAGAGGTCAAATTCTTGGACCTCTCTTGGATATGGGGTAGGACTAGAATAGGATCAAAGTCTTTCTTCATATTCTTGGGAGGGAATTGCCTAATCATTTCTCCCAGGAATGATATTCTTCCATTCCATTCGGTAATATTTATCGGGAATTTACCATGTAGAAGAGGAAGAAAAAGAAGATGGAGAAGAGTATAGTGCTTTAAAATTTTCAAAGCATTGTTATCTCATTTGAACACCATAATAACTGAGTTGTAGGTGCTATTGTTTTCTCCTTTTTACAGATGGGGAAACTGAGGCTCAGAGATGTTAACTTATTCACCCAGAGTCATACAGTTAAGAAGTGTCCAAGGCAGAATTTGAATTCAGTTCTTCCTGATTACAAGTCCAACACTCAAACTAAACTGCCTAAGGCACTGTGCTGGGTATTTCAGGTCACTCCATTTCTATGTCTAAGTTATATCCCAAGTGCAAGTCAGCACATTCCTGGCCTCTCACTCATTAGAGACGAAGACTGAGGGAACTGGAGGGTCATGTACATTGGCCAGACAGATACTCCCTTCTTACCCTCTATCTGAGAAAATGGAGTCATATGAAAGATGTCTTTTCTCTTTTTCTGGGGTCTTACGGCCTCTTTAAAACTCTTTATAAATGTCAGCTGCTGTTATTCTTATGTCTGTCTCTTTTTTAAACAACATTCTTCCAGGGATGGGATATGTCTGTGAGTCATGAAGAGTAAGTTTCTGAAGAAGCAAAATTGGGGTCACCCATAGGGCAACAAAGAGGGTCATGATGGGTGGGAACAGATTATAATCATTTTCAAACAAAAAATATGCGGGAGAGGTGATGTAAAGGATGTAATCATGGTGGTGTTAGTGCGATGTCAAAAGATCTAAAAGGAGGCTCCTGCCATGTTGGGTATGAATCTGGTGGAGAACATGAGAAAGACATGAAAAGGTCGGCTGAGCACAAATGGATCACCATCTGCCTTGCTGGAGGACCACCCAAACTGATGAAGTCACAGACTCATCCAAGTATTGACATATTTGATTCATCAAGTAAAGCATGTAAACGAGCAAAGACAGGGAAAGAGATGGTGGCCTGGATGTTGATAGGAGTGAAATTGGCTCGGCTTCATGGATACATCAAGGCCCCAAGCACAATCAAGACAACAATATAAATAAGGACGACACTAATGTAAATGAAAATGCTACTAAAACATCAGAAATCAGACTAAATGGGTACAATCTTGGTTCCATCAGTCTAATGATGATGGGCACTTTCCTCTGCTTGGTACAAAGGTGGGAAGCACAGGGGCAGAATGTCATCCAAACGACTACTATGATTTGTTTTGCATGACTATTCTCCTTAATACAAGAGAGAGTTCTAATGGGGAGGGAGTATAAAAAAAGAGACAAAAATTTAGGAAATCAAAAGCATTCATAAAATAAGATATTTTCTAACATCATAGATATTAACTGGAGGAGGTTATCTGGTCAGATCCCCTATTTTTACAATAGCAAGGACAGAGGCAGAATTCAAACCCAAGTCCCCTGACTCTCAGACCCAATGTTCTTTTCACCATACCTTTAGGAGTATCTTAGTTCCTGCTATACACCAGTTCTGTGTCTTCTATGGAAGGAACCTTATGGATCTTCTGGAACATCTCACTCATTTTACAGATGAGGGCCAGAAAAGTTAAGTGACCTGGCTTAGGTCAAAGGGGAAAGGAATATTTAGGTCTGAATTTGAATCCAGATCCTCTCAGCTTCAAAGTTGGTCATGCTGCCTCACTAATCCAAAATTATTTTTCGATGAGAAAACTGAGACCTATAGAGTTTCAAGTGACTTGTCCAAGGTCATGTTGATAGTAAGTGAAAGATGAAGGATTCACACCCAGATCCTCTGGCTTCAAGGGGGTGAGAGCAGGAAGTAGTGCCCCCATGAGCCTAAAATTTCATTTCAGGAGGTTTCATGGCAAAGAATGAACAAGAAGCTAGTTGAAGAATTGCAGCATTCTCAGGAAAAAAAGGCATCGATCTCAGGCAAGATTATTCATGCTGGGCTTCCTCTTCTATCTGGATTTTATTCTAAAGATCAAGATGGGGAGTTAAGTTCCAAGGGAGTCTGGATGTCATCCAGACAGTCACCAGCTCCAAAATCTGTATTCCTTTCAGAACTTATTTGGAACAGATGCTAACAACAGATGCCCTTCACCCTGTAATAATCTCCAGTCCCAAGAACATCAGTGATGTACAGTCCTCTGGATCCAGCAGTACATACCAATAACACGCCCCCAGCCCCCCCTTCATGGAACACTTTCACATTTTGTATAGCTCTTTGTCTCCAGAAACTATGGGAGATACACAGCTCAACCAATTTTACAGATGAGGTCACTGAGATTTGAAGAGATCTAACAAATTGCCCACGATCATATGGCTAGAAAATACTTGTGGTACCTCTTAGGAATGGATTCCAACTGAAATGTGAGAAGTTCTACATGGCACATCAGGGCATAGAACCTCTATCTTGGCAGAATGAAGGGTACTGGACCTCATCTTTAATCAACAATATCCCTCAACGCTGGGACCCTTGTGTAGTGGCAACCACACTGGCATACTCAGGACGGCTGCTAGCATGGGTTCTTAGATCTGCTTTAAATTGTAAGTTTAGATTATAAGTTCCCTGAGGGCAGGGACCATTTCACTTTCATCTTTGTAATTCTTTACCACCATATGGAAGGCACTTGATCCTTCAAATGAATTAGGTCAAGATGTAACTCCAAACCTCCTGATTCCTCATCTAAGAACAAGGTGGTAAACGGAATAAGAACTCTGGACCTCGACTCAGGAAGACTTAAGTTCAAATCTGTCCCCAGCTATTTATTAGCTGTGTGACCTCGGGCAAGTCATTTAACCTCCATCTGCCTCAGTTTCCTCATCTGTAGGATGGAGATAATAGCATCTCCCTCCCAGGGTTGTTGTGAGGACCAAATGAGAGAATGTTTATAAGGTACCCTGCCAACCTTATCTTGCTATGTAAATGCTAGCTGCTGTTATCACTATGCAAAAGGGCCAGGTGGTCACCTCAGAGTGAAGGGATACCTAGGGAGAGTTAAATACCTAAACCTCTTTGAGTTACAGGCTTCTGCCAAGCCTTGTTTGTCAGCAGGAGTCTCAATCAGTCCTGATTAATACAAGAGGCCAGTCTAGTGGCCAGGTCTCTCTGGAGCTCTGAGCTCCAGATAATCCCGGGCCATATTCTGCTCTGCATGGCTCTTGCTCAGTTCCTGTTACAGGCAATGTTTGCTTCCTTGAGAAGGGACCTGGGCATTCCAGACAGAGCCAGACCTCCAGCTTGGTTCTCATGACCTTAGAAGCAGCAAATACATCTCTGTGCCTCCCCCTGTGCAAAATGAAGCTGGCAGAGAATGTGTGCCCCATCCCGCTCCTCACATTTTCTACTGTAACTCTTAGATCCACCCTCTGCTTGCCAGGGTTGTGAGCCGGGCTCCTCCAGAAGGACAGACATACCATTAGGAGAAGCAGGGAGGCACTAACTGCAATCCTGGTAAGAACGAGGACCCCAGTGGTTTACCCTCTGCCCTTCTGATAACGCTCTCCATACCGCTGGCACTATGATACGCCAAGTCACCATACCCTAAAGAATCTTGGGCCTAGACTTCCATATTGTGGCTGAACTCACCGATGCGCTGACTATTCCATTTAGAATGTGAACTTTTTAAGAACAGGGATGGTCGGCAGCTAGGTGGCCCACTGAATAGAGCACCGGCCCTGGAGTCAGGAGGACCCGGGTTCAAATCCAGCCTCAGACACTTAACACAAAAACTAGCCATGTAGCCTTGGGCAAGTCACTTAACCCCAATTGCCCTCCAAAAAGCCAAAAAAAAAAAAAAAGAATGGAATAAACCTATGGTGCGGCTAAGTGGCGCAGTGAGTAAGAGCTCTGGCCCGGAGTTGGGAGGACCCGGGATTGGTTCTGGCCTCAGATACTTAACACCCACACAAAATAACTGACCGTGTAACCTTGGGCAAGTTACTTAACCCCAATTGCTTAAAAAAAACAGGAATGGTCTAAGGTTTCTCTGTATATCTTGAGGGCACATAATAAGCACTCATTCGGTCACTCTAGCCATCACCCTCATCTCCTTGGTGCTACTGGCCCTTTGGTCTCCAGACTCTCATAGGTGACTCTTCACCTTTTCTAATCTAAAACCAGTCCTACCCACTACTCCACAACTCAATGCCTGAACCGCAGCATCCTTCTCATCCTCCCCTCACCTGAACCTTGGACTCCTTCCCTGGGACCAGGACATCTGCACACCCTGCTATCAGCCTCAAAACAACACCTCCTCCCATCACCTTTCCAGCTTAGCTTCTCATTCCCCTTTAGGTATTGGCTTTTGTCATTATAGTGTTAGCTCCTTGGCATTGTTCCATCTGCTTGTAACTTCAGTCAACACTTGGGACAGTGCCTGGTCCATAAGTAAAATAATGCTCACTTGCTCTTGGTCATTGGTCCTCTTTGAGAGTGAAGCACAAACAACAACTTACTCTATCATTTATCTCTCTCCATCCATTCATCATCATCTATCTATTATCCATCTCTCTATGCATCATCTACCCTTCTGTCTTCCCTGTTGATTATTTACCTGCCATCTGTCCTTCTCATCTCTTTGCCATCTATCTATATCTCTCTACCATTTATCACTCTACCACCTCTTTCCATCATCTATTTATCTATATATCTCTTTCTATCTATCTATCTATCTATCTATCTATCTATCTATCTATCTATCTATTATTATATTTTATTATATTAGATGATATATTTTATTTATTTATCTATCTATCTTCTATTTATCTATCTATATTCTCTCTCTCTCTCTCTCTCTCTCTCTCTCTCTCTCTCTCTCTCTCTCTCTCTCTCTCTCTCTCTCTCTCATCTAATGGCTTTGATGCCCATCTAGCATCACAGAGAGGTTCCACAAAAAGTAGTCCTTCTCTGGGACCTAGTTTATATTTTCCAAAAATCCTTCTTTAGGGTCCCCTTATAGATAACTCAACTTGCAATGCTGAAAATGTGAAGGGTCCTTTATCGCAGCAGAGTTTTGGCATCCCCACCAGTATTCATATCTAATTGCAAGACCAAGTGGGAACATGTGTTTTTAATTTTTTTTTAATTTATTGATGTCATGTGCATTTATGAATATATCCCCTTTGCCTTGCTTCCCAAGGGAGCCATCCTTTGTAACAAAGATTAAAAAAGAAAGAGAAAAAAGGAGTTTGTGAAATGAATTAGCATACCAATAAATCCCGACAACCTCTACATAGGAGAGTGTGACTTTTTAAAAGAAGTAACAATATTGGAATTTCACTGGGGAGCAGAGTGATCAAACTCAGGTCATGATGTCCCAGGGCAGGGGATGACTCATTTGAGGCTCTGGGCTCTGAACCAATGGGCTTCTCCTCCACTTTGTCTGGGCACCCTGGAACATCACTGAGGCAGGGAGAAATACACGTATGCCTTCAGGCTCTGACAGGCAACTAGGAAACTGTATTAATCAGGGCCAACATCTGTCTCTGTCCTACATGGCAAAGAGCTAGAATTTTTTGCCCTATGCTGATTATTATCCAAATAGACCCTTGAATACGAGAATACATTGAAATAAACATAAAAATACATAAATAGGCAGGTAGGCCAACAGGCTGATGGAGGCCCCTGTGCTTTCTGCCATATCCTATTAATGTTTTTTACACAGAACACTTATGCAGTCACTTGGGTCACTCTTGGAGCATAAGGCCCTCTCAGTTATAAGGTTGCCACACCTAATAACTCTTGCTAAAGACCATACTCCCAATTACAGGTTTGCTATAAAACACTCCATAAAAAGGAAGGTCTCTGGTCCCACTTTACCAACCCAGCCTTCCCTTCCCTGCCTCCTCCAGTACAGCTCTCCAGGGTGCTTTCCAATCTGAGCCATGTCTCCTGAATTCTGACCAAAACTCTTGCCCCACTTTTCTGCTAAGCCATTATCTAATCATGACTCCTTCTCCAGGTGCTATGGGAAAAGTCTGTGATGTACACCAAGGATCACAAAGTCCCAGGGATCAAAAAGTCTGACCTAGTCCAGAGTATTCCAGGCCTGACACTCATTTTTCCTAAGAAGGAATCCATAGCCTTCTAAAGTGACCCAAGACATAAAAAGGTTAAGAAACTGTCCTAGAAGGACCACAGAGCTTGGGGACCTTTCCTTCCCTAAAACAATTCCTTCTCAGTAGAGGATGTCTTATTGTCCTGACCAAGGCTTTTCCACTCCATCTAGGACCAAGCATGAAGCAATTTATGAATTCCTAGGAAATCTAGATAAATATTAAAGTCTTTTTACTCCCACTAATACCTCTCACCATCTACACACACACACACACACACACACACACACAAATGAAGGAGAAAAATATCATCATTTTCATCAGGAGATTCTGGCCACACATCCCCTACCTGGACATGGGCTTCTGGTTGTGAGTTTACCTAAGGATTAGCAGGTTAAAAGCCCTCCCTCTGCTTCTATGTACCAAATGTCATTCTTGGGGCAGGGGGAAGGAAGATCAATGGCCTGATGCCGCTTGAAGGAACCTTCTTTCCCTGATGGAAAACCTAATGACCCAGAGTTTGGTGACACCACAGGCTCTATCTCTGGGTGCCACGTGGACCAGATTAACTGCTTCTCCTCCCCCACCTCTGGCCAAGCTGGGGACATCATCTGGAGGTGTTCCAGCATGTGGCTCTCTCTTCTAAAATTTCCAAGGTTCTCTCCTAAGATGATAGTCTCCTGCTACTACCTAAAGGGGACTATGCCAGTCACCAGCTCTTTCCATCTCCTTTCTTTCAGTGAAAAGAACACTTAACAAGCTCCAATTTGTATGATAGCACTATCCCTCCTATTAGAGTGTAAGCTTTCTGAGGACAAGTGCTGGGTATTATGCACCCTTACATCTCTCTCAGGAGCTTCCAGGTGGCGAAGTGCAGAGCTCTGGGCCTAAAGTCAGGAAGACTCATCTTCCTGAGTTCAAATCTAGCCTCAGACACTCATTAGCTGTGTGACCCTGGGCAAGTCACGTTGTTTGCCTTGTAACCTTGTTTGCCTCCATTTCCTCATCTATAAAATGAGCTGAAGAAGGAAATGGCAAACCAACCAGTATCTTTGCCAAGAAAACCCCTAAAGGGGTCATGAAAAGGCAGAAAGGACTGAGCAACAACGCATTTCTCTCAACACCTAGCTCAAGGTTCACTGGAACAAGAAATGTTTCACAAAACAGAAGGCCAAGGACACTTTTTGATCACCATTGCCCTCCATGGCTCTCCCTCGTCCACCAAGTAAAGTCCAAGCTCTCGCCCCTTTGCCACACTTTGGCTCTGAAGGTTTGCTCAGCTTTTGCTTTCCTGTCCCCACAGTATCCATGGTGCTACTGACCAAAGGAAGTCCTACTTTATCCCTGTAGACAGAAGCGACCCTCCCTTCCTAGGACTCTCTCCACGCTTTCTTTGTACCTCTCCAAAGTGCTGATTTGTATGGTAACTAATGCAGCATGTGGGCTATGCCCCCAGTCAGACCGTAGGTTCCTAGGGTAGGGGCCAGGCTTTGCTCATCTTTACATCTGCCTCCATAGTCAGTGCCCTGGCCTTTTCTAGAGAAGATGCTTCTAATAAAATGTCTAACACATAGTAGGTAATTTATTAATATGAATTTAGTTTAATCGACCCCAATTCAGTGCCCCTTCTACTTTACTATACTGGGAAAATTACTGCTCAGGATTGAAAAGATCAAATTTACTTTATCTCAGGGTGTGTGGTGGAGAAATATTCAGCCTAAAGAATATCTACATAATCTATAAAAATTAAATAGCCTGGGGTCCCCGCGGTTTTCTTCATCCCCCTTTTCTTCCTTTTCTTCCAAATTCAGCTCCCTATAGCAATGATCAAAACACCTTTCAATATACTGAGTCATTAATGACTCTGAACCAAATTGGGTTTTTATTGGGACACTGTGAATAAAGATAGTGTCACTCCTTATATTTCTGTCAAGTACAGTGCTTGACATATAGTAGGAAACTTAATTGACTGATTCCTTAATCTTTGGAATTGGTTTTAGTTTTTGGTTTGGGGAGGAGTTTTGTGTGTGTGTGTGGGGGGTTATATTTGACAGTAAAGGGATTGCCCTGACTATACCATCCAGTGTAGCCAATGGGATAAGGGCTCCATGTTTAATGCTGGCAAATTGTTCTCTGGTCTCTACTTGAAGTGTCTTCAGTAGCATTACAGATAGAGAAGGATCTCATCTTGAGCCTGAGGTGAGAGGCCTAAGTGGGGTCTCCAGTGGATCTAGCTTGGACCTAGAGGAGCTTGGCTCTCTGGGATTCATCCCCCCAGTTGACCTCTGGGCAGGGCTTCCTCCCACCTCTGCCAACAAATATCTGGCCTGCCTGTGCGTGCCCAATATCCTGTTCACATAAAATAGTCAATATTTGTTGAAGGAGGGCCCTTGCCGCCTGCCTTTTGATCTATCTCCTTGTTAATGATGCCGGTCTAATCAGACCACACCTGACATCTGAACCCTGCTCCCAATCCATGTGCAGGCTGGTCCTTGCCTGGCTGCCACAGCACTGTACCTACCAACCACAGGCTAGGGAGCCTTTCCTACCTGAAGGGACTAATCACGTTTAACCTGGAGAACAGAAATGGGGGGAAGGGAAGAGAGAGGAAGGATGTGAAAGCTGTCTTCAAACATCTGAGTAGCTGCCCCTTGGAAGATGGGTTAAACTCATAGGACCAATGATTTAAAATTAGAAGGTCCTTTATCAGCTGTGGATTACAACCCCCTCATTTTACAGAGATTAAGTGACTTGCCTAGGTCTCAAAGGGAAGACACAAGCATCGGAGGCAGGAGAAAGTCTTCTGAAGAAGGCAGAATTTGATCTGAGTCTTTTTAGGAAACCAGGAACGTCAGAAGGTGGAAGTGACAAGAGAGAGAGAGACTCCCCAGAATGAATAGCGCCGGATTGCAGAGGAGGCTTTGGACGCTACACAAAGATTTCACACTCCACTCAATAGGTGAATCCAATACGCCTCCTGTGCCCACCTCTTCTAGAGGGCAGAACCAGGCAATAGGTACAAGTACAAGGAATTCAGTTGAGGTTTGATGTCAGAAAAAAAAAAATCTTTTTAACAATTAAAAATTTTCCAAAGTAGAATTGGCTGCCTTGGAAGCAGGGGGCTCACTCTCATTGAAGGTCTTCAAGGAAAGACTGGAGAGCCCCTTGTCAGGTAGGTTGAAGGGGCGATTCCCCTTGGGTGTGGGTTGGGCTGCCTTATTACTGAGGTTTGACGTTTGCTTGGAGAGATGGGGATCGGGCCACAGTGGCACATCCTCTCTGGACACTCCATCATCCAGGAGACAGCGTGCCCCGGTAAGAATCCAGGACTCAGAGTCACAGGACTTAGCTCTGAGTTCCAAGTCTTGCCCTTCCTAATTGTGGGTTTTTTCTACACCTCAGTTCCTAGCCTACAAAATGGGAGTGATCATAGTTATTGTGAGGAAAGCACTTCATAAAATGTAAAGTGATAGAAAAATGTTTGCTATTATTCTTACCTAATATATTTTATTTTTCACCAAAGGCCTTACTGTCCTTTTTTATTCTATACTTTAAATACTTATCCCACCCCTAACCCCCTTGCCAATTCCCTGCTTCTTTCCAAACTGGGATTTTCCCTGGGAATTATTGCCCAGGATTGAAAAGATTAAATTCACTTGACGTCAAAATCTCAGTTTCTTCAATTTACAGTCTCATATTGCTTTTATTTTGACTAAACTGGTCTGCTTTTTTTTTCTAAATACTTCAAGAAAGTCTAGCGATATAAAATTCCCAGAGATTGTGGAGCCAGGAAAAATAAAGCAGGCTTATATTATTGCTAAAAATGATAGCTAGTGTTTATATAGTGCTTTAAAATATGCAAAATGCCTTATATACATTACCTTATTTGATCCTCACAATGCCCCTGGAGGAAGTTGCTATTATTATCTTCACTTTACAACTGAGAAAAATGAGGCAACCAGAAGTTAAATGACTTGCTCAAGGTCACACAGCTACTAAATGTCTCAGGCAGGATTTTAACTGAGGTCTTTCCTTATTCCGGGTCTAGCATGCTATCTGTCTGTCTGTCTATCCATCCATCCATCCATAAATCCGTCCGTCCATCCATCCATCCATCCATCCGTCCGTCCATCCATCCATCCATCCATCCATCCATCCATCCATCCATCCATCCATCTATCTATCTGCTTTGGAAAAGGAGAGAGAAGTATGGAATTTTCTTGCTTTGGGGAAGAGGGAGGATGAAATTGCACAGGATAATTAGAATATATCCAATGTCTCTTCATTTATCTACCTTTTAAAAATTTATCCGAATACTAATAGAAGAGAAAATAGAGGCAAAGTCACTCAACCTTTTGTGAATGAAAAATGTGAGAACCAGAGAGCATGTGTAAATTGTCCAGGAAGCAAGTGAGAGGGGCAGGATTTGAACACATTTCCTCTGACTGTGGAGCCTGTTCCTTACACAGGATCCTACTGCCTTTCGAGTTTTAATCCCACTCTGACAAGTTGGCCGTATAAACAGGTATTACGCACAAATTGGCTCCATTCATAAAATGATCTTTCTCAGTGCATTAAAGTTATCAGTTTATTTGGACAATGTTATACTCTAATTGAACACATCTGAAAAGCTTTTCAGTTAGAGGACACCACAATGTCACTGTGCCTTACACAATAAAGTGTGACAGATGTCCTAGACAAATAAATTCATAGCAGAGTCCTGTGTTCGTAAGGGACAGCGAGGTAGATGGAGCACTGACTGGGCTTGGAGTCAAGAAGACCTGAATTCAAATCCAGCCTTAAACACTTCCTAGCTGTAAGACCCTGGACAAGTCACTTAACCCTGTTTGTTTCCTCATCTGTGAAATTAATAATAGCACCTATCTCTAAGGGTTATTTTGGGGACCAAATGAGATAATTGTGAAGTGCTTACACAGAATCCAGCACATAGTAGGCTCTATATAAATACTAGTTATTATTATCATCAACAGCACATGTCATTGACCAGCTAGTCTGACTTCACTGTTTTTCATATTTTTGATAGGGATTTAACAGACCTGATTATAAGGGTGGCAGCTTCTTCCTAGGTTTCCCTTGTTTTTCATAATTGGCAAAGGATATCCAGGTGTTTTCTGGACCTGGTTCCCTCCACAACTTTAAGCAGATATAGAAAAGCACCCCAGTGAGTGTGAGGAAGCCAGTGTGGTAGTGGGAAAGGCTGCTAGATTTGTAGTCCCAGAGTCTGGGTTCAGATCCTGCCTCTTCAGATCATTTTCTAGTGAGTGATCTCAGGGAACCATTTCTGCTTCTCTGGCTCTCAGGGAAATAAGAGGTTTTTCTACGGGGTCTCCAAGGTTCCTTCTAGCTCTGATTCAATGATCTGAGGAACTTTTCTCACACAGAACCAGCTCCAAAAACAAGACCAGAGCAATGGAAGAATCAGAAACTGTTGACAGCAGATGGTCATTATTTTTTCTAGATTTATAGACTATTGAAACCAAAGATTTGCTCAGAGTTACCAAACTAAGAAGTGCATTTTAGAGATGAGGCCAGTCCGATTTCTCCACCTTTTGCACATGTACAAAGAAAATGATCGGACTCACCTTGAGGCCTCACCATCTTGCATCTGGCAGGTCTGGACCCAAAATAAACCCTTGAGGCTGCTCTGACTGAGGGCACTCTCTGAAGGTCCCTTCCTGACCTCAAGGCTCCCTCTGCCACCTGCTTTGTAACCCAGCTAAACATATCTTCAAAGCTCGCCTCCCTAACACTTACACTTCTGCCTTGAAATGGTGGGTCCAAGGAATTGGCAGCAACCTGGGGTGCTCAACAATAGCATCCTTGTCCTCTCTTGGGAAAGTCTGACAAACACAAAAGAAAGTGAAGGAAGAGTGGGGAACACTTTGAATCCAATGGTGCGCTTGACCAGCCTTGCCTTACCAAAGGGCCAAGAGAAAAATCAGCAGATCATCCAACACAGTGGCTGCTAAAGACATGAGTGAGAGTGTTGATGGAGTTCCATAATTCAATCCAGGACGTTTCTTTCTTAAGTTCAGTGTTCCATTAACTTCTAGATCTCTCACTCTCTGTCTGTCTCTCTCACCCTCTGTCTCTGTGTGTCTCTTTCTCTGTCTCTCTCTATCTCTGTCTCTATCTCTGTCTCTGTCTGTCTCTCTCTTCCCCCTTCCACTTCACTTAAATTCCCCCTTCTCCCTTTCACTTAAATGTTGACTTTTGTTTTTGCACCACAATAATTTCCCTTTAAATTTCACTTTCCTCACTAAAACTTCAATTGCAACAAAGGAATAATACTTAGATAAGTCTAACTGAACAACAAGCCTGTCTAGCATGCTACAGCATATTCAGCATCCCAGTTTGCCCACCTCTCTAGTGAGGAGAGAGCATTGCACTTCCTTAGCAATGAGTGTTCCAGGACAGATGCTGTTCACGATGGCAATCCCAATCCCTGATTCTCAAAGAGCATCTTTGGTGGGGGGGGATTTGTTTGTTTCTGTACACTCTCAGAGGCATTACTGTTCTGCTCAATAATAATCATTCTATGGCCTCGGGTTTGGAAATAATTTGAGGGGGATGAAGTTTAGTTAGGATCCATCATTTTAAAAACTGTCATTCTTTAATTTTGCAGTTATTCTCAAATACAAAGAGAAACAACTGTGGTGTAATGGAAACAGAGAAGGTCTTAGATCCAGGAAAACATGCATCAAGTCCTGCCTCTGACAGCATCGGCACTTAAAGGCTATTTGAACCTGAGTAAGTGACTTAATATCTTAGAACTCCAGGCCAGTTGTGTCAAAGGCATTTGATTCTACTAACAACCTTGGTAGGTAAGCATTATTACTATCTCCACTTTACAGATGAAGAAAATTGAGACAGGCAGAGGGTAAGTGACTTGCCCAGGGTCACATAGTAAATGTCTGAGGTCAGATTTAAACTCAGGAGTTATATAAATGCTATTATTAGAAATATTCAAGGAATCAGAGGAAGGCTTCTAGTGCTTTCTTTGGGGAATATTTAAGGAAATATGTACACTAGAACCATTCTGGAAGAAAGGGCATCGGATCAGTTGAAATGTCCACCTGGGGGGAGACTTTTACCCTCATGAAATAGAGAACCCTCGAAGTCCTGAGATACAAGTTTGCTTGGCAGAAGAAGTGGCTTGGAAGGACCCAGGGAAGGTACTCTACTTTTCTGAGCAAAACCTATTTCATATGATTGTGACTTCTTGGCAAAAGATGTTCAAAGATCCTTTTCTGCTTTTAGACAAGGATTGACTATCAAGACAGTCTTAATCATCTGGTTTTCTGCCTCTGTTTCTCCTCAAATTCTGAAAATATAAATGCCATGAGATCATAGAATGAATCCCACTCCAGTCCCACCATTGCCTGATGGTTAAAATGATGCACAAAATCCCAAAGAAATCTGACCTGATTTCTTTTCCAGATCCCATGAATACACTGGTCCTATGAGTCTGTGATCCAATGTAGCTTGAAGAAACTCTTGTCTCGAAACAATGATCTGTTTTATTGTGGACAGAACTTTGAAGTAAACTCTTGTCAGGTGCATGTAGTTTATTTAGTTGGTGTTTGATGTCAAAGAAATGACAAACTGTCCTATTGATAAATCCCTCTTAACTCTAGAACTCAAGGTTGCTAAGTGTTTATTTGGGTATTGGGCAATTCCGACATCACTGGGAGAATCTTGGTCCTTTGATGTCCATTGAACTAACGTTTTTTTTTTTTGTAGATTTTCATCCTGCTGGTACAGCTGGTACATGTGGATACCCAAGGTGACCACCTGAGCTTACCATAGTTCACTGATGACCCTTTCTTGGTTTTTACATCCAGTAATATAGTTCTTTCATATTCTCCACAGAGATTTCACCTTTCAGGCTTAACACTGCTATTAGTTGGCATTTAACCTTTCTACTTCTGACATTTAGCTGGTAAGATATTTTGCTGGGTTATTAATGACTGATTCCTCATAGAAACCATGGGCTCTACTCTGTTTGATTGCAGATAAGTTCTAGTGATCCTCTAGGGCCCAAAGCTTTCTCTTTTATATAAAAAAAGTTTTAAATGTACCTTAATTCAGATTCTACTACTGGGTTTTAATTTTTTTTTAGTAGATCTAAATATAAGGGGAGACATATGTGTTTTTGGACATTGACCAACATAGGGAGTAATTGAAGGAAATGCTAAATTTCAATTAGAAGTTTTAATGAAAATAAAGATGTATTTTTTTTTCAGTCTAAGTTCACATACCCCATGAAATCCAGCATTGGATACGTTTATCACCCAGGTTAACAACCCCTTACGTAAAGGCAAACTCTCTTTAATTTGAACCCCACCCAATATTCTCTACTAACAGTGCCAAACAAATTAATAATTACAGAATTGTAACAAAGCCTTGGTGACTGAATTGATCAAGGAATCTCATAGGAGTTCAACATTTGCATCAGAGACTTCTCATTGAAGGAGAGTCTTCAAGGCAGAATTTTAGGCAAATAAGTCAAATATTTTTTTGCAATCAAACCACAATAAACACAGAGGGACCTTCTATTTGATGCACCTTTCAGTCAACTGTTCTTGTAAAGATAGAAAGTTGTAGCTAAAATCTGCTGTAGAAAATTGTTTGTTAAAGCCTACCTGCCCTCTTCACATATTTTGATCAAAGGGACCTTGGATATATGTGTAGTATGTTCTTGTGAAGAGGGGAAATGAGAAAGTAGGGATGTAGGTAAATAGCTTTTAAAAAATATTTTCACAAAAAGATTTATCACCTGGGGACCAACCTGCTGTTGCTGAGACTCCCCACATGTAACTGGTTTGACTCTAAGACCATCAGACTGGCTGCATTTGAAGTCTTTCCAACAGAGTAGAAGCTACCACAGCTCATTCTTCAAGGACATGACCTTCATGAGTCGTCTGCTGTCTTTGCATGGCTGTGTTCCTCTTGTGTGGAAGGCACTCATGGCTCCCCTCCACTTTATAGAATCTCTCTCTTCCTGGTAGCACAGCTCAGTCACTGCATGAAGCCTTTCCTGTTCCCCTCAACCTACCTTCCTTCCTCCCTACCTTAATTTATTCATTTCATATATATAGATATAGATATATAGACATATACATAAATATATAATATATACACATATACATATATAATATATAAGCACACATATGTGTATATAAGTATAAACACCTATTTATTGCTCTCCATAATGGAATGTAACCTTCTTCAGAGTAGAGATTGTCTGAATTTTGTTTCCAGTGATCAGCACAGTGCCTGGCTTAATAAATATTTATTCCTTGATTAAGGAGACATTAGGGAAGTGATATTAGATAAGTCTCTGGCCTTATTGGGCAGCTAAGTGGTGCGTTGGATAGAGTGCTGGGCCTGGAGACAGGAGACTCATTTTCCTGAGTTCGAATATGAACTCAGAAACTTACTAGCTGTGTGACTCTGGGAATGTCACTTCACCCTATTTGCCTCAGTTTCCTCATCTGTAGAATGAGTTGGAGAAGGAAAAGGCAAAACACTCTAGTATATTTGCCAAGAAAACCCCAAATGTGGTCATGAAGAGTTGGACACGACTGAAATGACTGAACAATAACCAGCCTTAATAATCATATACAGTTATATAAAACTTTAGGGGTCACAAAGCACTTTCTTTTGCAAAAATCCTGCACTGCAGGTTGAACAATTATTACTTTCATTTTGGAGAAGAGGAAACTAAGGTGCAAAGGTTAACTATCTCACTCAGACTGAATAGGCAGGAATCAAACTCAAGTCTTCTGACTCCAAATCCAGTTAGTTCTCTTGCCAGTCTTCTTGGCCACTGTGTCTTTCCTTCCTTCCTTCCTTCCTTCCTTCCTTCCTTCCTTCCTTCCTT
>NW_027185804.1:24993002-25006672 GCF_028583685.1 Petaurus breviceps papuanus
TTCCTTCCTTCCTTCCTTCCTTCCTTCCTTCCTTCCTTCCTTCCTTTTTCTTTCTTTCCTCCTTTATCATTTTTCCTCTCTCTTTTTCTTTCTTCTTTTTTTCTTTTTCTTTCTTTCTTTCTCCCTCCCTCTCCATTATCTTTCTCACTTTCTCTCTCTTCCTTCCTTCCCTCCTTCCTTTTCTTTCCTCCTTCCCTCCCTTCCATACCACCAACCTCAAAACATCTCTACTTTCTCTGCCACCCACACAATCTTTTCTTTTTTTATAATAAGACTCTTTCCATAGAATCACGGAAGCTGAGAGACCATCTAGGATTCCATCTCCAGGATACTCAATGAGAGGTCATGCCCCACCCTTCACTGAAGATAACCAGGAGCCCCGCAACCAACTAAGTGCTATTGTAGACCAGATGTTGAACTTGGAGTCAGAAAGACTAGACTTTGAATCCTGACCTTTCCTAGCTGTATAACCCTCACGATCCCTTCAGCCCCAGGATGGCAATAGCACCTCCCTTTTAGGGTTGAAGACAGAGTCAAATTAAATCCATCAAATGCTTTGTAAACCTTAACATTTCCTATAGAAATCTTAATGATTACTGCTCATGGAGGAAGGCCACTCCATCATCTACCTATCACTCCCAATCCTGCTGTTTGGAGTCAAGTAAGAGAAATTCCATTTGTCTTCCTGCATAGCAGCCATCATAGGTGCTCAAAGATATCTTTTGCTGACCTCAAACCTAAGCCTTTACACCTTAGTTTAAAAAAGTCACATATATAGAGTCACAATGGCATTTGAACCCAAGACCTCTGGCTCTGGCTTTTTGCATTTTACCACACTGACTTAAGGCTGGAGACTGGCCAAGAAAAGCAATAACAGCCAGTGGCACTTACCCAGGCATGTGGAGCCTGGGTTATTTTTATAGCTTCAGGGAACACTCTAGAAAGAAAAGGTAGATGAGCTATTTCTTTAAAAGAAAGTCTTGGAACTGTGCAGAGGCCATACATCAGTCCCTCCACCCCTGAGAACACCATATGTGTACCCATTAAAAAAGGAAACAAGACAAGTCCCTGCTGTTCAGAAGCAACTGTCCAAGGGTCTGGGAAACCACTTCTCAGGGTTTTATTTCAATAGCTTGGGGGTGGGTTAGAGTACAGCAGGGAAAGGGGGGGAAGCAAAGTTATTGAAGGTTTTCTTTTGTGCCCTGTTCTTGTTGACATTTCTTGGAACCTTTTCGAGTGTTGGATGACTTTCCATTTGCCCCAACAAACTCTCTCTGTGAGAGCAGAGCTGGGAGGTCCTTTACAATATAACGGCACTTTCCTTTTCTCTTCCTCCAAGACCATTTTAGGAAGAAAAGCCAAGACTCACTCTTCCTATTTTCCAACCCTTAGGCAGTAGGGAGAGAAGCACAGATCCCAGAGGTGAACTATAGGATGGAGATAAGGAGAAAACTTGAAACTGTAAACATTTTATAGAGTAATAGTGATATTCTGGAGTGCTTTGCAAACCTTAAAGCACTACATAAAGACAAGTGTCATTTTTGCTATTATTATTAATTATTATTTCTATAGCACCTGAGGTTTTATAATGGGATTTACTCTCAACAGTTCTGTGAAGTATTGAACTCTCTGAACAACAATTTCCTCTTCTGTAAAATGGGAATAAATGATTTCTGACCATAAAGCTAGTAAGTAGTATCATGATGTCTGAAGGTAGGGAGGGACTACATCTGTGATTTCATTGATAGAGGGAACTCTCAGGGAAGGAAATTCCCTCTACTCATGCAGATCACACCTCCCCTTTAATTTAGAGCCTCAAACTGACTCCCAGGGCACTGGTGGGTTAGTAGATTTGCCCAAGTTTTCATAGATGATATTTATCAGTGGTGGGACTTGAACCTAAGTCGTCCTGGATATAATAAGGCTAACTCACTATCCAATACTCCCAGCAACTTGGGAAGGGCGGTGGGTGGATGGGTCTGAAAAAGCATGTTGTCTAATCTTTTCATTTTATAGATGCAGAAACAGATACTTAGAGATTTCAGTGCCTGGCCTGCCCTAATACATGCAGCAAAACTGGGTACCAAATCTGGTTCCTCACATTCCAAAGCCAACCCACTTTCTGCTTCCCAGTGCTGCCTTCTATTAATAATAATATGTTTCTAATAATTTTTCATATGCTTTCCCATTGAATTCTCAGGGTAACCCCATGAAATCAGATTAGGGGCCAATCTCAGCCATGACATTTGGGATTTTGTGTGACTTTGAACAAAGCTCTCAAGCCCTCTGGGGTTTCATTTCCTTAGCTATCAAACTGGAAGGTTGCATTAAATTATATCTAAGTTCTCTTTAAATTTGGCAGGGCTAGTAGTCTTATCCCCATTTGTGAGATGAAGAAACAGACATGGGGGAATTGTTCCAGACACGAGGATATGCCTTCCAATTCATTTTACCCTAAAAAAGAGGTTTGTAAGAAATTACTTGATAGGCCACGCATACCCAATTGAGAAATAATAGATAAATAGGGTAAGAGGGGAAAGGCAGTTCTAGACCATCTAAGATTTTTTTATAACAGCCTGGATGAAATTATATCAAATTCCATCATCCACCCTGTTCCCCAATGATGAATGTGGAAATCAGGACCAGCTCTGGGCATCACTTGTGAAATTCAGGCAGGTGGTTAAGAGAGATGGCCTGAAGTATTGAGTGGCCAAGACCTGGGTTCATGTCTGGCCTTACATACCGGCCAACTGTGGATGTCTGGCTAGTCTTTTAACCTTGCTGAGCCTCAGTTTCTTCACTTATAAAATGAGGAGCTTGGCCCTGATGACCTCTGAGCTCCCTTTTCATTCTAAATCTGTGACCCTATGCCATTTTATTTCTCTGAGACTCAGTTTCCTCATCTGTAAAATGAGGGATGTAGGCTAGAAAACTCCTAAAATGATCCTGTGGCATATAAAAAGTTTGAGACACATAATTTCTGGGTAATTAGTCATTTTATTAATTATGGCTAGTCAATCGTTAATAAAATGATGGTATTTGGTTGTCTCTCATAAGCTAAAGACCCCTCCTGGAGGCCTTATGAGGCTTAGATATCCTTGAAAAAGTGGTTATTCCAGAAAGGCAGCTATCTGATTGGTTAATAATTAATGAAAGAATGAATATTATAATGAGGGGTGGGCCTATTGTAATAAGGGGCTGGGGGAACATGACTTTGATCTCTTCACTCTTGCTCCCAGACCAGACCACCCCCAGCCTCAAGCAGTCGAGATAAAGGATATGCCCCCACCCAAACCTGAATAGAAGACCAAGGGTCAGAATTCTCTTAGATTAGATTCTTTTTACTTTTTGATCATAACTAAGCTTCCCAGTTGGATAGGATCTGAATAAGATTGAGCTGATGTTACAAATCCAATCTTATCATCAGCCCCATTCTTCACAAGATGGTTTGACCTCGTAGAAAATGAGGAAATAGGAAGATTAAAAAAAACCTGGATCCCCAATAGTAATTGGTTATTAATCAGAGAAATAACCATTTCTATCAACCCTATAACCTTTGAGTCCAATTTTTCCATAGCAACAGAGGGGAGGAACCTAGACAATGTAGCACACAGCTTCTGTTTTCATTCCTATTCTGATTTTTTTTTATATTTCTCTCCAGGTGGTAATCTGAGGGAGAGCTTAATTAAAAAATCAAATGAGAAGAAATATAAAAGGAGCATTAAAAATAAAATAAAAATCATGAGACTAGATATTCCAGATGGTGTCTACTTTGCTTTCTTTGTCATCTAGAGACTTCAGCCCAACAATGACAGTCGCCTTAATGGTGTTGATGTTTGAGAGAGTGTGAGGGAACTAATTAGTCACAAAGAAGACAGAAAAAAAGAGAAAATCTACTAATGCTGTCTTCTTTAATTATCTAATTAGTTTCTCTGTCTTTTAATATAGACCTTATATCTTCCCAAATTATTTAATGATTAACTGTCTTCTAATACATTAATGATATCTCAAAGGGCTGTCACGCCCACGGCATGTCCCGATCCTACTGGAAGAAAAACGACTTTATGGTAGATGACAGTCTATGTGCAATAGAGGAAAGAAAATTGAACTCGGAGTCATAAGATGTGGGTTCAAGTTATGATTCAGTTAATTAACTTATTGGATGACAAATCCCTGTTTGGCATTAATTTCTTTTTCTGTAAAATGGTGGGTGAGGTGGGGGAGTAGAAGGAGTAAAGAAAAAAAGTTTTCATAGACACCATGATATTCACAGCAGCCATTTTTATGGTAATAAAAAAATGGATATGAAAAAAGGTGGAGGGTGAGGAATGCTCATCAATGACACAGTGTGGTAGGTGAATTTTATGCAACTCAATGCAAACAGAAGTTAAATAATAATAGCACCTTTATTTTTATAGCACCTACTATGTGTCAGGCACCATGCTAAGCACTTTTCACAAGTGTATTGTCTAATTTAATCCTCACGACAACCCTACAAGATAGATACTATTATTATCTCCATTTTACAGATGAGGAAATTGAGGCAAATAGAGGTTAAGTGACTCACCCAGGGTCCCATAGCTGGGAAGAATCTGAGACCTTATTTGAACTCAAGACTTCTTGACTCTAGGCCCAGTGCTCTATCCTAGCTGCCCCCTGAAAAACTAGAAAGAATACTCGTGCTGGGTTGAGAGGTCCTGAGTTCCAATCATGCCTCTCTTACTTATTGCTATATCATTTTGAGCAAGTCAGTTTCTCTGCATTTATTTTCTGATCTGGACAAAGGAAGGCCTTAGACTACAGTGTCTTTCCATTTCCTTCCTGTTCTGGATTTACTAATACATACCACTACAACAATATCAACAAAAGTAATGATTAAAGGAAATTGAACTCAGAATAATGTACAATGAGAAATTTGGATCCTAGAGACAGATAATGAAACCTCTTCTCCTCTTGGTAGACAATTGGGGGGCTGTAGAAGAATGCACTGTCAGACATGGTTTTGTTGATCAACATGGTTTAATTGGTACATCATTATATTTTTAAAGGCATCAATAAGCCTTAAAAATGATTTTTTAAATGATAGGGATGGGATCTATCCAGCTCCAACTTCATTAATCTTTTCTCCAACTCAAAAGTTCTAAAATCTATTGATTATGACTGCCATTTCCATTTCAATCCTCACAATCACTTTCTCAATTTATCCAAAGGAAACATAAGAATGGCATGTCCCATTGCCATAGAGGGATGGTGGAAGGGGGATGCAGACCTTCTTAATATTCCCATCAAATCCCTCATACCACACTCTAGATTTCTAGCAATCAAGAACCTAGCTGTGCCCAGGGCTAAACTTCTATCTGCTACACAAGGAATCCTGAACAACCGAAGGGAGTTATGTCGCCTTTTCCAGAAAGACAGTCTTTTTTCAAAAATATCTCAGCTTTAACAAAAAAATTATCATCTTGGGAAATTGTCCTCAGCAGGCTGAGAGAAAGTCAAATTAGGGACTTGGCAAAAATACAGAAACTGACAAGGTATATTTATGGGTTGGAAGAGAAATTGGAGAAATGGGATGAGAACTAGAAGGCATTCCTGGGGCTTAATGTAGGGTGGGGTGGGTGATAGGGGTGGTGGAATCTATATCACACAGGCAGGATTGAGGCCAATGGCTCAGCAGGGGAAAAGATGGGTTAGGAGGCCCCCAGAGCACAGAGGGTGTGGAGGCTTACTTTCAACTCCATCCACAGAAATGGGTGTTGGACTAATGGAATGCTAGGAAGCATGGCAAACTGTATGATCAAGGCAGAAAGAGCCCCAAGCCCTGAGCTCAGTTCACTTCCTTGCCATTATCTCATCACCAAGGCATCGATTAGGTAAGTTTTCTCCCTAAGGGTGAGACACGAAGGCAGGAGAATCAAGGGACATTTTGGCACAAGAGATAATTGTGGCAACAGGACAGAAAGAAGTAACCTCAGAGTCCCCAAGATCTGGGTTCATGTACTGCCTTTAACATCCACTGGCCAAATGACCGTGGGCAACTCCCTCATCCTTATGCCCCAAAGCCACTGTCTGAAGACCAAAATTTTTAGTCTAGTAGAGGAGATTTCTTCACCATACTAATTAAAATCAGAGATCTGGAAGGGGAAAGGGAGAGAGATGGTATTGATAATCATGAAACTCTTGTCCTTTTCTTTTGAGTAAATCTGGTCTTACATACACCATCTTTCATATATAAAGATACTGGAGTTAACATCAGTAGGATGTGAGTGCGGGGTTGTTTTTAAAATTTGTTTTCACAGTAGTAAAGGATTGGGTTGAGACATTCCCCACTTTGGTTTCTCAGTCTCACTTTCTCATCCAGTTACACTGTGGGAACATCCTTGATGACCACAAAAGGCTTTAAAGCAAACTGGACCAAATGGAGGTTGGATATGTGCCTTCCTTACTACTATCTTCTAGTCAAACAATGAACTCCCCTGGAGCAAGATTAAAATTAAACATATTAAACAAAATAAATTAAAACAAAATAAAACTTAGATAATGTTAGTATGTGGTTTTCTAAGTCCACATGTGACCCGCAGGGATTCTTATTTAGTGGTTTAGTGGTCCCCATCTCTACTTGAGTTTGGCCACTTCTATAATTGTCCAGCCAATGTCTCTACACAGATAGCTCACACAAAGGGCCTTGATCAACAGAGTTTTGCAATAGCATCAATAAGTCATAAACGACTCCCAGCATAAAGTTATATGCAATCTTGCTCTACTGTCATCCAACAAATCAGCTGTTCATAGCATTGTTATTTGAGATCCCTGAGAACAGGGATTGTTTCATTCTTAGTATTTGCATCCCCAGAGTCTAGAACAGTGCCTGGCACATAGTAGGAGCTTAATAAACGCTTGCTCACTGATCAATTGATATGAAAATAATTGCCTCCTATAATATCATTTCACCTGATATTATGTTTGCACCTGTTGACTGTGTCTCAGATACTTAATGTTTGATCAGAAGGGGATTATCAGTAGTAGGGATGAATATTACTTAAATAAAGATTTCTGGTAGTTTGTATATATTTATATAACTCTTTGCAATTAAAACCCTACATGATTACAAGAAATTACACCCCCCGCCTAATAACCCTGTTTTAAACACGAAGAAACAAGATCAAAGAGGTAAAAAGATTTGTCCATAGTCACACAGGCAGTAAATTTCAGAGCAGGGATTAGAACCTATGCTTTTTTATTTTAGAAAACAGCATTAATAGTTTTTGTTGTGGTTGTTTCATTTTTGAAGAGTGGGCACTCCTCCTTTTAGGGATTCTAATATCTCCCTTTTCCTAGTGCAATGGAAACAGCATTAGACTTAGGTAGCTCAATGGATAGAATGCTGGATTTGGAGTCAGGAAGATCTGAGTTCAAATCCTGTCTCATAAACTATCTGTGTGACCTTGGACGAATCCGTTAACTCTGTGCCTCAGTTTCCTCATCTGTAAAATGAGCTGTAGAAGGAAATGGTAAACCATTCCAGTGTCATTGCCAGAAAAACCCTAAACAGGGTCATGAAGAGTCAGACATGACTGAAAATGACTGAACAACAACAAATCAGCAAAATGAGTGTGTCTGACAACATAGACAACACCCTCCTCCGATAGATCTTTGCATGTGCTCTCATTATCTGATCTCCAGGATCAAGATAGATCCTTACAATTACTGAGAAGTTAGCTCACTTTTCATGTTGTCCTTTGATATTTGAGTGGTCACTTCATAAAGACTCTAGACTTTCTTCTCTCTTCATTAGCCGATACAAAGTCTTACCAAGTTTCTCTTCATCTTCTCAATTCTCATTAGGATTTTCCTTTTAGAACACACAGGGGTCACAGTCCTAATGCACAGCTCATTATTCTATGTGCTCACTCATCCCACGAAATAAGCTGGACTGTGAGTTTCTTGGGATTTGTCTTTTTCAACCCATAAAAAGCAGGACAAGCTTAGGTAGGGATGCCAAAGTCATTGGTCCTCATGAGATACAGGAAACAGCTTTTAGAGACCAGTACCATTTCAGTCATCTCTTTAATCTGAGTGCAGGACACTTACAAGTGAATAAATGACCAGATATGGAATCAGGGGCCCTGGGTTTTAATCCTGGCTCTGACATCATTGAACTCTGGGAAGCAGCTACTGGTCAGATTGTGGAATCTTTGGGAAAACAGAATCTGAAAACCCCATCCTGATGAAAAGGTGATGAGAAAAGGGAAGGAGCTGAGTCCCTGAAATAAAAGTCACTGACTTCTATCAGATATAAAAGCTTTGTATAAAAGTGAGAATTTAAAGGGAGAAGTCAAGAAGACCTGAGTTCAAATCCCACCTCAGATGTTTATTAGCTATGTGATCCTAAGCAAGTCATTTTACCTCTGTTTGCCTCCATTTCCACATCTGTAAATTGAGAGAGTTGGGCTAAATGACATTTCAAGTCCTTTCCTTTTGTAAACTCTATGAACTTTTAATTACCCTGGCCAGCAGAAGGCATTAAGTGAAGTAAAAGGAATTAGAAAAATAAAAAAAGAGGGGAAAGAGAAAAGAAGACAGAGGACTTTTCCTGCCACCTCCCAATATTTAGTGCTTCCCTAATCCCCCCTAAATAAATTTGTATATATTTAGTGTATATTTTAGTACATAAGTTTTTTTTATATATATTTAGTATATACTTTAGTACATAAATTTATATATATATACACACAGGATATACTTTCACATATAAAATCATATGTATATATATACACATGTGTGTATGTGTAAACATGCATATGTATATAATATATATCTATAGAGAGAGTGATAATTTACTTTTGTGAATATTGCTTTCCCATCTTCCAACCTCCAAATAGAATATAAACTCTATGAAGGCAAGGACTATTCCATTTTTGTATTTGCATTACCAATGCCTAGCACAGTGCGTGATACATAGTAGGTGCTCACTAAATGATTTTCAAATAAAGAAAGATGGATATAATGGGTAGCAGTGAAACGTCACCAGTGACTACTTGAGGTACCACCCAGTGAACCTGTGACCTTTCCTCTCCTTCTCTCTCATGTGATATGCACCTTTTCCTCATTTGAAACCATATCAGTCTGATTCCTCTTGTTTCATACCAATACATTCATCACTGAATTTCTGGTCTACTCTTCTATCTAACAATTTTTTCTTCATCGTACCAGGAGCCATCCTTTCTAAGCTCATCTTCAATCTACATGAAGAATTCTTAACTTGGAGAATGTGGATAGATTTTGAGGGCAAGGGGAAGAGGGTATGACCTTGAATGGAAAAAAAAAAATAACACCTTTATTTTCACTAACAAAATTTTCTTCAATTATGAAAAAAAAAGGTTCACAGACTTCACCAGACTACAAAAGGAGTCCAGGCCATCAACACTGAATCTTATATAAACCTACTTATTTATATGTTTTCTCTCCTATTAGAATGTTAGCCCTTGAGATGAGCTCAATGATTTTAGAAAAATATGGAAAGAAATATGAAAAAATTAGGAGCAAAATGAGAACCAAGAGAACATTGTATACAGTAAGAGCAATGTTATTTTAAGAACGACTTTGAGCAAATAAGTTATTTTGGCTACTATAAATACTCAAATTAAATATAAAGGATATATGAAGAAAGACTCTATCTGCATCCAGAGAAAGAACTGGTAAATAGAAGGATGTAAAGAACAACTTTACATATTTTATATACATATATATATATATATGCCTCTTTGGTAGCCATATCTAGGGTAGGGAGGGGGGAGAGAAGAAAAAGAAATTAATGTGATCATTTTGTTATATAATTGAAAGAAATAGTAAGTTGTGCATGGTAGATTTGGAGTTTCAAGTGCTATCATCATTTTTCTTATACTATGTTGTGGAAATGTTTGTTTTATTCCATTTTTTTTTTTAAAGAATTGAGCTAAAAAATAACGTTAGCTCTTGGAGGGAAGGGAGTGTTTCTGCTTTTCTTTGGGCCCTCAATGCTTAGCATAGTGTCTGACACATAGTAGGCATTCATTTTCTTTTCTTTTTTTTTCATTTTTTTTTTTTATTATTTTAAGCAATCGGGGTTAAGTAACTTGCTCGAGGTTACACGGCCAGTTATTTCTGGGTGTGGTGCTGAGTGTCTGAGCCCGGGATTCGATCTCCAGGTCGTCCCAACACTGGAACCAGTGCTCTTACTCGCTGAGCCACCTGGCCGCCCCTGTAGGCATTCATTTTCAATGATGCATCATTCAATAAGCATTCAATAAGGCTTATTCATTTTTTTAATTGGTATTTATAACTCTTGATCTCTCAGTGAATTAGTAGGTTCTCAAGCCTGCAGTGCTGGGTGCAAAGTAGATAGATAATCAAAGAATGTATTTTCCATTCTCCAATGACAACATCCAAGAATCAGAATATCTATAGCTATTCTATCTGCTATCTATTCTCATTACATCACAGCCATTTGATTGGAGTGGCCTCTTGCAAACTGCCCCTCCTACAGGAGTTCATTTGTCCTGGCAGCCTCTTTGATTGTGATCCCAGAGACCAACGGTCACAGGATTCCAAGAAACTGGGAGCTGGATTCAGAGCTGCTAGCCAAATGGTTTTTGTGGGAGTGTTGTTTGTTTGTTTGTTTCCAGGATGGGGACCCATCTGAAATCCCAGGGCTTTTTGCTCCTAAGTAGTCTCTATAAGCTGCATAGAAAGATGGAAAGTTTCTGGGTATGGAAAGATGTTAAGACTCTGTGAACGGGAAGAAAAAGACCTAGGTTTATGCCCCACATCTGATCTGACACTCAGCAATGCCCTTCACCTCTTTGGGACTCAGCTTCCCCAGGAACAAATTAAGAAGATTGCTTACTAGATATTGTGGCAAATGCTAAGGATACAATGGAAAAAGCAAAAACAGCTCCACAGAGTTTAAATTCTAATGAGGGAAACAACATTTATATACACAAGTGGGCACAATACAAGATAGATGCAAAGTGGTTGGAAAGTAATTTTTAAGGAGCCCTGGCAGCCAAAGGGACCGGAAAATGCTTCTGGCAAAAGGGAGCATTTGAAATGATTCTTGAAGGAAGGGATTTTTTAAATGGACGTTTAATAATGGCCTGCCTAGGATCCTGGGTTTTAGAACTGGAAGGGACCCTAGAGGCCATTGAGTCTAAGCCTCACATGAAGGAATTTCGACTAGAACCCAGCCTATAAGTAATGGTCCAACCACTTCCAAGGAGGAGAAAGAAACCCACCACCTCTCAAGGAAGACCATTCCAATCTTGGATAGCTCTAATGTTTAGGAAGGGCAGCCAGGTGACTCTGCAGTGGATTGAGTGGCAGGCTTGGAGTCAGGAAGACTCATCATCATGAGTTCAAATCAAACCTCAGACACTAGCTGGGTAACCCTGGTCAAGTCACTTTTACCCTGTTTGCCTCAGTTCCCTAATCTATAAAATGACCTAGAGAAAGAAATGGGAAACCACTTTAGTATCTTTGCCAACAAGACCCCAAGTGGGGTCACGAAGAGTCAGACAGGACTGAAACGACTGAAAAACAACTACAAAAAAATGACGCCCCCAAGTTGTCCTCTTTGCAATGTCCACCAACTGCTCCCGATTACAACCTCTGGGGCCAAACAGAGAAATCCCAGTCCACATGGTAGCCCTTCAGATACTTGGAGATATCTACCGTGTTCCTCCTGAATTCTTATTCTACACACCTTGATCCCTTTAACCAGCCCATATGAGGTTATTTTGTCAATTTGTGCGGGAACATAACTGGCATTTAATAAATGTCATTTGACTGACTGACCCAAAGTCCTTCAACTTCCAGATCTCCCTCCTCTAAACGCTCTGTAGCTCATCGATGGCCTTCCTCAAGGATTCTAGCACCATTATTTTACAGATGAGGAAACCGAGGCACAGAGAGGTTAAGAAACTTTCCCTGAGGTACACAGCTAGTAAATACCTAAAGTGATTTTCAAAACCAGGTCTCCTGACTCCAAGTCCAATGCCCAACCCATTACAACATGATTCCTTTCTAAGCTTGTAGGATTGTTGAAAAGAAGGCACTTGGGCACTGCAGTATAGTGGGAAGAATGCTGAATCTGAAGACAGAAGACCTGGGTTTGAATCCTGCTTCTTCTTTTTATAACCTATGAGACCTTGGGTGGCATACTTTAGATCCCTGGGCTCCAATTGCTAAGGCAATAACATCATCCTTAAGGAGCTGACATCTGTTGATCAATGCAGATCATGCAAGAAAATGGGAGAATCTGGGCAACATATCACAGATGCTTGCAAAAACTTAGCATATTCCAAAAACCAATAAATAAATACTCAGGGGTCTGGAATTAGAGCAGAAACTGGTAATTCTCCATAAACAAGCAGACCATAAGTAAATCCCCATCTCACAAAAACAGATCCCAAACTATCCTTAACAATTTAAACAAATAAACAAAACCAGAATATCAGCATAGATTGAACTATGGCTCACAATTGCCTGGACATAACAGATCCATTAAAAAAATGAAAATGTTTTAAGTAGATGTCACCAAGAGCCTAACATCTCTAAATTATGTCCATAGAGAAGAAAAAGCTTCCAAAATATAGAAGACTAGCAGAAGTCAGAGCCAGATAGAAACAGGGCACAGCCCCCAGCATCCCCATTGTCCTGTCTGTTGCTGTAGTTACCTGATCATGCTTTCAGGGAGTTCACAGAAAGTAAGCTTATATCCAAATATGTGTATTCAGTAATAAGAAGATGCCATTTTATCCACATTTCGCAGGAACGGAGGGGCCCTAGACATCATCTAGGCTAATCCCATTATTTTTATGGATAAAGAAATTGATGCCCAGAGAATTTAAGTCCTTACTCAAGGTGACACAGGGAGTAGCTACCTAGCAGTTAGAGCACCTTAAGATTTACAAGATGCTTTTACAAACATTATCTTGTTTTATCCTCACAACAATCCTGGGAGGCACATGTGATTATTGCCTCCACTTTGCAGATGAGGAAACTGAGTCTGAGAGAGATAAAGTGATGTGCTCAGGGTTACACAGCTAGCAAGTGTCTGAGGTGGGACTTGAACCCAGGTCTCCCCAGCTACAGGTCCAGTAATTGATTCACTGTCACCGAGTTACCACAGGTTCATACCCCACCCCACATTAGTGAAACAAATTCCAAAGTTGTCTAATAGTTTCCCAATTAATCCCACTGAAAAGGAGCTAGAGATTGTCCCAGGATTGGAGCTGTGAATGTATATCACCTTTATCTTTTACTCAGACTTTCAATTCCATCGTTCAGAAATAAGTGTTCCGACAGGGTCACAAGGTAATGGATGCCACTGGGTGACTGCTATAGGCTAAGCAGAGTTTTTTAATGTCTCTCTTGAAGGAACAGAGGTGGATGATCTGGAAAAAGGTTCATCTTCCAGAAAAATCTAAAATCCATATGAGGCCATAGCATCAATGGCAAGGTGAAATACAGAGAAACAAAGGGGACTGCTTCTCTGGGTCTCCTTGGTCAGTATACACATTACTTATCTTTATAAAACCTTGCTGTTTCCTATTAGTCAGAGTGGAGAAAAAGGGGGAGGGAGGGAGGGAGGGAGAGAGAGACAGAGACAGAGAGACAGACAGAGACAGAGA
>NW_027185804.1:25006772-25032904 GCF_028583685.1 Petaurus breviceps papuanus
AGGAGGAGGAGGAGGAGGAGGAGGAGGAGGAGAGTCAGAGACACTTCACTTATACCTCTAGTAACATACTCAGCAGGTTGTATTTTGTACTAATTACTTTTCCTATTTGCCTCTTGAAGCAAAAGAAGGGAAAAGGATCCAGTTAGAGTGGAGACATGACCAGGTCTAAAGTCAGGAAGGTCTGAATTCAAATGTAGACTCAGACACTAGCTAGTTGTGTGACCCTAGACAAGTCATTTCACCTCTGTCTGTCTCAGTTTCTTCATCTGTAAAATGGGATGATATTAGCACCTCCCTCCAAGAATTGTTGAGGATCAAATGAGGCAATTTCTGTAAAGTCCTTTATAAACCTTAAAGTGCTATATAAATGCTAGGTATTGTTATTATTACCAACTACCAACAGACCAGAGTATCCCACTTGATCCCAATAATGGGTGATTTAGTCTATGGGACAATTCAGGGAACTTCTTCCACCAAGTGGTAAAACCCTGCACTCAAACAGATCTCCATTCCTCTATGCCTTAGAAGAAAAAAAAGACCCAACTTAGTAAGCTGAGGCTTAGAGGGGTTATTACCCATGACTAGTAAAGTCTCAGAGGTGGGATTGGATCCCAGGACTTCATAACTCCATGTTTGGCCCTCTGTTCAACACACTATACTTTCTCTTCCCTCTCCTCAATTTCCCCATACACTTCCATGATTGTTCAAAATATTCTCTCGCACAATTTCTCTCCACTCAGCACAAACAGCTTAATAGATGATTCAGCAAACTTCAGCCCTGGCGTCACATTTTAGACTGAGTCTTAGAGGGAGCCCTGGGACAGCAGAAGGGCAGGAGTCTGGAGGGAGGAAGCCTTTCTGATACTATGTGAATAAGTTATTTTATTTCTCTAATCTCAGTTTCATCATCTATGAAATGGGGAGATCAAGACTTGAATTACCTGAAGCAGCCCGGAATGTTACAAAGACTCCTGGATTTGGAGTCAGAGAATTTCAATTTGAATCCTGCCACTTCCTACATGTGTGACTTTGGAACTCAATTTCCTCATCTGTAAAAGTAAGGGTTTGGACTAGTTGGCCTTTAGGGTTCCTTCCAGTGTTAGAACTACGATTTTACACCTATTTCACACAATTATAAGAAAGGCGCTTTACAGAATACTCAGAAATCTATAGAATTGTGGACCTTTCTTATTACCTAAATTGAAAGTTCCTCCCCTCCTTTTCCCGTGTCAATAGAATTGTCAGAAAGGAACATAGAATCCTAGTCTATTATGGTTACAGTTCATTTTGTTTAGAAAATAGGTTTTGGGGGTATCAACATTTTAGGGGACTTCACTGCTGAGACTCTTTCCACCAATGCAGATTGGCAACCATTCGTATTAATTTATTTTGTTGTTCAGTCATTTCCAGTCATGTCCAACTCTTTGTGACCCCATTTGGAGTTTCCTTGGCAAGGATACTGGTGTAGTTTGCCGTTTTCCCCTCCAGCTCATTTTACAGATAAGGAAATTGAGGCAAAGAGGGGGACGTGATTTGCCCGGGATCACATAGTTAATTAAGTGTCTGAGGTTAGATTTGAACTCAGGAAGATGAGTCCTTCTGACTCCAGCACTCTATCCACTGGAACACCTGGCTGCCCCAGTATAAAAGATTTGCTTGGTCATTGAGAGGTTAAGTGACTAACCAGTGGTCAGTACTTCAACCCAGATGTTCCAGGATTCCTTGGTGGCCCTGTACCATCAAGCACACCCCCCTCACTACAGCTATTATCGCTCCACTTTACAGATGAGGAAACAAGCTTAGAAAGATTGGGTGCTGTGATGAATGGCAGTGAAACAGCCTGCTTCCCTAGCCAAAGAGATCTTTTCTACCACCTCTCCCAGCTCCTCAGCCATGTTGTCAGTTATGTCCAGCAGGTCGTTGAGTCCAAGAACAGTGAGAACCCCCCCACCCCATGGGATCCTTACCGCCTTTGGTTATCATGGATCTTCAGAAGACCAGTCCATTCCACCCTCCACTTTCTCCAGACAGCCTATTCCTCCTAATCCAGGACTCAGCTCTGCCTAGAGACCTTCCTTAAAAAAGGAATTCTGGGATCAGAGAGCTTCCTCCCAGATGTCAGTGAATCTATAGGCCCTCTGGCTGGGTGAGGTGGCTTTCCTATTCCACCATGTTTAGCATTAGAAGAAGAAAAGAGGATATTGTTGCTGACTCTTCAGGTACTTTCCAAAGGGCTGGTAGCTTAATCGTTTTTCAGGCTCAATATTTTAAATAAAGTTTTTAGATAGGAAAAAAAAAATATTCCGGCAGCACGGCTAGTAACAAAATCAGGATTTGAACTCGGGGTTTCTTTTAAAAGCCTAGCATTCTATTCACTATGCTACACAGCTTGAATTTGGCAAAAATGGAAGGTTTAGAAAATGGTGACCAACTTTGTACTTGCAAACTCCTGTAAAGTTTTGTGCAAAAAGAATCGAATAGCATTGAATTATGCAAATTCCCTTAAACTGAAACACAGAATGGAGAGTTTTACATTTGGAAATACAATCATGAGGCCCAGAGCATTCTATCCCAGAAGACTTTTCACTTTTCCATGGCCAGGCTTATAAATGGAAAAAAACACCAGGTGATTTAGGAAAGGAACAAGACCAAAAAGTCAAAACTCTAGGAACTCAGCCGAGGGAACTGGTTTCTCCAGCAAGAATTCATCTTAACCAGCATGCCTTACAAAATGATGTTTGAATAGCTCCTTTTTTCCACATCCCCTCCAACATTTGTCATTTTCCTTCCCTGTCCTATTAGCCAACCTAATAGCTATGAGGTAGTATCCCAGAATTGTTTTAATTTGCTTTTCTCTAATCAATAGTGATTTAGAGCATTTTATCACATAGCTATAGACAGTAAAAATACTTGAATAATGGAACACAGAGCACCCAAGGGAAATGTTCTCTTGGGAGGAATGGTGATATTGGAGAATTTACTAAGAGACAGCTTGCAGGGCTATTCATTTATAACTGAAGGCAAGCAACAAATGGACAGAAACTCATCTTCCTTGTCAGCTTCAGAGAAAAAAAAATCCCCTTTCATCATCACCCACAGCTGATTTATTAAAACCCTTATCTCCAAGGGGCCATGCCCCTGTTCCTTACTTGGATGATTTATGTTTTATCTTGCCCTTAATTCTAACAGCCAACTACCCTCATTTCCCATGAACTTGAACTATTCAATATAACATGAAGAGTCTTTTCAATTTTTTACGAGTGCTGAGGGCAATCCCCTCCCCACTAGTGGGGAGACCACACAGGTCTTTTCCCTTGACTAAAGTCCTGTACTTGATTCACATGCTAGATGCATTTCCTCATACAGTCGGTCCCCTTCTTTCCACTCACATAGCCACCAACATAGTCAATAGTAAGACTTTTTGTTTGTATTTGAATTTCTAGGACTTAGCACAGTACCTGGCACCTAATAATCTATATGTCTATCTGTCTGTCTATCCATATGACTATCTGTCTGTCTGTCTATCTGTCTATCTATCTGTCTGTCTGTATATCTATCTCTATCATCTATCCATCTGTCTTGTGCAAACCTTCTTCACCTCACATCTGGACCACTGCAATAGCTGGTCAGTCTCCCTCAGGGGTGGAGAACCTGTGGCCTAGAGGCCACATGTGGCCCTGTAGGTCCTCAAGGGTGGCCCTTTGACTGAATCCAAACTTCACAGGACAAATTCTTTTATTAAGGGGAGATATTCCCAGTTTCTAGTCTACCCTCCACTCAGCCATCAAAATGAGATTCCTGAAGCACAGATCTGACACCATCACTTCCCTAATCCAAAGGTTAGCAAATAGCTGGCTTCAGCCAAATCTGGTCTGACTGTCTGTTTTTGTACTGCCTAAGGATGGTTTTTACATTAGTAAACAAGGTTTTAACATATTTTAAAACATAAAAAATCATTCTTAGCTTGCAGGTCTTACAAAAGCATGTAGAAGACATGTAGTTTGCCAGTTAATTAACTGGCCTAATTAATAAACTCCAATGGCTCCACTATTACCTCCAGGATAAAATATAAAATCCTCTGCTTGGCTTTTAAAGCTCTTCACAACCTGGCCCTTTCCTACCTTTCCAATCTTCTTATACTTTATTCCCTTTCCTGTCTGATTCAGAAACCTTGGCCTCCTCTCTGTTCCTTAAAAAAGACCCTCTATCTCCCTCCTCCAGTCATTTTCACTGACTGGCTATCCCCCATGCCTGGAACTATCTCTATATTTGGAACACTCTGCCTCCTTCCTCAATTCCTTCCATCTCCTGGATTTTCTGGCTAAAATTCCACTTTCTGCAGGAGTCAGTCTTTCCTAGTTTCTCCTCCTTCTCTACTGTCCAGTGTCTTCCCTTTGAAATGATTTCTCACTTACACGTATTTATCTTTTATTGTAAAGAGTTATCTGCACGTGAATATGAGTTCCAAGAGAGTAAGGACTGGGTTTTGGGGGGTTTTTAGACTTCCTTTGTATCCAAAACATTTAACACAGTACCCGTAGTAGGAGCTTAATAAATGTTTGTTGACTTGATTTGAATGGACTGGTGATATTTAACATAAAGTAAAATTTAATGGAGTGATCACTGAATAAAGTGTCTATTCAATGACAATTTCTCACTGACCTAGGCAACTGAACTGCTCTATATTGATGGAGTTTTCATTATGGGAGCTCCTCAGATGGATAAAGTCATAGGTCTGATCCCACCTCCATTTTAACGATAATAATAACTCACATTTGTACCCTGTTTTAAAGTCTGCAAAGTGTTTTATAACCATTACCTAACTTGCTCTTCTCTTAAAGCCCTTTGAGGTGGGTACTATTATCCTCATTTTATAGATGAGGAAATTGAAGCTTAGAGAGTTTCAGTGATTTCCAAGGGTCAGTTAGTGCTTGTTTCATTTTCCATGAACTTGAACTATTCAGTGTAAGGTTAAGAACCTTTTCAGTTTTTTAGGGTCACTGTACTTTGCACAGTGCCTGGAACATAGCAGGTACTTATTAAATGTTTATTGATTGACTGACATGGTTCTTTTCCTCATAACTGAATGCTTAGACAGGTCCCACAGATAGCAAGTGTCAGAGGCAAGATTCACACCCATGTCCTTCTGATTCTGAGGCTAGTACTGTATCTAGTAGGTACATGTTCACAGAATTGCCAACTTAACCCTTGATTCCTTCCAAGTGAATTTCCCAAAGCTACCTCTTTTTAGCTGCTGTTTTATTATAAATCTGCACAGTATAGACAGTCAACTGGAATCCCTTCAGTCATTGAATGATTTGGGTAGTTAAGGCAACATTAGCTGCCAACACTGGTCAGATCTGCAGTATTTTCCCCAACTCTCCACATCACCCTACATTTTGAAACCCAAGCCAAAGAATGTGAGCCCCAAATCCCAGGCCTGCAAACCATGCAAACACATGGTGTGGAGTCTGTGTCTCACTAGCATGTTCTTAGAGATAACACTCCCTAGCAATTTACTGTGCTTGGGGCTTGAGAAGAAGCCAAGGACTTTCCATGAAACCTAAGACAGGAATGACATCTGATCGCATGTTTCCAATGAAAAGCATATGTCCAGGGTACAGTTCCTTCTCTTGTCTCACGTATGGAAATAACAGTAAGCACATTCAGTTCAGAGAACTTACTCGTGCTTTATGATTGAAGTCAACTTTGCAATGGAAATCCTAGGGTTCTGCCATACAGCAGAAAGCCTTCTCTGGTCCCTGCAATGGGAACCTGTCAGTCTAGTCATCAACAAATGTCAGAGATGGAAGGGGCCAGCTAGTTCAACTTGCACAACTCCTCCAATGCCCCCCATACATGAATAAAAATCCCCCTGTAACATGAATAACAGGGGACCATTTAGTCTCTGCTTGAAGACCCCTAATAAGGAAGGACCTATTACCTCCAGAGGCAGCCCATTCCACTTAGAAACAAATTTAAGTCTTATGACTTTATTCCTTCCATTAAATCTGAATTTGCCTCTTCAAAAAGTTGATCCCCCTTCCCCCCACTACACACACACACACACATCCACTCACTCACTCACACACACACACACCCCTAGCTCTTTCCTCTGGGAGCTGAACAAAATTAATCAGATCATTCCACTACATCATAGTTCTTCAAATATTAGAGAACCAGAATCATTTCTCCCTTGTGTCTCCTCTTCCTTATGCTGACTTTCTTCAAGTGATCTTCACATTGAAGGTTCTCAAGAGCCCTAACTAGCGACTTGGTGTTTAGTAGGTAGAGGAATGGACCTGGTGTCAGGGAGACCTGAATTCAAATATTGCTTCAGATTACTTAGTTGTGTGACCCTGAGCAACTCACTTAACATTTTTGGTCTCAGTTTCCTCTTCTGTAAAATGAGGGTGTCGGATTCAATCATCTCCAAGGTCCATTCTAGCTCTAAATTATATGATAATTCTCAACAGTTAATCCAAGTATTTAATCCATTAGAAAAACAGCCACAGAATTGTTAATGTTGACTTTTCTTCCCCTTTATTATTCAATAACCAATAGCAAAATGTATTTTTTTTAAATTATACACTTCTATTGAATTGAATTAATTGTTACCTTGTTAAATATAACACTGGAATCCTGTCAGTCAGTCCTTGAAGGATCTGAACATTTGCAACTTTCAAATCAAGCACTTATTATGTGCCTACTGTGTGTCACACCCTGTGCTAAATTCTGGGGACGCAAAGAAAGGAAACAAAAAATTAAATCTTTGTCCTCAAAGGACTCACAGTTTCTGGGTCTCTAACCCAACTGGTTTGATCATTAAAGCCCAGTCCAGCTCTTCCCAAAAAGCTGATCCGATTCATGCTCTACAACTTCAGATACACTGCTGGGACATACATGTACCTGCCTCACTGAATTGTTGCATTATTATAATACTTTCAATAAAGAAAACACTGACCCATCCATGGTGTTTGGCTGTAGCCTAGTGGGTATACACAAAAATTTGGGGGAGTTGGGGTGTCTATTTTTCCTTTTCCAAATAATTGGGAGTGAGACATTGGTTATCTCTTAGGCACTAACCTCTGTCTGTAGTCCTTCTGCCTCTTCATGGACACCCCAAGGAGAGTTTATTCCTAGTGATTTTTTTTGCAAGAGTTTTATTTTAAAACCCAGCTAACTTTTGCTGCTCCATGGACCATTCTGATCTCCTGATACATCTTACTTCAGATCTGTGGCCAGCTGCAAGAAGCCACCAAATGGGATTCCCAGTGCCCCCCCCCCAATTAATCCTCTTTCACTGATTTCCCCTTTCCTTTTTGCCTGACAAGTGGCAGACATAAACCAAAAGAAGGAGAGATGAAGAGAAAGGGTGGAGTTTTGACAAATCCTAAGGCAGCCTCCAGAGCAGGGCTATGTCAGCCTCTCCAGTGGTTCTCCCTGTTTTTCTGTTTTTTCCCTTAGGTATTTTTAGATTCTTTGGGGAGAGGTAGAGCCACACCAGGCTATTTGCTGCTCTGCCTATAATGATTCCCTGAGTTTAAAGAGGCAGAAGTCATGACACTTTCAGATTCTAGCTGATAATAGGCAGAATTGGCCTTGAAATGACGTCCCCAATCCTGCTACCCTCCCCAGACACCTAAAAACAAACAAATGCAATAAAGTCCTTAGTAACTCAATGCTGGAATGGAATATCTTTCATAGAGTTCAGGTGGAAGTCACCCAATAACTCAGGAACTATCATTATTTCTTAATTTTAAATAGATTTAAAAAATTTTTAAACAGTAATGGAACATTAGCTGGGTAGTATCTGTGACAGAAAGCCTGCTGGATTTGGAGTCCAAGGCTGTGGATTTAAATCTCACCTCTGGCAACCTTTGTGACTTTGGCCAGGTCCCTTTATCTGCCTTGTCATTTTTTGGATAAAATTAAGAGAATAGACTAGATGGTCTCTGAGATCTCTCCCGGCTCTACACCTACATTCCTAAATCACGGAATCTCTCTAGGTCTCAGTTTCCACAATTATTAAATGAGGAGGCTGGAATTGATGACTTGGTGGGTCCTTGAATCTTTAAATCTGTCCTATGACTGCCTAGTTGTGAGTATATGGCCCACTCAAGGAGACCACCAAACTATTATCCAGTAGCATGTGGCAAAGGGAGAGAAACTCCAGGCTCAGTTGACTTTACCTTCTGAAAGCCTAGAAGTTCAGCATGTGCATCTTATAGATTTTTTTTCTCAATAGAAAAGATCCCCTAAAACACATAGACAAACAACTAACTTTATGAGGCATTGTGATTGGTAAATCAGATGAGTGGATCAGATAATGTTTATTTAAAATTCAGCAGTGGTCAATGGGGCAACATGGGCTGCAAATCTGGCTTTATCCCTAATTTGGGGGAGAGGTTGGGATGTACTGAACAGTGATGGTTTGAATGGGGGAGAAGAATGAGGAAAAGGCAAGGGAGAAGTCAGAAACCTTTAGTTTTTTCCTCTGTAAAATGAAGGAATTGGACAAGATGACCCCCAGAGGTCCCTTTCAACTCGACACAGAACGCTTTATGGTCCTTCTAGCCAGAGCTGAAACTAATGCATGACAACCAGAGATTTGTCTCAGGGTGAAAAATTCAGAGGTCACTGAGGGCATGCATTCCCTCCCCAGCCTACTCCCATCATGGCAGAAGCAGTAGTCTCATCCCATTGGCATTTCTTCTCCGTTCAGCACCAAGCACTGAGCTAGTCACAAATGAAATAGTCCCTGCCCTCCAGCAATGTACATTCTATTGGATTACTTACATTATAGAGTACTTTAAGACTTGCCAAGCACTTTGTGCCTTGAGGCATATAAAGGGCCTCCTGGGTTCATCATATCACCCCCATTTTACAGAAAAGGAAACTGAGGCCGAGAGAAGCCTTTACTATGGCTCGGGAGCACTGGGCTAAGCCTTGGAATTACAAATAGAAAAGTGAGACAGTCACTGATAGCACAGCTCATCTCATTCCACTGCCAGGCTTCTCCTTCCCTAGCCAAAAGGATCACCGAGACATGGGGCCTTCTTTCAGTTGTCACATTTAATTTCTTTTCCACACACTCCTGTTAACATTCAGGGCCTGGAGAGGAATCCAGATGATAAAACAGCATTCTTTGCTCACTTGCCATTTGCTGACATTTTGCAGATGATGAGTTTCTGTCATCATTAGAATGATTATTTTAAATCTCACACTCAGCATTCACACACTGCTGAGCTCCCGAGAGTAACTTCCTCTTTCCTTCAAAGTCTCTCATTATCATCCCCTGTCATCTCCTTTTTTCCCTGCACAGAAAGCATAGGAGGGTATTAAGAGGAGACATCCCCAGACGAAATGACACAAGGTTGGAAAGGTAGGGGGTCAACAGACTGGGGAAGGCCTTGAATGTCAGCCTCTGACTACTGTTAATCCCTTCACCTAAATGCTTGAATTCATTCCCTCCTATCTAGTCCTTGCCTCGTTTTCTCCAGTCATTCTCTTTTTTCTGTATTTTCAGTCTTTTATTCTCCATGAACTCTTTCCCAAGGCCTGTGAAACACTCCCAGGTCTCACCCAATCTACTTATCTTTCTTTAGGATTATAGATTTAGAACCGGGCAGTATCTCAGGGACCATCAGGAGCAGTGTTTCTCACTATAATTACAGACAAGGAAATTAAGGCAAAAAAAGGTTATTGACTTGCCCAAGGTCACACAATATCTTCATATCCATCTTCTTATCTCCAAGCCTAGCACCCTATTCACTCGGATTATGCTGGATCTCATCTCTGTTCCTTTTCCCAGTTTAACTTCTTGGAAAGATTGTTTGGAATCAACACCTCCAGTTAGTCTCTTACACACTCCTTACTCAATTCTTTGAAATCTGTCTTCTGTCCCTCCCCCTCTCCTGAAACTTCTTTATCAGAGGTCACCCAAAACCTACTGATTCAAAAACAAAGTGGCCATTTCTCAGTTCTCATTTTCCTTACGTTCTTAAGTAGCCCCTTGACATTTGAGAATCCCTCATTCATATCCTTTAATCATTTATCAATTGGAAAATGACTCTTATTCTTATATATTTGAATCAATTCCTTGTATACTTGGCTTGGTTTTTGAAGCAGGTCTATCATGAGTAGCAGAATTAGATGGAGTGTCCAAAGTCACCAAGTCGACTTATACCTGAATTGGAATATCCCTCTAAAAATTCCTGATGGGGAAGTCACTTGGTGGCCTCCTTAGGTAGTCTATTCTTTCCAATTCAATTCAAACTCAGTGTCCAAAACAGAAGTCAGTATATTCCCAGAAAATCCACCTCTCCTTGCCCTAGTCTAGTTCTGTTGAGGGAAATCACCATCTTTTCTGAGGCTACATGTTGGTAACCTCATTGTCGTCCCCCATTCTTTACTTCCCTTCCTAGTCAATCAATCACCAATTCTTGTCAATTCTTCCTTCATGCCTCTCTCCTCTTCTCCGTAGTCACACTAATTCAGTCTCCCATCACTTCTCAGTCAGACTCCTAGCATGGCTTCCTAGAAGGTGTTCTTTCTTCAAGCATCTTCCCATCCTCCATACTGCTGACAGATTGAGTTGCCTAAAGCATGAGTCTGACCATGTCACTCCCCTGCTCAATAAAGTGCTATGGCTTTAGAGGACCTGTGGGATCAAATAGAAACTACTTTGTTGGACATTTAAAGTCTTTTGAAATCTAGAACTGACTTATTTTTTCATCTTCATTGTAACATATTCTCTTGTACTCCATAGTGGCTCGAGTACTGGTCCTCACACATAACTCTCTCTTTTCTTTAATGTATATGATTTAATCAGTGGAAATTGCACTAAAGAAAATACATCACCATCTGCTTTGCCTGCAAACCCTAAGGACTAAGGGAACTTTCCGTCTGATTTTTTTTCATTGTTCATTTTTTTAAATTTGTAAAGTGTATTATTGATTTTTAACATTCTTTTCTTTTTAAATTTTAGGTTCCAAATTCTCTTGTTCCCTCCTACCCCTCAACCATTCACTGAGAAGGCAAGCAATATGATGTCAATTATACACCACATATAACTCTTGACTCCTCTCTAGAACACACTCCCTCCCTATATTCACCATGTAGTATCTCTAATTTCCTTCCAAGTTCAGCTCAAGCACCTTCAAATTTCATCAAGCTTTTCATAATTCTATCTCCCACAAGTGCTAGTGTTTTCCTCAAAAATCTTTTTGTCATGTATTTATTTAGTATATATTCCTATATGTACATCTTGTGTTCCCCAAGAGGATACAAGCCCCTTGGAATTGTTTCATTTCTGTCTTTCTATCATTTCCATCCTTAGCACCTACAAAAGCAAAGCATATTGTTTAATAAATGCTTGTCAATCGATTGGATTCAATTCAACAAGCATTTATGAAGTGTCTGTATTCAAAGTACTGTTCTAGGTCCTGGTGATACACTTTTGAACAACTCTAATTGTTGAATTGAATCCTTACATTTAGCCAAAATCTTCTCTCCACAATTCCTACCCAATGCATCTAGTTCTGCTCTCTGGAGCCCACCAAATGGAGTCCCATAGTCACATGCCAGTCATTCAAAAACTTCAATAAGTTAGTCAGTCAATAAACATCAATCATTAATCAAAAAAACACAGATTGAGCCCTCACTCTGTTATGACTGGTTCATTTTTGTTTTTGAATTTCCAATACCTAGCACAGAGCATAGGCTTAATAATTTTTTGTTGATCGACTGATGTACTTACTAAGTGTAAGTCATTCTAGGCACTGGGGTTTTGATAGCAAAAAAACAAAACAAAACAGTCCTGGACAGCAAAGGAATTCTTTTGGGGGGTTTGATGGTGCCCAGAGAAATATATGCAAGATAATTCAAGGGAGGTGAAGGCATTAATAACTGGGGGGAATCAAGAAAGGTGTCATGGAGGAGGAAACATCTTAGGTGGGCTTTGGAGGAAGCTAGGAATTCTAAGAGATGAAGCAGAGGAGGAAGCAAATTCCAGGATTTCTACAAGGATACAGAATATTCAGTTCAAGATACAGCTATAAGGTCGTTTTGGTTGGAACATGGCATACACAAAGAGGGATAATGTGAAATAATTATAGAAATGAAAATTGGAGTCAGGAATACCCTCCCTCCTCATTTCTGACTTGCAGAATCATTATCTTCTTTCCAAGTTCATTTCAGGCAGTAGAAGAAAAAAAATTGGAAATTGAAAATCTTGCCCATTTCTTTTTAGACTTTTTTCATTTTGTTTTGCACAAATGTTTCTCCCCGTTTGGCACTCCCCCCCTCCATCCCCTACCTCCCACCATCTGCATCCCCTTCCCAGGTCTCCCTCATTTTTGGAATGACTTCATTTGTCATCTTTCATATGTCCTAATGAGTTAGGGTCAGCTCCAGGCATGGTAGAGAGGGAAGAGAACCTGGAATGACTTCAAACACACACACTCTCACACCCTAATACCTGTATTTCAGTTAAATCCAGGACTGCCAAGAAAGGTTTTAGCTAAAAACTCCTTTCAGAAAACAAAGAAACAGATGTGTTAATTTAGGGGTGGCATTTTTAAACATTAATATCTTACATTATATTGATAAATTAATATATTAATGTAAAAGATAAATCATCTCCTATGGAAAAAATGGAGATAATAAAGCTTTGCTGAGTGTCACAGAATCTCCTAAAAATCACCTTGGATTTCTAACTCCACCTAATTCTCTCTTCTCTGAAGACATGGCATGAATCTCATTGTTATGGCACTTCTGGTTTAATGAAAAGAAAGAGAAATATGGAAATAACTATAATTCCAAGAACTGGTATTTCAGCTTCTTTGCATTTACCTCAGATTTTGAAGAGGGAGATAGCACTTTAATTTGGTGATGGGAGGTAGTGTCCGAGTGGAACCTTGGACCCTGGTCCTTGGAAGAACTCATTGTAAGTGGGCTGAAATAAAACTGTATGGTTTAAAGGGCATAGAAATAAAAATAATTTTAGATTTTGGTGTCAAAGGGAGCAGGGTTTGAATCTTGGTTTCTGAGGGTCCTTATGTAAATCACTTAATGCCACCCTCAGCCCCTGACTCTTCTGTCCTCATAAAAATGAGGGACTAAGACAAGGTGATCACTGAGTTTCCTTTCCAGCTCTAAATTTGTATTCAGGTTGCAGAGAGCCTTGAATGTCAGCATTAGAAATTTATGTTTTATTCAGCAGGCAATGAACCATAGGGCACCCTCTGCTGTTGGGCAAGAGCATGACAGCATGAGAAATCGTCATCATGTTGGCCCCCAGTCAGGTTGCTGGGAAGTGTGAAGCCTGGTGCCTTCAACCAGATTATACTTTCAGAAATAAAAATAAGAAAATTTCCTCAAAATAAATTTAAAATGGAGAGTGGTGAATGAACCCAGATATAGACTATAGTTTGTTGCCAGATCACTCTCAGTGTTAGAGAATGATAAAAAAAATGATTTTAAATGATAAAAATGATGTAATGACAAAATGATAAAAATGAACAGAGTACTTTCACTTGATTTGAAACAGATATTTTTATATTTATCATGTATACATTTGTTGCTGACCCGATTTGGGGTTTTCTTGGCAAAGACACTGGAGTGCTTTGCCATTTCCCTCTCCAACTCATTTGACAGATGAGGAAACTGAGGCAAACAGGGTTAAATGATTTGCCTAGGGTCACTTTATCATGCTATTCCCCTTATTTAGATCATTCCTTCATTGTAGAGATGGAGTTGAGGCCCAGAGAGGTCATTTGCCCAGGGTCACACAGCTAGTATGTTGCAGTCAGGATTTGATCCCAAGGCTAACTTTCCTGAAAGGACTGCAGTAGATAGTTCTAAAGTTCTTTCCAGTTCCATCTCCAGGATCCTAGGACCCGATAAGTCATGGGATTTCAAAACCTCAGGGCCCTCATCTATACAACGAGGGAGTGTTCTAAGTCAGGTGACGAGCTTGACAAAGAGGAAGGAGCTCCAAGGCGTTGACCTTGGTTCAGTTTCCTGCCTCTGACTTTGGCCAAGTCATCTCGGTTCCCTGAGCCTTAGATATCTCATCTGTAAAATGAAGAATTTGGCCCGGATGACCTACAATGATCACTTCTAACTCTAGATAGTTCTATGTCTTGTCACTTTATCTCCTGGAGCCTCAGTTTCCTCCTCTGTAAAACAAAGAAGTTGGACTGGATCACTTCCTGAAGTTCCTTCCAATCCCGGGTCTATGAAACTATAACTCTCATTGAAAGGTAGACATTTTTCCCAACCTGGTAAAAACTGTTCCTAAATCGAAGGCTGTCTCCTTAGAATTCTGGTCAGTAGTCCTCTCACCCATTTATTTCTCACAGAGCAAGACGGCTCTCACAGGGTCATGCTGTTCCCTGCCAGTAGAGTCCTGTTAGACCCCTGGAGAACAATGGGTGTGTTTACTGAATATAAAGTTGATGAAACCCATTAATAATTCACTTTTGAATCACCAAAGTGACATTGTTAGGCTGCCATAGTAACAACTGAAAAGCCTTATTCATTAAAAAAAAGGAGGAAAAAAAATGTGTCTGGGACATTTTTGCAGGAATGTTGCATTCTTGACAGAGGGTGTGTATTGAGTGTATGCTATGAATGAATGGAGAAACATCTTAAAATATGAAGTCTGTAAATCATTAAAAGTTACTATTAATACGTGAAAGGACTGGAAGATCCTGCCTTTCCCTCTACCTTGTAGCTGCATACTACAATCCCTTGGAAGGAAAGGGACAAAAAAGATCATATATATTTTTTTAATTTATCTGCTTCTTCCTGCATTCATTTGGCTAAGTAATCCCAATATGTAACACTTCAATAATGTGATTTATCCCAGAATCCAAAATGCCAACCTTGAACCTTTTGGCCTTTGGTTGACAAAATGTGCCCATTTTCCAGGTAGGCAAAGTGATAGCCCCTCCCCCCAAAAGAAAATTTCTTGAAAGAAATTGAATGCTGAGATCCTAAAATGCATTGGATGCTGATTTCTATCTAAGACAAAGAAAGAGGAGGGTAGGGATACATGGGTGAGGGAACAGCCTGAAAAATGGCTCTTCAACTAGTGTGTGATATATACCTCCCTCTCCCCTCAAACTTTGGTCTGTCACTATGTCTATATGTAGAGATTGAAGAAGAAAAGTAATAAAATCAACTGAGTCAATTGCTTAAACAGAGTGCTGGGCTTGGAATCAGTAAACCTTCTTCTATCATTAGCTATGTGACCTTGGGCAAGCACCATTCATCACCTCTATGTGCCACAAGCCACTTCCTAGGAGTTATTAGCTAAGTTAAGATGGCACCCACAGTCATCAATGAGAGTTCCCTACCCTGATGAAATAATATATGCTCATTTTCAAACTACAAAGTCATATCTGCCTCAAATCCAATTAATCAATAAACATTTATTAAACCCCTGTTATATACCAGGCTCTCTGCTAAGCATTGGGGATACAAAAAAAGGCAAAAAAAATTTGGGGTCAAAGTGGGAGGGCTGTCATCTTGAATTCTGTGGATGATACCTTCAATTATTCATTTTATCCTGTCTAGGGGAGCCCCGTAACATCTGCTCCAGAGACCTTAAAAGATCACGTTATTCATGATAGTCATCTAAGCTCTGATTTGACTAGCAAAATGTGTGCTTGGAGTATGAATACAACTGGGAGAGGCCGTTAGAGATCCCAGGATATCCAGAGCTCTCTTCTGAGTGGGATGATCCCTGGGGTAGGAGAAACAGGGTGGGGTTGGGCTGCCACCATCTGGTGGCTTTCTCTTTCAACTTATTCTTAGAAATTAGGGACTAAACTTGGTTTCGATGCTGCTAAAATAAAAGTGCTATGAGTAGCCCTTGTAAATTCCTGCACCCAGGACCAAAATCCCAATTGTCTCCCCTAGTTGTGGCTATAAGGTTAATAGGCTTCAGAAACCTTAGTGAGATGAGCAGATAATAAACTAATCATGACTGATTGTCATCGCTTACATGACTATGAAGATTTTAATGGGGAAGTAGAGACTTGAGTAAACTCCAGTTTGTGATTTAAATCCTTTCTTCTGCTAATGGGATATAGTTGTATTCTTTTCAGAAATTTAATATCACTTGGTGATTTGGGTTGGGAAGCTGTCAAGATGGAGATTGACTCCTCAGTCTTAGAAGGCACCTTGATGGTACAGTAGAAAGATTTTTGAGTCTAGAGTCAGGAACACCCTAGTTCAAACCTAGCCTCCAATGATAACTGTCTGTGTAACTCTGGACAAATCATGTAACTGCTGCCTGCCTCAGTTTCCTCAGTTGTAAAATAGGGATAATAGAAAATACTTATTTCCTAGTGTTGCTGTGATGATGAATTCAGGTGATTTTTCTAAAGGGCTTAGCACAGTGCTCTGTACTTGGTAGGCACTATATAATTGTTTCCTTCTTTCTTTCCTTGCTAAGGAGTTAGTAGTGCTGGAGATGGCTTTGTCTTATTGAACTGAAAATCAATCATTTCAACCAAAGGGAAAACCATCTATTGAAATCCTTTCTGGGTGTCACATGGACAATTAAAAAAATCAGCGGGTGATTTTCCCCAATTTTTAGTAATTTGAGGTCTACTATAATGGATTATAAGGAGTACAGAATATTACATAGGGGGTCAGCCAAGAGGTGGAAGGAGTTGTGTCTAAGTTTCACCTCTGACACATATTGGTGGCTCCCAGCTGCAATTCTCAGGTACAACCACTGGTTGATCTACTTCAGAGGAAAGAATTTCTACATTGGAAGTTCCAAATAAAAACAATAATAATAATTACAAGCTTAACCCTAAAAAAATTATATCTGAGCATATACAAGGGCAGAATGTGGGAAAGGGGACCAACCAGTTAAACACCTTAATTATTAGGGTTTCTTGGTACATTTGTAATTGAAAAATGACCAAAAATCCATTCAATTAATAAAAGCTTATTAAACACCTACTATGTGACAGGCATTTTGATAAGTGTTGGGCATACAAAAGGAGACAAAAGACAGTCTCTGCTCTCCAGGAGCCCACGATCCAATTTGGGGGGGGGGCGATGGGATGGACAAGCAAACACATACAATTAAACTGTATATAGGATTAATAGGAAGTAATTATCAGAAGGTGTTGGGAAAGGTTTCCTGTTAATGATGGGATCTTAGCTGGGACCTAGAGGAAATCAGGGAAGTCAGCAAGGAGAGTTGAAGAGGGAGAGAATCCTAGGGATGGGGGAGAGCCAGAGAAAATGCCTAGAGCCAAGTAATGGAGAGTCTCATTCATGGAAAGGTGATCTGAAATTTTTTCCAGAAAAGGCAAGACCCAGGACACATTTGAGTGAGGCACACATCCATTCTAAATCCTCACACCTCCTACATGCACAGGATTGAAAGGCCCCTTCTAGCTTGTCTCACCTTCTATCAGCCCATCATCATTCATGGAGAAAAGTATTGACTAGAGGGGGCAGTGTTGAAGTCGGGGTCAGAAAGACCTGGATTCAAGTCTTCTTTCTAACACTTATTAGTTGCTTGATCCTGGGTGAATCACTTACTCTCTCAGGGCTCAAGGTTTACTGACTGATATACTGACTTTCATCTTACACTAGAAGCTTCCCTGAAGGGTCCTGAGGGGTGGGGATAATGTATAGGGCACCAGAACTGGATTCAGGAAGACTGATTTTCCTGAGTTCAAATCCAGCCTCAGACACTTACTAGTTGTGTGGTCTTGTTCAAGTTACTTCACCCTGTTTGCCTCAATTCTCTCATCTGTAAAATGAGCTGGAGAAGGAAATGGCAAATCCCTCCAGTAACTTTGCCGAGGAAACCCCAAATGAAGAATCAGACACAGTTGAATAACAGCAACGAAAAAGCAATAGAAAGCCACAGCAGTTTGTTGAACAGAAAAGCATCAAGGTCACACCTGTGCTTAAGGAAAGTAATTTTGACCCTCAGGAACCTTGAGAACCTCAACAAGTAACTCAGAACCATCAGGAAAAAAATAAGTCATGTACAGTGAACTCTATTTACTGAGGAGAGACATTTACATGTTAGAAAAATGGTCAACAAAGTCCTCAGATAACAAAGGGTTTACTGGTTATTAGCCTGAAAATTTAGGGGACCACAGTTTCCCATTCCCTAGACATCCCAGGTAATGCAAGTCTTAATGTACTAATGCTTGGACTCAGAAAGGTCAGGTCTACACAGCTAAAGAGATTCAAAGGGTAGAGAAGATTATTGAAATAACTGAGGTCAGTGCTTGCTTTTGACAGGACTACTCCTGCACCCTCCTTTCCTAGGCTAATTATGTTCTCTGTGATCCAGTTACATCTACTCTCCACCTGTTTGCTGCTCCTCACACAAAAAAATCTCCATCTCTGGACACGGTGCACTTGAACTGACTGTTCTTCATGCCTAGAGAACTGTCATTCCCCGTTTCTGCCTTAATACAACCTTCTCCCCGAGGCTTTCCCATTCTTCCCTCCTCTCTCTCCCTCTTAACATCAGTCCCTTCTCTCTGATATTATCTATCACCTAATATGTGCATGTATATTTATATATATATGTATGTATATATGTACATACACACATACATATATATACAATACACACTTGTGTTTTATATTATCTACATGCATGTGTGTTTTATGTAAAATATATTTATTTTATATATTATATGCACATATATGTATTGTTTATTATATATACCCACACTCATTTACATATTATATTAACATATTTACCAGTGTATTCATATATTATACACACATGTAGAATATATTGCATATATAGACATATACACATATGTAATATCAATCACGTATCTCTCTTGTATGCATAGTTACTTATAAGTTATCTCCTCATTAAAATGTGAGCTGTTTAAGGTCAGAGACTGGCTTTTACCTTTCTTTGTCTCTCCAGGGAAAGCACAGTATGTGGCACATAATAGGTGTTTGCTAAATCCCTGGGACTGTCTGCCCGGCCCCTCCACTAGGCTTTGACTTGGAGTCCCAGAGTCATCTCAGAATGGTGCAATGGCATTGTCCTCTGTTCTCACCTCTCTCTTATTCTCCTTTATAGTTTTGTCCTGTGGACACATCAGAGAAGACTTTCAGATTAGACCCTCCAGTATGTCCCTCTGCTTTCACTAGCAGTGCTTTCTCATAGGATGATTGGCAATGAGGATGGAGACAGACCCCAAGTCCGGGGAAGAAGAAAAAGGGGGAAACAAATCAGAGAAAGTCTGTAATCCAAGGAGGAAATGTGACTCAGACTTGTTACTAGAGAACTTTACTCCTATACCTGCTGCTTACTCCACAAACTTTTTTTTCTTTTTGCATATGCTACTGACCCTGCCAGTTCTCCTGAGACAAATAGGTAGCTTTTATTAGAAGTAGGAATGGTGTAGTGTAAAGAGTGTCGGACCTGAAGTCAAGAGAGAATTGGGTTTGAATCCTGCCTTTAACAGCAGCTAGCCATGTTATCTTGGATAAATCTCTTGATTTCTCCATTTTTCTTTATCCATACAAAGGAAGTAATTGCATTTGGCTGTTTTGAGGAAAGTCCCCTTAAAGCAATATTGAAATATGAGACATTTTTTGGAAGCAATCAGGGTTAAGTGACTTGCCCAGAGTCACACAGCTAGTAAATGTCTGAAGCCATATTTGAACTCTGGTCTTCCTGACTTCAGAGCTGGTGCTCTATCCATTGTGCCACCCAGCTGCCCCTCCTTTTAATATTTTAAATTTTTTTGCCTCCTCTGAAATCTAATTGCAACTTATTAGTATTTCTCTAATGAATATATTACGTCCTATCTTAGTTATTTGAGCATATTTATTAGAGTAAACACTCCTTAAGGCAAAGAGATAAATAGGATGCATTATATATAGCACTTAATAAATGTGGAATAAACTAGTCCTTAGTCCCAGATGACTGCCAATCCCAAATGAGCATGTTTTATATTATACAGTTGCAGAATCTCAGAAAAGTTACAAGACATATCAATGGCCATCCACACCTATGCAAACTGAACAAGAATGCTTTCTTCACCATTCCTGACAAATGGTCATCCAGCCTTTGCTGAATAGGAGGGAACCTTCTTCCTCCCAAGACTGCCCACTTCACTAAGATCTAATTATTTCCAAGGGATTCCTATCATCAAACCACAAACTTCCTCTTTTAAAACTTCAACCCATTGGTCCTAACTCTGCTCTACGGTACCAGGCAGGACAAGGCTGATAATTCTTCTTCCATATGACAGCATTGCAAGTAATTGAGTATGGTAGCCATGTTCCCATTGCTCCCCCACAACAATTTGCTTTTCCTTAGGCATCCTAACTTCCTTTAATGGATTCTCTACAGTAAACAAACAAACCACCCGCCATCCCCATGAACTGGAATCTCTTTCTCCATAGTGATCAACTTCCTCTGAGAGTTCACCCACTGATCATTGTCCTTTCTTATCCATGCAGCCCAGAAGTGAATACGATTCTCTAGATATGGATTGACCAAGGCAGAGTACATACAGATGGAATATAATCTCCTTTTTCCTCACACAGTTCAAGGTCACCTTATTGTCTTTCAGCCTTCATGTCATACAGTGGGCTCAAGGAGCCTGCAGGTAACCAAATCCTCAGTCAAACTTCTATCTAACTGTTCCTTCTCCACCTTGTACTTGTGAAATTGACTTTTTGAGCCCAAGTATATTTCTTTATATTTGTTCCTATTAAATTCCATCTTCAATTCAACAGTCACTTTAATTCAACAGTTACTTGTGAAATTGACTTTTTGAGCCCAAGTATATGACTTTATATTTGTTCCTATTAAATTCCATCTTCAATTCAACAGTCACTTGTTAGGTAAGCACTATGTGCCATAGCTAGGTGCTGGAAATACAAAGACCAGAATTATATGGTCTTTGCCTGGAAGGAACTGAAATCCTATATCTTATTCCAGCCTACAACTTTTTTTTTTTTGCTTTTTGGAGAGGGAAGGCAGGGCAATTGGGGTTAAGTGACTTGCCCAAGGTCACACTCTAGTAAGTGTTAAGTGTCTGAGGCTGCATTTGAACTCAGGTTCTCCTGACTCTAAGGCCGGTGCTCTATTCAATGAGCACCATCTAGCCACCCCTCCAGTCTACAACTTACAGCATTCAGCTAGTGCTGGAGTTTGACAGTACCATTTCATATTCTGACATTGTCATCTCATATCATCCATCCATCTCAGCATTGTGTTACTTGGAAACATAACGTTACTGATCATGACAATGATAGCATTTATAGAGCGCTTCAAGTTTTGCAAAATATTTTTACAAATGTCTCATTTTATCTTTGCAGCAACCCTGGGATTTAGGTGCTATTCTTATCATCCCAATTTTACAGATGAGGAAACTGAGGCTGATGTAAGTCCACCAAGACTTGTCCAGGGTCACATAGCTAGCAAGTATCTGAAGCCAGATTTCAACTCAGGTTCAGCATTAATAAGGATGTTATCCTTTGTCCAAGTCATTGAAAAAAAAATGTGCCATAAGCAAGGGTCAAGCCTATATAGATACCTAAGGTACTCTACTGGAGACCTTTCAAGCTGATGCTAAATTGTTAATGACTGGTCTTTGAGCTCAACCACTCAACTAGTTTTTATCTAATCATGTAATCATCCAGGTCACAGCTCTACATCTTTTCTGGAAGAATGCTCTTTAAACCAATAGTTTTGTTTGATTCTCTGCTCTGGGTTATCTCCCTCCTTTGTAACCAGTTGGATGACCAGCTTTCTACTTCATTCAATCAGCATTTCAACATTCATCCTTTTACGTTTCCTCTGCCATATGAGGCAAAATTAAACTTGTTTGGCTGGCTTGGCTGGCAAGAGCCAGCCTATAGCCCAGGGTGAAATAGCCTTGCAGGTAACAGGAAGGAGAAGGAGGGAGGGAACATCTGGAAGGTTTGGAGGAAAAGTCCATGCATCCAGTTAGTCATGTAAATTCCCAGCATTCCATAAGCTGGTACCTAAATAAATGGAGGAAAAATGGAAATAATCTGGCTTTGAGATCTCCTGGTATCATGGATTGAAATCCAGATGACGTAGGTTCAAATTCTGCCTTATACTTACTAGCTGTGAAAGCCTGGATAAGTCAATTGACCTCTAGGCCAAAGGTTCTTCATTTTTTTTTCTGTTGTAGACCCTTTAGGCAGTCTGGTGAACACTATGGATCACTTCTCAGAATCATGGTTCTGAATCTATTAAATAAAATACATGGGATAATGAAGGATCCCAAATATATTGAGCTATAAGTAATAGAACTATTACTTTTTATTTATTTATTTTGCTTTTTTTGGAGGGCAGTTGGGGTTAAGTGACTTGCCCAAGGTCACACAGCTAGTTTTTGTGTTAAGTGTCTGAGGCCGGATTTGAACTCAGGTCCTCCTGACTCCAGGGCCAGTGCTCTATTCACCACCTAGCTGCCCTAAACTGTTATTTTTTAAAAGTTCATGGGGGCAGCTAGGTGGCACAGTGAATAGAGCACCGGCCCTGGAGTCAGGGGACCTGAATTCAAATCCAGCCTCAGACACTTAACACTTACTAGTTGTGTGACCTTGGGCAAGTCACTTAACCCCAATTGCCCTGCCTCCCACCTCCCCCAAAAAAAGACCATAAAAAAGTTCATGGATCCAGGGTAAGAATCTTCCCCCTAAGCAATCAGTCTTAGTCCTTGGATTCAGCAGTTTGCCATCTGTATTACTGAAAAGAACTCATGTTAGTGGAGGAAACGCTCACCCTGGGAATTCCCCCACACTTATGGTCTCACTTCTCCCTTGAGTACAAGTAAATAGTATTTTTTTAAAGGGAATTGCTTCTCATTTTCAGCATGAATACTTCCATTTTTTTATTTCCTTCTTCTCCTTGGCATCAGATGAAGTCAAAATGCAAACATGCCGGGAGAAAGATGGGATACATTTCCTAGCTGGCAAAAAGCAGGGAAGGTGCTGATCTTTTTCAATTATGATTGATTTCTCACCTGCTTCCCAAGTAGATGCTAGGTAACAAGAAGGAGCTGGTCTATGCATTTATTTGTTTTTGATATAGCACTTTGCAGATCTTAAAGTCTTGTGTAAATGCTACTCCTATTGTTGTTGGCATCGTTATTATAATTTTCATTATTAAATGTAAGGGGCAGGGGAAAGAAAACCCTGAATGACATTTGAAATTCAGCTTCGCGATGCAGAGAGGACCTTTACAGAGCCTTTTATTTCTTTGTGGGAAAGAGCAAGGCTGGATTTCAGAGGAGCCAGTGCCAGGATTCGCTAATCCCCAGAGGCACAGGAAGGAAGCAATCCCTTGGCCACTCAGAGAATCAGCCCAGCTCTCCGGGGTCATCTTTCATCTGGTGCAGCCTGGAGGAAAATGGGATTGTAGCTCCTCCATGTGTTACAGGATGAGAAAGTCAGGAAGGCAATGGGGCAAAGGATGCCTGCAGCTGGGAAAGTCATGGGGAAACCCCTGTCCACCCCGAGACCAACATCCTGATAAGGTCATTCTGTTACTAATCCTTTCATTCTTGGATGCCTCTGACTATCTGTTTATTCTTGGTTGTACAGTGGTTAGAGCACTGAATTTGGAGACCTGAGTTCAAATCCTGCCTCAGAACTTTGATTAGCTATGTGACTCTAAGTAAGTCATTTAACCTCTCAGTCTCAGTTTTCTCATCTGTAAAATGGGTATAATAATAGCCCTTACCTCCCCAGGTCATTGTGAGAACTGAGATGAAAGTAAACCACTACCTAAATGCTGGCTAGTAGGTCCATCAAGCCTGCTCATAGATCTAAGACTAGAAGGACATTTGGTTCAACCATCTCATTTGACAAGAGAGGAAATGGAGGTCTAGAGCTTAAATGATTTGATCGAAGTCAGACAGGTAGCAATCATCGAAGGTAGGAGTGGAACCCAGATCTTACTTCTAGAACATTCTCAAGGAGCTAACCACACACTGCATATGGTTTATACTCCCAGTTCCTACCTCCTCAGGGTTTGCTAAGGGACTTGTATGTCTCAGTATTTATACATCCCAAATTATTATAGTAAATGGGGTTGGGAAAAATTACCTGGAATAGAAGCCTAGGTCCCCAGTTGAATCTGGGTCCCTCCAGAACAAAATGAACTCCTTAAAAGGTGTTTGTCCTTTTAATTCCAGGGCCTAATAGCATGCCTGGGTCGTGGTAGTTTCTCCCTCCTCCACCTCCATTCTCATGGCTGGACATCACCCTAGCTCAGGTCCTTGCCAACTATCACCTAGATTACTGAAATAGCTACCTAACTGGTTTCTTTGCCCCAAGCATCTTTCCTTTGCAATCGATCTTCCAAACAGCTATCAAAGTGATTTTCCTAGCCTACTATCACCATATCAGTTCCCTACTCAAAAACTTAAATGGCTCCCATTACCTTTAGGATCAAAGACAAGTTCCTCAGTTTGATGTATAAAGCTCTTCATACACAACCTTCTCTTCTTTCCCATCTCATTCCTCATTACTGCCCTCCACCCTCTGCACAGCCCAGACTATCTGGCTTGCTTGATTAGTGTTCATACATCGCACTTCATCCCTATGCTTTTGTACCAGCCAACTCCCATAGCTGGAATGCCATCCTTTCTCATCTATGGCTTAAAATCCCAGGATTCCTTCAGGACTCAGATCAAGCATCACCTCCTTCAGCAATCCTCACCCCTCACCCATTCCCCTAGCTGCCAGTGCCTTCCCTTGCCAATTTCCCTTTCATCACCTCTCATTGTACCTCTCAATGGATATTGTATATGCCCAATTGTGTAAGTATACATTATCTTGCCTATTAACATTCAAGCTCCCCTTCAGGAGAGACAGATTTTACTTTCCCCTTGTATCTCCTTGGGCAGCTAAGTGACACAGTGGATAGTGCACTGGGCTTAAAGCTAGGAAGACTCATCTTAACGAGTTCAAATCTAGCCTCAGTCAGTTACTAAATCTGTGACTTTGGGCAAGTCAATTAACCCTATTTGCCTCAATTTCTTCACCTGTCAAATGAATTGAAGAAGGAAAGGGCAAAGTACTCTAGTATCATTGCCAACCAAACCCCAAATGAGGTCATTAATATTTGGATACGATTGAACAACAACCTTGTATCTTCAGGACTTAGCACAGCATCTGGCAAAGAGTAATTGCTTAATCAATCCTTGTTAATGGATGGCCCTTAGGAATGCCTAACCTGACCCAGCCTTGGCATCTTGGTGATTCTGACAGTCACAAAGATTTTGTAGTACAGAGGGGTGGGGGGCACTATGGTACTGTATGTCATGATAGAGGACTAGGTTAACATTTAGTAACCTCTGTGACCTTACACCAATCACTTAACTTCTCTAGCCTGCAGTCTCTTCATTTACAAAAAGGAAATGGTCGGGGCGGCTAGGTGGCACAGTGAATAGAACACCGGCCCTGGAGTCAGGAAGACCTGGGTTTGGATCCAGCCTCAGACACTTAACACACACACACACACACACACACACACACACACACACACACACACAAAACCAGCTGTGTGACCCTGGGCAAGTCACTTAATCCCAATTGCCCTCCAAAAAGCAAAAAAAAAAAAAAAAAGGAAATGGTTGGTCTTGCCTCTAAGATTCATTTCAGCTCTAAATGTATGCTTGCATGATCCCTTGTACCTCTAAATATGTAGTAATAGTAATGGTAGTAATACTTATATAGCACCTACTGTACCAGACACTGTGATAGGCACTTTACAAATATTAACTTAATTGATAAAATAAGCCCTGGGAGGCAGATGCTACTGTTACCCCCATTTTATAGTTGAGAAAACTGAAGAAGACAGAAGCTAGGTGACCTGCTGAGAGTCAAATGTGGTTTTCAGACACAAGCATAAGTTTCACAATAACCGTTGATGACCATTACCTATTAATGTGAGGGAGACTGAAGTCTGAAGGAGATTCCAAGAGATTCTCAGGGAAGGCATGGAAGCAAATCTAATGAGATCCCAATCCATTCCACCATGAATCAGGGGGCCAGCTTGTCCCTCCTATCATGGTATTCCCACATCTAATGAAGAAGAAGAAAGAAGAAGGAGG
>NW_027185804.1:25033004-25052535 GCF_028583685.1 Petaurus breviceps papuanus
GAAGAAGAAGAAGAAGAAGAAGAAGAAGAAGAAGAAGAAGAAGAAGAAGAAGAAGAAGAAGAAGAAGAAGAAGAAGAAGAAGAAGAAGAAGAAGAAGAAGAAGAAGAAGAAGAAGAAGAAGAAGGAGAAGGAGGAGGAGGAGGAGAAGGAGAAGAAGAAGAAAAAGAGTTTGGAAAGTATAAGCAGGTCATTTGAGAATGATGAACAGATAAAAACATTTAGTCCAGTGCCTGACACATAGTAGATGCTTAATAAATGTCTGTTGATTGAATGAAGACAAAAGAAATTAAAAAAAAACTTAGGTAATTTGGAAAGGTCTATAAATAAAGGTGTTTTTTTTTTTAATTAGCAGCCAATATAAAAATGTGCATGCCCTTTGACCCAGCAATACCACTTCTAGGGCTGTAGCCCAAAGAGATAATACAAGTGGGAGGAGGACCAGTATGTACAAAAATATTGATAGCAGAAATTGTAGATTTCTGTGGTGGCAAAGAATTGGAAATTAAGGAGATGCCCATCAATGGGGGAATGGCTAAACAAGCTGTGGTCTATGAATGCAATGGAATACTATTGTGCTATAAGAAATGAGGAGCAGACAGACTTCATAATAGCCAGGAGAGACTTATATAAAATGATGCTGAGTGAGGGGAGCAGAACCAGGAGAACATTATACACAATTACAGACACACTGTATCTCTAACAACTAACTTTGAGTGATTTGGATCCTCTCAGCAATGCAACGCTATAAGACAACTCCAGAAGACTCAAGATAGAAGGGGCTATCCACATCCAGACAAAGAATTTGCGGAGTCTGAATGCAGATTAAAGCTACTTGCTCTCTCTATCTCTCTCTTTTTACTTTGTTTTTTTCCTTCTTTCTCATTGTTCATTCCATTGGCCATACTTCTTTACAACTTGACTAATGTTTAACGTGAAGGTATCTGTAGAACATATATCAGATTGTATGCCACTATTGGGGGGGGGGAGAAGGAGAGAGAAGGGAAGAAAATTTAGAACTCAAGGGATTGTGGAACTGAGTGTTGTAAACTGAAAAGTAAATAAATATATATATTTTTAAAATTAGCAACCAAAAAAGAGTTTGACAAAATAAAAAGTGGGATGTTTTGGGTTTTGTTTTACCAATTTTAAAATATTTGGTGACTTTTATCCTGTGATATGTAATTGAACACGAAAAAAGCAAATGAAAATTATTTATAAACGAAAAATGAAATTGTTCCCCCAAAAGTAACATGTAAAAATTGAAAAGTCACAACCCCAAAGGGTAGAGTATGGTGTTGTTGTTTTTTTTAATCTGTTCTGGCTTTAAAGGTTTTGAGGGAAAATCCCTGGCATTTTGTCTCCCTCACATCCCTTTACTGACTTTTCTTTTCTTTTCTCATTTTGTCCCATTTTGGATAGGAGTAAAAAAATAGTCTGTTGCCTTTGACAGCATATTCTTACACTTGACATTTAAGGCCCCTCACAATCTGTCTAAAACTATTTTTCCAGATTTATTTCTCAATATTCTCCTTCCCCCACTCTCCATTCCAGTGAATTGCATCTGTTTGATACTTCCCAAACTTGTAAGTCTTATCTCCTACATGCTTCTGCAGAGACTGTTCCCACTTCCTAGAGTGGCTTCCCTCCCTACTGCTGCCTTTTAGCATCTCTACTTTCCTTCAGATATCTGCTCATGAACCACTTCCAGTGGGAAGTCTTTCCTGATCCCCCTACATCAGAGGTTCTTAACCTGGGGTCATCACCATCACCATCACCACCACCACCACCATCATCATTGTCATTACCAACACCACCATTACCACCACCACCATCATCATCATCACCATCATCATCATCATCTCCTGGTGAAGTCTCCCTTGTATTAGAATCTGAGAATAAGGCTTAGGTACGATCATGGGTTTTTCTATATGATTTTTGAAATTTTTTCACTCAAATTCATTCAGCCTATACCACCTGCAGTAAATACAGTAAGGTGGGAGTGGCCTGGGAGTCAGAAGACCCAAGTTCTAGATCTGGCATCTGCTACTAACCAATTGAGTTACCTTGGGCAAATCATTCTGTAAAATGTCTATGTCTTTCTAAGGTTCCTTCCAGATCTAGGGTGATGAACCTATGACTGTATTATCCCTCCAGACCTCAACCAATCAATGACCATTTATGAAGCTCCTACTATGTTCTGGACCCTGTGCTAAATCCTGGAAATATGAAGAAAAGCAAAAAAAAAAAACAGTCTCTGCCCTCAGGAAGTTTACAGTCTAATGGAGCTTCCTCATATGTACAACATCAGAGCTGCTGCAGGATCCAAGTATTTCCTGCTCTGAAATTCTGCAGTGTCAACAGGCATTTGGATCCAAAGGGTCTAAAATATTCAACAACCTATAGCGGAGTCCCAGAGGCATCTTGGTTCTAAAATGACATGGCTGGCTGGCTGGTTGGTTGTTGTCTTTCTCAAAAAGGATCAAAATGACTTCACTCTGTTGGAGTCAAGGTACAGTGCTTGGACTGTGACTGATCAGACCAACACCAGCTCCAAGGCTGTGCCGCACGTCAGGCACAAATAGTCTGTGTGAACATTCGGAGTAGAAATGTCTCTAAATTTGTACCTCTACCATTTCTTGGAAGTAAGAAAGAGTCAGGTTCAATTCTGACCCTCCAGCACATATTAATGTGATCCCGTGCAAATCTCATGGTCCCCAGAAAACTCTCTGAGATTACAAATAATGGGACATTTGATGAGCTGCATGGGTACAGGGAGTTTCTATACTGGAAGTTCCCCACACCAATGAAGTAAAAGGTCCAGATAAGGGGGGGAAATAGTAACAATTGTCATTTACACACGAATGGAGTAGAAGACATCCCATATGTCAGAAGAAATAGTGTATGTTCTTTCTGTTAAAACTGATCCAGAATGAGGCAGGTGATCAATTAATCAAAACCTATGTGAGCATTCAAGTTTGGGGGATCAAGGTGCTAAGTATGCCTGGATGATGTCCAGGTGGCCCAACATGAACTCAACCAAAAGATCACGTTGTACCAAATGGGACCTGTGGAGACTGGTAATCAGAGCCTGAGGGTTTATCTAGTCATAAAAGGATTCCAATTCCTGTGTGTACATCTCAGAGGGGTGATGTGGGGCCTCTAATCTTAAGCGAACTAAATAAAGGCAAAGCCTTATGCTAAGTAGCAAAGGGCTTAGCTCATGGTTATTCCTATTGCCTGGGCCTGAGAAGCTGAATGAACCAAGTGGAGACAGTGAGAGCTTTAGAGACCTTCCCATTCATCCGAAACCCTTGAAATGAGAAGGAGGCTCCTTCTCTTTCCTGATAAATGACTATGTCGATAACGGCAGGGGTGCATTTTTTTCTTTTGGTTAAATAAGTAATCTCAGGGGCACTATTTTGAACGCTGTTATACAGAAACCTAAGAAACTGGATTTTTTATGTTTCCATTAGCCTGAAAAGTCTACCTGACATTAATTACCAATAACATCTCTCTCTCTCAATAACATCTCTCTCTCTCTCTCTCTCTCTCTCTCTCTCTCTCTCTCTCTCTCTCTCTCTCTCTCTCCCTCCCTCCCTCCCTCCTTCCCTCCCTCCCTCTCCCTCTCTCTCCTCCTCTTCCTCCTCCTTTCTCTATTTTCCTCTCTTTTTCTTTCTCTTCTCTCTCTTCCCCCTTTCTATATGTATATCTCCCTCTCTCTTCTCATCTCTATTTTCTTTCTGTTTCCCTCCCTCCCTTCCTCTCTCCTTTTTTTCTCTCAGTGTTCTCTCTCCCATTCTCTGTCTCTGTATGTTTCTTCCTCCTTGTTACCTCTTTCTGTGTGTGTCTCTCTCTCATTGTCTCTGTGCGCATCTCTCCTCTCTTCTCTGTCTCTTTGTTCTCTCTCCCTTTCTTCTTCTTCTTCTTCTTCTTCTTCTTCTTCTTCTTCTTCTTCTTCTTCTTCTTCTTCTTCTTCTTCTTCTTCTTCTCCTCCTTCTTCTCCTCCTTCTTCTCCTTCTTCTCCTTCTTCCAAAAGGAATACCATGATCTGCTTTTAATAACAAAGTATTCCTTGTTCTTCTAATTCACATTATTCTTCCATCTCACTTTGCCCATGGTGAATTACAGATTAAAAAACCTTTGGCAAGAGCTAACCAAATACCTGAATCACAAAATCTTGGAGTTGGGATGGGCATTATAGGTCATCTAGTCAAAAACATACATGACCAAGAATCTCCTCTGTATATGCCTTAGTTTCTCCATCTGTAAAATGGGCATAAAAATAACACAACCCTCAAAAGGTTGTTGCTGTGAGTATCAAATGAGATAATTGCAAGGTACTTAGCACATAGCCTGGCACTTAATAAATGCTTATTCCCTTTCCTTCTCTATACCCGACAAGTGACCATTCAGTCTCTATTTAACAACAAAACAAATTTGGGGATTTTTCTTGGCTTGAATTTCTAAAGGGTTTATTTAATTCTCTATTTCACAATGCCTTATGACATATAAAGATTTGACAAATGTCAAAGAGATGATGGAAAATATAAGGAATTTTTTAAGCTTAACCACTCAACCTTGTAAAAGAATTCTGGGTAAATCTGTTTGCTTGTTGTATATGTTGTTTTATTCAAAGGTCTTTGGAATATCCAGATTTCTTGATTTAGATGATGAAAGACAGCCTGGTTTAATAGATAGAGAGTTGCCCATGGAGCCAGGAAGACCTGGGTTGAAATCCTGCCTCTGACACAAATTGATTAGGTGACACCAGACAAAGCACAGTCTCTGAGACTAAATTACCGATGATTTTCAACTTCATTCATGGAGTTATTTCCACAATGGTAGTTTATGATACAAATGAAATCTCAGCCCTAAATCCCTGCTCCCCTTCCCTAGTATAATAGTTGCATCAATTGTGTCTGATGATTTGGTATCATTCTTTCCTATATTTCTGGCAATTGGTAGAGCCAGAGGGTTCTAGATAGGGCCTAGGAGACAGAACAATCTACTCAGGATTAGAAAGACCTAGATTTAAATCCTGCCCCTGAACAAATAATTCACAGAGACTTAGTTTTCCTATTTGGAAAATGGGCACAATAAAAGCATCTACCTTTCATGGCCATCAACAAGAATCAAATGAGATCACAGGTGTAAAGGGTTCTGCCAACCATAAAGCTTTATGGAAATGCCAACTAACATGAGTCTGGTTCTAGAAACTCTTGTCCTCTTGTACCTGATTTTCAGAGTGGGCCTTGGGCTCATGTGAAACATCAATCATTCATCTGGTTTCATGGTTTTCCCTACCATTTTTTTGTTTGTTTCTATTTTAATTATAATTAGGGTTCAAGTTCAGGAAGATCTGGAAACCTCTCTTGCCTTTATATTTTTCAACAGGCAGGGATTTTTTATATTAATGGACCCAGGTAGGGCTAAGCAGATCACTGGGGACCATCCATGCATTGAGCACCAGTGACCTGAATCTCTTATTTCCTTCACTGGTGGGAGAAGGTTCATTTACCTGGTGGTATCATCTAATGGAACTGTAGCAGGTGGAGGAGATGTCCGCTCCTGTCTAGTGCATCAATAAATCAATAAGCATTTATTAAATGCTAAGCACTGTGTTCAGTGCTTGGAATACAAAGAGAAAATTTGAAGTCCCTATCCTAAAGAGTTTACAGGATTTTCCTGTTATATTGAGCTTCCAGGTACAATTGTCTGATTTCCTAATTGCTTGGTGGTGGGGGGAGGTGCAAGGACCTTTCCCAATAAATGATTTCCCAAAAGGTGTTCAAGGCTGAATCTATTGGGAGAGACTGAGAAATCCCTCTTATTTTAGATTTTGGGATATTTTTGAGAGATAACAGAAGACTAGAAGTAGGTTGGTGTAGTAAATAGAAAGTTGGCCTTGGAGTCAGGAACTAGGTAAAAGTCCAAGATCTGACATTTAGTAGCTGGGCAACTCCTGTCAAGTAGCTTAATCTGTCAATGCCCCAGGCAATTCTCTAAAACTATAAAATGCTTCCATGATACAGAATGGGAAAATTCCATTATTAGCTTGATGGTGTCATCAAAAATAACAACAATAAAGCACCATAAAATGTTTTGATGGTACTCAGTCTAAAAGAAATTTGCAAAAATTGACCAAAGAAAATTGCAAAAATTGCAAAAAAAAAGGAAGCAACAGAAATGTTCAACAATAGAGGAAATATGTTATGTTAATTTACAAGAACAGGGGTGAGGAGTCTGTGGCCTCAAGGTATCACCTGAACTAGAATATTAGAAGCAGTATCATATATGGGTAGAGAGTCAGGAAGACATGGGTTTGAATCCTACCTCAGACACTAGGTGTGTGACCCTGTGAACTCTGAGCCTCAGTTTCCAAATAGGGTAGTTTGTACTTCATGCTTTTAAAATACCCCCTTCTAGGCTTCAAGTCTCTGATCTCATGGTCCTACAAAGTAATTAATATGGGCAAGTATGAAGAATAAAAATAAAACTAGAAAGACCTTTACAAAATAATGAAGGAAAAAAAACAAAATTAGAAGAATGGAATACACCCTAATTCTGAAGAGAATCTTGGAAAAGAGATAGTGATAAAAAGATAAAATCCTTACTTGGACTCAGTGGGAGGAACTGAAAGTTTTTATGACATTTTATGCATTCACATTAATTATTTTAAATGTAAATTTTTAATAAATATACTTGCTTGGATTGATGCTAATGTTTGTTTCTAGCAAAAGTAATTAATTAAAAATAAAACGGAGCACTTTAAAACAATTACATAAGTTTAGGTAAGTGGCCGATATGGAGGGGGTTTGTTTCCATACAGGGAATTGCTGACCAATGAAATCAAATGTCCAGAAAAAATAATTGGATTATAGATTATTTTTAGAATCACAGCCTAATGTAATCATCCCCCATTCCTGCCTACCCCCTTCCACCTGCAGCTAACTTCTTTCACCTCGCTCAGCCTGCTTTTCTAAATAGTTCAGCCTTTTTGGCATACAATCTCAGACACTCCAGTAGATTTCTGCTGGACCTACCTAAAGCTCATTTCCCAAACGTCCAGCTGCTAGGAATTGGCTGGAATCATGAAACCCATGTTATCAAAGGGTTAGCTCAATTCAGGGCATTGGATGACTGGGTTGAGAGCCAACAGGCTTTGGGAGACTTCTGAGTCCCTGACCTCCCAAGGCCTCCAAGGTGGAGGGAGCGGTTAAGGCCCTTAGGAGATTAACCCCAGAACAATCCTGCACCAATTCTAATGTTCCACCTGGACCTTGGAGGAGGCCCAAACCCTGTTTCTCGATCTTATCACCCGTGCCTCTACCATAAAGAGTTTGTCATTGTAATTTTGGACATCTGTGGGGCACTGGCAGTGTTCTTTGGAAAGCCACTCATGCAAGAACAAGAGAAGACCAGTCTGACTGGCTAACATATAATTCAATAAAGAGCAGGAGACCTTTTAATGAAAATAATTTCATTCCAAGTAAATAGGAAGAAGTCTGGTCAGTCATCTGGCCAACTCTCTACAGATGAGTTACTGAATCAAGTGGGAAGAATTTCTATACCAGGAGTTCCATACTTCATAATTAATGATTAGCATAATTAGTATAAATAACAAGAGCTCCAAGACCCTTTCTACCTCCCCCAAATGATGATAATGATGATAAGGAGGAGAAGGAAGAGGAGAGGAAGAGGAAAAGAGGGAGAGAGAGGAGGAGGAAGAGGAGGAGAGGGAGGAGAGGAAGGAGGAGGAGGAAGAGGAGGAGAGGAAGAGGAAAAGAGGGAGAGAGAGGAGGAGGAAGAGGAGGAGAGGGAGAAGGAGGAGGAGGAGAGGAAGAGGAAAAGAGGGAGAGAGAGGAGGAGGAAGAGGAGGAGAGGGAGAGGAAGAAGGAGGAAGAGGAGGAAGAGGAGGAGGAGGAGCAGAAGAAGGAGGAGGAGGAAGAAGAAGAAGAGGAAGAGGAGTGTTTAAGTACTGTGTATACTCTGGTACATTGTGCTAAGCACTTTATAAATATTTTTATTTGATTCTAACATCTCTGGGAGGAAGATGTTATGATTTCCATCACACAGTTGAGGAAACTAAAGCAAGCAGAAGTTAAGTGACTTATCCAAAGTCACAAACTAGCAAATGTCTGAGACTGGATTTGAACTCATATCTCCCTGACTCGGGGCTCATTGTGACACAAATGTATTCAGCATCTTAGAAATAAAAATGGAGACACATGAGTGACAAAATAAGCCAAGGGCATGTGGTGTACAGACTAGAATTAATGTGTTCTTAATTAAAATGGCTGACATAAAGTGGGGATAATAAAAATATACTCTCAGAAGAGAAGGAAGAGCGGACAAACAAGACAGTTTTGAAAGCTACAAATGGGTCAAAAGCAGCAGTTGCATCTTCTCTCCTACTCTAAATGCACGATACACCTAACTTAATGGGTGTTTATTAAATTCAGAATAAAAATAAAATTAATTTTAAAAGAATCCCTCAGCTATCTTACAGTCTGGTTGTGACAAAAATGTTTTGTAAATGAATATTTCATTTGATCCTCATGGTCACATGGAGAAATAGAATAATCCTTATTATTTTCGTATAAATGAAGAGATTTAACCTTAGAGCACCAAAGGGGCTTGTCCAAGTTTGGAGCATCATATATTTAACATGGGGAGAGACTTTTGTCAAGTAAGTGAAGGAGCCAGGATTTGAATCCATGTTCAAATGGGTTCAAATTTGAACCTAGGTGGTTCAGTGGATAAAGTGCTGGGTCTCAGGAAGACCGAAGTTCAAAGTTGGTCTCGGTTACTAGTTGTGTGATCCTGGGCAAGTCATTTAATCTCTGCCTTTGTTTCACCAACTGTAAAATTCAAACACCCACCTCTCAGGGTTGTTGTGAGGTTCAAATGAGACAATATTTATGAACCACTAAGGACAGTGCCTGGCACATAGTAAGTGCATAATAAGTGCTTGTTTCTCCCTTCCTCCATGTTCTCCTAGTCCAGTAGGAAGAGGCAGCAGGCCTGAAGTGAGAGTGGCTGAATTCAAATCTTTCCTCTGACGCTTACTACTATTATGACCTCAGGAAAGTCCCTTAACCCTTCGGGGCCTCAGTTTCCTCATTTGTAAAATGAAGGGGTTGGACTTGATGAGGTCCCTTTCACCTCTAGATCTGTGACCCTATGACCAAATGCCCTCTCATGTCCCTTCTCTCTCTATGGCCCTATTCTATGGAACAACAGAAAGAATACAGCATTTTCAAATCAAAGGACCTGGATTTGAATCCTACCCTTGCCTTTTATTAGCTGTGTGGCTGTGGGTGAGTTATTTAACCTCTGGGGCTCAGGTTCCATCTCCATCCAAATGAAGGTGTGGGACTAGATGATGGTAGTTTTTGAATAAGTTACAACATTACCCAGTTGAAAAGCTGGGGTGCACCATATCTAAGAGCTTTTCTAGGCTTAAGAGGGCAGGAGAATTATGACTCGTGGCCCAATGTGGCTCAATGACTGGTAAGATAAATTCAAGCCCACACCCTCAAAGCAATGTCTCCCCACATCCAGATCTAGCACTCCTTTGTATTAAGGACTGTGGCTTGTCCCATATGCTTCAGGAAACTAAGCAGCTCAACCCCTTATCCTCAATATAACCTGACTCCATTTTCAAAACAGGGGCAGATATGAGAACAAGAAGGAATCTTGGACGTCACCTGCATTTTGATCTGGCTGCCAACTCCTCCCATTGCACTGAGTCACAAATGAAATAGGTATATTGGATATGTTTGGATATGGCTGATTAGCCATTTGGGGAAGGGGTAATTGTTTTTCTCATTTTTTTTTATTCTGGGACCCTTTGGACTTTTAAAAAATTCTTTAAATTTTCAAGTTCATTTTTCTCTTACTATTTTTTAAGTCCCATTGTATTTCCAGGAACCCCTTTAGCTTAGTAAGAATGTTTATAATCCAATAGAGAAAACACAATTGGACATACCCACACTCTGTAATCAGCAAGTCCTGTTGGCACCTCACTGGTGACTCTGTGAACTGTGTTAGCAGGTCAAGGAAGAAGGCACCGGTACCAGCTGCTCACAGTCAAAGAAGGGACTGGTTAAATCTATAGCAGCACTACCACTGCTGCTCAGTTTTCTCAGGTGTTCTCCTTAAGCTCTATTAAGTTCTGTTACCTCTGTGTTGATTTAACAACTCGTGGTAACTTGGAATGTAAATAGACAAAGAGCTTGGAAATCAGCACTGCCAGGAGCCTGCCAATAGGAGAATTCAATTCAATTCCTGAGGCTCCAGTTTCCAAGAACTCTGGAGATGGAAGGGCAGGGGTGGGGGAACCATCCAAGGTTTGGCCAGAAGGGGGCATTGTAGGACAACATGAGGCACTCCCCTGTGGTTTTTCTTTCCTTTGGTTATCCTAGTTGGATTCTGGTTAAAGGTATAGATGGATTTTGATAGATGTCTGAGTTCTGATCAATGTAATAACCAACCATGATTTTTGAGGACCATGATGAAACATGAGACCCATCTGGTGATGGATTCAGCCTAGGGAAGCCTAGAGAATTGTAGAATTGACCTGGAGTTATGAAGTTACTCAGTGGTTTTCAGTCAGACTGACTCTTTTTGACCCCATTTGGTGTTTTCTTGGCAAAGATCCTGGAATGGTTTGCCATTTCCTTCTCCAGCTCATTTTTCAGACGAGGAAACTGAGGCAAGCAGGCTGAAGTGACTTGCCCAGGGTCACATAGCTAGTTAATGTCTGAAGCCAGATTTGGCACTCTATCCACTATACTACCTAGCTGACACAGAGTTGTAGAGACATGGGTTCAAATACTGCCTTTGCCACTAACTTTGTTCTATGAGTTTGTTCAAGTTATACACATTTCTTAGCCCCAATGCCCTCACCTGTAAAATGGGAAGAATAATAATAAGACCAACTTTAAAAGGTTGTTGTGAGGATTCAAGTCTACGATATATGTAAAGCACTTTGGAAACCTTAAAGGGCTATATATTAGTGATGACGATGACGACGACGACGATGATGATGATGATGATGATGATGATGATGATGATGATGATGATGATTAGTTCCTTGAGGACAGGAACTGGGTTTTGCCTTTTTTGTATCGCAATGCCTGGAATTGTGATAGACTTAATGAATAAATGATGATGATGGTGATGATGATGATGACGGTGGTGGTGGTGGTGGTGGTGGTGGTGATGATAATGTCTTACTCTTTTCATTTTATTATGATTGAGAAAATAGACCAAGAAAACTAGTAACTTGAGCAAGGTCATAGAGGTGGTAAATATAAAAGAATTTAAACCTATAGGCTTCTGATTACAAATTTCATATTCTTTCCACTGATTTTTGGATCTTGATTTTTTAAAAACATTATTTGGTGTAGATGAGGTTGAAGAAAAAGTAATAGAAAGAAATCTCTCTGTGTATTTGATTTCTTCTGTGATTTTCCTTAAGCATGGGTTAGCCGTGTCACTCCCCCCCCCCCAATAAACTTCAGAGTCCCCCTACGGATTCTAGGTTAATATTTATACTCTGTTTGGCATTTTAAGCCCCTCACAATCTAGTCCCAACCTATCTTCATAGTATCTCATCCTGGAATGTTGCAGTCCAATCAAACTAACCTTCTTTGTGTTCTTCAAGTAAGGCACTATATCTCCCATTCCCTGACTGACTATTCCCAGTGTCTGGAATGAATTCACTTTTCTCCACCACACTGCATTATGGAATAATTTTCTTCCTTTGACATCTATCTCACCCATTCCTTTCCACATGAAGCCTTTACTGATCCCTCGACTATTAGTGCCCTTCTCCCAAACTACCCTGTATTTAATTTCTTTGTGTTGGTTTTCTTTCTATTTAGTCTATTTGTTGTTCCCCATTAAAATGTAAGCTCCTTGGGAGTAGGAAGTTCCATACTTTTTACTTGACTCTCAGGTCTAGCCCAATGCCTAACACATCATAGATGTTTAACAGATACTTGATTGATTGATTAATGTTTAGGAAGACTCATCAACAAAGACTGAGCAACAGCTCTTCAGATTCCTAAACATTTAGATGTTTTTCCACCTACAGCAGGAAACCAAAATAAGGGCATTCTATTGCAATGGTTGCAATCTATTTGGTTGCATTAAATATTTAGAGATGGTTTGTTTCCTTCAATTCAATTGAAGCTCCTTGAGGGCAGATACCTTTTCATTTTTGTCCTTGTATCTAGGCACAAGTGGATAGAGGAGTGTACTTTGAATTAATAAAAATCTTGTTGTGGACACTTCCTAGTTGTATGACCCTGGGCAAGTCACTTAGCCTCTCAGTCTCATTTTCCTTCTTTGAAAAATGAGAACGACATCTACCTTACAGAGTTGTGAAGATTAAATGAGATTGTATGTAAAGCACTTTGCTAACCTTAAAGTCTGATTTGAATGCCACCACTCTTAGTCTATTCTCAGTAACTACCCTTCAAATTCATAATACGTGTTTGCTGATTGCTTATTGATTTTAAGCTCTAATGTTTTAACTGCTAGTTTATATAACCAAATTATATATAAAGAAATTCAGTAATAGCAATTACTTTATTTTAGTTCATTTTTCTAAGTGTAAAGTTTGGAAGCTCTGGATTGGAATTAAAGGACTTCTGGGGCCAGGGATTGTTTCATTTTTGTCTTCATGCCCAAAGTATGGCACAGTTTTTTTTCACATAGTAGGTGATTAAGAAATGCTTGTTGATGGACTACTCTCTAGTTCTTTGCACATAGTAGGTAATTAATAAATGTTTATCGATTGACTACATTGATTCCCCCATATGAACAATAGAGACCCTTAACCTTGAATGTCAAACAAAGGGAGTTTGAATGCTTCCAAATCCAGGGCAGCCACCTTACTCTCCAAGCAAATCTTGCCCTCCAAGTGTGAGTGACAGCATTCAGTGCCTGAAAACTTCTCTAGCTGGTATTTACTCTTGCAGAGAGCTATTGTACCAATTTTCAACAGTTTGGTGATCTTTAAACATGCTGAGAATGGGGAAGAAAGAACAGTTTTAATAGATTTGTTGGCCAACTTATCTTTGCCTTTCATTTGTCTAAAATGGGGCTGGTGGAATTAAGCTGCCATGTACTTACTTGGATCTCCAGTACTGAGTATCGGACATACAGGCAAATAGAGCTGTCAGATTTGAGAGAGGAGGAGGGAAAATTGAGGTACAGATATGATCAGCAGACCCTTCAATGTGTACAAAGGAGCTCTTTCATCTTTGAATATATGTTAATATTTGCTTAGTGCCTACACGTGAGAAATGTCAACACAATGAGGTCTTAAGTGGGCCCCACTGATAAGATGCCTGACTTGTAGAATCAGTAGAAACCATAAATCAGGCAGTGCCTTGCAGGGTCACCTTGGTCATTCCCAAGTAGAGTTTCAATCTGAGGACGAAGGGAACCACAGAGAATACTTCTGCACTTACCAGTTTCAAACTTCTGGTGGTGATGCTAGGGGGAGGGGGGAAATCAAACAATGATTCAGTTTCAACTTCGATCCTTTCTTGCCCCTTCTAACTACCAAAAGGATTTATGTGAGTCCTGCTTGAACAGAGATTACAATGTGATCTAAGGCTTAGTAGATAAGATAGTGAAGTCTCCAGACTTCAGAGAAGATAAGTGATTGGCCCAAGGTCACACAACTAATAAGTAAGATTCAAACCCTTGTCTTTTGACTCCAAATATAGTGTTCTGTTTTTATCAACTATCTCACACTACCGGTTAGTTTAAAGCTTTTGGTTTTGAGTTGTTTCAGTCATGTCCAACTCTTCATGACTCCATTTGGGGGTTTTCTTAGCAAAGATACTGGAGTGGTTTGCCATTTCCTTCCCCAGTTCATTTGACAGATGAGGAAACTGAGGCAAACAGGGTGAAGTGACTTGTCCAGGGTCACACAGTCAGTAAGTATCTGAGGTCAAAGTTGAACTCAAGAAGATGAGCCTTCCTGATTCCAAACCCAGCACTCTGTCCACTTTGCCACCTAGCTGTCTGTATTAAAGTGACTAGGAGTGATTGCTTTGACCCTCTTTCAGGAAACAGGCCCTAACTAGAACAAGAACTCATGGAAAGACAGAAAAGCCCAGGAGAGCTTCCTTCTCATCCCCAGAGGCAATGGAAGCTCTGGGTGGTCTTTCACATCAGTACTTCCAAGGCTCCAATCTACTCCTCTCTCCCTAGATTCCTCCTTCTTCCCAGACCCAGTCCTCAGCATGACTTTTCCCTCCAAGATTGAAAACACTTAAATATTATGAGAGACAACCTGGTATAGCAGAGGGAGAGCTGGTCTCCATTAAAGTCCTGCCTTTGATTTGTACTGCTTTCAAGACCTTGGACAGGTCACGTAACCTCTAAGATCCATGATGTAAAAGTCTCCACATTTGTTCAGGTCCATTCTTCCAAATGCCCAGAATATTTGCCATATCTTCTTCATATGTCATCACATCTCCAATCCATCCTCCATATTGCTGCCAGGGTAATCTTTCATGCATACACACCTGGTAATGTCACTCTTCTAAACAAAAATTTACATCACCTCCCCATTGTCTTCTGATTAAAATACAGGCTTCTTAGCTTGGTATCCTCAGCTGTCCATGACCTGCTGCCCCTTTTCCTTTTTAGATTTCTCTCTAAGCTTTGGACCCTTTGGAAACAACGCTGCTTTCCATACAAGCCATGCTTCTGATGGACTATCTACTCCCTGAACATGTTCTATTCTTTCATAGGCAGCTGGTGTCATAGTAGAGTGTTGGACATGGAGTCAGGAAGACCTGAATTAAAATCTCACTTCAGATACTTATTAGCTGTGTTACTCAAGGCAAGTCAGTTAGCTTCTATGAGCCTGAGATGGAGATTGGATAAGTGGCCTCCATGGACCTTTTACTCTCTAGATCCCATGATCCTATGAAAATAGTTTCTTTCAACTGAAATAGAGTTAAAGGGATAGAAGTCCAAAGTACAGCTTTGGAGATGTTTAAGTATATGTGAAAGAACTGCAGAATCCATAAAAAATGAAATAAAACATAATAGTAATAATACTAATAACAATAATTACTGGAATTCATAGAATATTTAATGTTTGCAAAATATTTTACCTACATTATCCCACTTGAGTCATTTAATAACCTTGAAAGGAAAAGACTATTGGTATTATTATTACCATTTTATAGAGGGGGACACTGAGGGGCAGAAAAGTTAAGTGACTTGCCCACAGTCAAGATGTAGAAAGCATCAGAAAAAAATGATTTACACTTAGGACCCCCCTTCCCTACAAACATACACACTTCAAGTCCAATACTCTATTATTATACATTGTCATTCTCTATCAAATATTATAATGTATGCATGCTCTTAAATCATTAATCATAAGACCCAGTCACAAAGACCAAGAGTCAGTCTGCTGACATTTGGTATATTTAAAGCTAGAATGGGATGCCTAGTCCCAGTCTCTCTGGTGGGTGCCTTGGGGATTTGCAAAGGTCTCTGCTCTCCCCACAAAATCAGGGCACTGATCAGAGTGGGGAAAAAGGCTGACATTTACTGCCACCTGTTGGGAAAGAGACAAAATGTCTCTCTGGAAATTAGTCCTATTTCAAGATTCCCTACAAAGATTATTCCTTGGAGTTACCATTGATTTGTATTAATTGTCAAAACACTATCATCCTTGCCCTTCCTTGGGAGGAAAGCAAGAGTATTTGTTTCAAGAAAATGTGCCACATTCAAGTACAAAACTGTCCTCCACAATTTAGAGATTCAAGAATAAAGGCTAGTGTTCATGGGGCAGCTGGTTGCTCTGATATATAAACTGAGAACAATGGACCCTCTGGTCACACCAGTAAATAAGGAATCTATTCCAAAATTCAGATCCAAAGTCTGAGGCTTATCTGGAAACATTAGGTCCAGCTTCTTGGTCTTGGGTTAGTTCTAGAGAATTACCAATTAATTAAGTAGCTTAGTATCAAAGTATTGTCTTTTATCTGACACACACACCAAAATTGAATTTTAAAATAACTACATAATGAGATACAAAGGTAGAAAATAAGGGAATGACCAATGAAATAATGACCTAAGCATTGAACATTAATTCAGTAAGACCTGAGTTCAAAGTCCACCATAGACACTTATTAGCTAGGTGATCCTGACAAATAATTTAATCTCTTCTAGCCTCTATTTCTTCAACTGCAAAATGGGAATACTAACTGGCCCTACTTCACATCAAGTGTAAACTATTTTGTAAATCTTAATGCTATATAAATGTTAGTTTTTATCATTACTATTTCTATTTTTATTCCTAGTCATTTTGATTCTGGAAGGACTGTATCATTTTAATTCCCTATGGCTCCATTCATGGATTAAATTGCCCCTCCCTAGACACCACTCCTTTGTGGATGCTGCTTCCTTTTTCAAATGTAAGTTTACTGAGGGCAGGGATTGTTTTTATTTTTGTATTTTTATCCCCAGGACTTGGTATGGCATGTACCAAGTTATTTTTTAATTATCATTATTTTCTTTAAAATTATTCCTTTTCAAAACTAACAGGCAGTAATATACCCTAATATGTATCAGGGATTAAATTCTGTTGAGGGGTTAGGGTGAAGATTAAAGAAATTTATCTTTTCATATGCTTCAATGGAAAGAGTGAAGAACTCCCAGTGTGAGAATGATGGTGATGATGTATGACTTACTAGAGCTCTCCTAGGGAGTTACCAGGAACACTGAGTGAAGGAGAGGCCAGCTTCACAAAACTAAGAGGCATCAGAAGCAAGACAGGAATCCAAGTCTTCCTCTTCTGAAGTTCAACAATTAATATGCTAGTCACTGTGCTCTGGGCACTTTCATAAATCAGCATAAAATAGACTTCCCTTCTCCAGTTTATGAAACCCCAACCCTGGATCAAACAGGGGATGTTGAAAGCCCTGAGATGGATCACCTCATTTTGCAGATGGGAAAATTGGGGGGAGTTAAATAAATGACTTAAACAAGGTCATCCAAGGCATAGACAAGATCCGACATCTAAAAGTAGAAAATACCAGTGGCCTTTATGGACCCTTCTAACTCTAACTTCTGAGACCTAAATAGACAAATAAGAACATTTATTCAGTACTGACTATGAGCCAGGCAATGCAAATAAAATCAAAGGAGACCGTCCCTGCCCTCCAGGAGTCTACAGTCTAATGGTGGAAGCCAACACAAAAGTGAGTTCAGTAAAGGGAGGGTTTGGTGCTGTGGGTGTACCTGTGTAACTAAAGGAAGTGGCGATGGTACGGAGATCTGAGGAATAAGACAAACGATTCATCTCTCAGATGGGGGAGGGGGCATGATGCCATGATGAAATGTTCATTCTCAAACTCTTGAACAATTGAAGAAGGCTGACTGAGAGACACTGAGTGGTTTGTATGAGACCACTCCCTGGGGTTATCCGATTGTCAAAGCAAGCACTTTTAAGTTTATCTGGTTTCAAATGATATAGGGGGTTTGTTCAGCCATTATTTCAATTGTTACTCATTTCAGTCGTGTCTGACTTTTTAGGATCCCATTTGAGGTTTTCTTGGCAAAGAGACTGGAGAAGTTGCCATTCCCTTCTCTAGCTCATTTGACATATGAGGAAACTGAGGCAAAGTGAAGTGACTTGTTCAGAGTCACACAGTTAGTAAATATCTGAGGCCAGATTTAAACTCTAGCCTTCCTGATTCCAGGTCAACTCCTTACAGTGCCACCAAGCTGCCCCTATTGTGAATTTTAAGTTTGTGTTTTTGGACTTTTTTTTAGGGGTCCACTTACTGCTATACTGCCTCAATTATAGTTATAATAATTATTCTTTTCAATAATAGAAAGGATATGGGAGAAAAATTCCATATAGAAAAATTCCATAGCCATTGTTATATAAAAGCTACCTCGACATGTATGAAGGCAACATCAATGACAATGCCAACCCCCATGCTGATGCCGACGATGATGATTGTGATTATGACCTGCACATCTAGTACTTTGAGGTTTATAAAGGTCTTTACATGTGTTGTTCCATTTGCTTGTCTAAACAACCTCGTGGTTAGCACTTCAGGTATTGTTATCACCAACGGGGCAGGTTATTAATGAAATGTTGGTCCTTGGCTATTGACAAGCATCCCATCTGCCTCTGATCAGTGACAGAGCAAACTGAGATAAAAGCCACATGATATTTTTAGAGACTTCTTTAATTAATTTATTTCAAGGACTTGGAGCTGTTAAGAGGAGGAGAGAGGGGATCAAACACAGCAAACCAATAAATAACACATACATCAGACTCATCCTTGCCTTGAAAAACCTATTGATGAAACATCATGCCCTGTCCTCTCATCAAACTGTTTCAGACATTAAGGAGAATGCTGTGTGTGCAAGATTATAAATTCAGACCCAACAAAAATACTAATTAAGCCCAAAGTACAAGGCTAAAATTTGAGGAAACAAAGACAAAACAAAAGAAGCAGTCCCTGCTGTAAGGAGTTTCTATTCTACCCCGAGGAATACAAATAAGTGGCGATGGAAGAAGAAGGAAGACTGCATAAACCATCTGTCCAGAGTGACTAAAAGAAAGACAAAACTTGATCTTCTCTTTGAAGGTAGAGTTCTGCTAGCTATTATTACAGGGAATTTCAAATGATCTATTTCTAGGGTTAGGTTTAAAAACAAATTAACATAGTTTTGGCCTTCAGGAAAGCAAAATAAGTAGCTGATTCAATCCATTAAGTCAAAATAGGTCAGAAAAATGTATGAAACAAACAATAGTTTGACTGAAGCTGTCAGTTTTCAACAATTCCCCTTCCCCCAAACACACACACACACACACACACACACACTTTTTTTTAGTCAGAATTGTGTAACATATCCAAAGAGGAACATTGATACTGACTTGCACTAAACTGAAATATAAAAGGCTTATGATCTTGAAAATAAGTAAGGTTTATGGCAAAAGGGACAGAAATCTTAGGTTTATGTATTAATCTTACAATTAAAACTTAAATCCATAGGATGTCTTTTCTGGTCTGGTATAGTTCTTAAGCCTTCTTTTGAAGGTAATAGTAGCTATAGCTAAGCTATATCCGTGGTCAACAATGAAAAATATAGATTGGGCATCCCAAAAGTCTTAGCACAGTTGTAGATGTTAATAGTTTAAAATTGCACGAAGACCTTTGGGACATTGTGTGTGTGTGTGTATACACACATATGTACATATATAGTAATACACATCTTTCAAAATTTTTCATTATATATAATTTTTAGAAATGTATTTCATAAATACATGACATGTATTTGTTCATATTTTTAATTATATTTATATACTTTCATAAAGTTAATTTGTATTCTTCCTTTTCTTTATTCCTTCCTTCTTTTCTTTCTTCTTCCTTCCTCCCTCCCTCCCTCACTCCCTTCCTTCCTTCCTTTATTTCTCTTTCTTTCTTTCTTTCTTTCTTTCTTTCTTTCTTTCTTTCTTTCT
>NW_027185804.1:25052545-25055576 GCF_028583685.1 Petaurus breviceps papuanus
TTTCTTTCTTTCTTTCTTTCTTTCTTTCTTTCTTTCTTTCTTTCTTTTGGCACAGTGGACACATAAACTTTTTTTTGTTGTTGTTATTATAAGGATGTTGCAAAAGTCCTAGCTCAGTCTCAAGCTTTAAAAGTGTAACAGTTTAAGATTTAATGGCTGAAAACTGCACTAAGACTTTTAGGACACCCTATATTACAAATGTAAAATGAACGGTTTTTTAAGAGCAAACATAAAATGACTTGCATATGTTTGTGTTCCCATTTTAAAAGACTTAAATTTTTAATCAACAGAAAAGATGCTAAATGAAAAAAAAATTGGAGAGACAAGTTATAACCAATGTAAACATCTCTTCAACTAAATTACAAGGCATCTAAAGCTCTGGCCCCAATCCATCGATCAACATTTACTAAGCCCCCACTATGTGCCAGCACTGTGCTAACCACTGGGGATACAAAAGGAGGCAAAGCAGAGCCCCTGCCCTCAAGGAGTTCATAGCAAGACTATTCCAAGGGATCAGAAGAAGCTTCAGCTCTGGTGGGTATCCTACGGCATTTGTCCGGTGTCTGCTTTTTGAGGAGAGCTCCTGTGGATACCCCAACAAAGCCCCATGCATCGGCAGCTCTCCCTGGCGTCCATCTCTCCACTCCTGAGAAGTCGAGAGCAGACAGACAGGCTGGGAACTCCAAGAAAGAAACATGGATCATTGGAGCTGACCTTCTCCACCAGTAGATGATTTTTCTCCCGTTGTCTATTTCAACGAGACTTCCAGATGCTACCGAGCCAAAGTCAATAGCTGACGCTAACCTTTCTTGTATCAACTACACATAATTCCTTTCTAATTTCAGCCATGGACCTAAAAGCTGTCTCTGTAATTCTAGCTTTATCAGGGGACCCAGGGAAGGGAAGATGAAACTACCAGGGTAGCCAGAGTTTTGCAGGACCCTGGGGGGGGGGAGGGGAGAAGGACGGGGCGTTTTCCATGTGCTCCATCCTTCCTATACACTTAGACGTTGTGTGATTCTGTTCAGAGCAAACTCCTGTTTATCTGGAACCCAAACTGCCCCGAAGCTCAAATAACGAAAATACCATTTCTTGTCTCTTTTGCACTCCACTCTTAGGAGAAATGTCAAGCAGTTGCTACCCTTTAGTGTAAAGGGTAGAGTGCTGGACTTAGTGTCCGGAAGGCTTCAGACACTCAGCTGTGTGACTCCAGGGGACGTCTTTGGCATCTCTGTGCCTCAGTCTCTTCGTGTATTAAATGAGTGAGCTGGACATTCTCTAAGGTTTCTTTCAGCTGGATTTGAGCTCAGGTCTTACTGACTCTGGACCCAGAGCTCTCTACACCGTGGCGCCACCTAGCTGCGTCTAAGTCACAAATCCACAAGCGCCAATTGTATTCCGGACCCCAACTCCCCAAAAGTCGTTCCAGTCATTCCAACTGAATGTTTGCAATTCTATCCAACGATACCTTGTGCTCGGAAAGGCGCTCCTGAGACGCTGGAAGATCCTGAAATACTTTCTGAATAAAGGGGACAGATTGAGTTCAGCTCTCAATTTGGTTTTAACGGAGTTTGACCAGATATGTCTCCCTCTCAGAGTTTTTGTTCAAAGGAGATAAGAAAGAGTGATTTTAATAAGCAGAATGTGGACAATACTGGCACTTCTGATCTTTCAGGTTTGTGGCAGGAAAAACTCTTTTGTAATTCTAAACTGCTATCAAAATGGGGTTGTTCTTAGTATTATAAAGACTAGATGTGAGGTAGGGCAAATATTTCCAATTCATGGATATTAGCACATAAGATTTTACCCTGGGATTAGAAGATTTGTAATTGAAAGGAACGTTGGGGACAAAAGGACCTATAGGGTGCATAGTGTTAGGTCTGGAAAGAACCTTGGAAACCAGGGAGGCAAATTAGCTCTGATTTCGAAGATGATGAAACTAAGACCAAAGGGGGAAAAGATTTGTCCAGGATTATAAAGGCAGTAAAAGCCAAGACTCGAACCCAGATCTTCTGATGACAAATTTTGGGTTTAATATTAAATTGGCTGCTGCTGCTGATGATGATGATGGTGATGATGATGATGTATAAAGTGCCAGGTCTAGTCAGGAAGACTCATCTTCCTGAGTTCAATCTGGCCTCAGACACAAGTTGTGTTATCCTGGGCAAGTTACTTCACCCTGTTTGCCTTAGCTTCCTGGTCTATCAAACGAACTGAAAAAGGAAATGGCAAACCATTCATTATCTCTGCCAAGAAAACCCAAAATGGGACCACAAAGAGTTGGACAAATAGTGGACAGAACACGTGTCTTGGAATCAGGAAAGCCTGAGTTCAAACGCTATCACAGATGCTAGCTATATGAACCTGGACAAGTCACTGGACCTTGCCACATCTGGATTTCCTCATATTTAAAATGAGAGGGCTGGACTCAGTGACTTTGAAAGTCCCTTCTAGCTCTAAAGTTATGAGCCTATAACCCTATATAAAACCTATAAATCACTTTATAGGCATCCTCTCATTTGATCTTCATAATAACCTTGTGAGGTTTTTTATTAAAAAAATATTTTATTAACCCCATTTTAAAAATTAAAAAAATAGTCTCGAGGTGGTTAAGGAACTTCAATCCAATCTGATAAATATTTTTTAAGCATCTACTATGTGTCAGGCACTATGCTAAGCCCAGGATCGGACCTCTAATGCTTCTGGTAAGTGGATCCATAGCCTTCTTGATGGCACAATCCCCTTCCACGAAACCAGCAAACATTTAGTAAATATCTGCTGTCTACAAAGCACTATCTAGGCACTATGCAATGAGGATGTGGATAAAAAAATCTTTATTTTTCAACGCTAGCAATTCTACAGGGATTTTCTATACTATCTCTTCAAAGGCAAGCTTATTCCTGTGCACATCTCTCCCACAGAGCCTGACTTCAGGATCTTACACAATGTAAAAAAAAATCAAATAATATTTGGGAAAGGAAAGGAAAGGAAAGGAAAGGAAAGGAAAGGAAAGGAAAGGAAAGGAAGGGAA